>NC_048219.1:73952154-74015470 GCF_002007445.2 Ailuropoda melanoleuca | reverse complement strand
GATGTCAAGTCTTCTCTGCTTTCTCAGAGCAGATTTCATTTCATCTCTTTCCGGGCTTCACTGCACTCAGGATCATGGAGTATTTCAAATTAATCTGGGAGGCTGAGCAGTGCAGTACTGAGCAAGAGAGAGTGTGGAAGTCAGAAAAACAGGAGTGGGAAGCCTAGCTGCGCTATTCCTTGGGCCTTCCGGTTAATCTCCCTGAGTCGCAAGTTCCTCACTGGGCACGGGGACCCATATATCTACTCCGCAGAGTTACTGCACTGAAGCTAAAATAATCTAATATATACCTGGTCCAGCAGTGGCTGGCATGTGGCAAACACCAAATAAATGTCATTTTCCCTTTAGTTTTCTGTCTCTTTCACCCCTATAAATGAATTCCTGCAGGACAGGAAATGCTATTTATTCATCTGTATAACCCCGACCTCCAGCACTGTGCCTCACATATGCTCAATGAGTCTTAATTTCATATAATAATAAACGGGACCTTTAGCCAATAACTCGGTCATGGTTAGGGAGGATATAGAGTTTCTTGCAGTAGTCGTATTTTTCTTAAAGGAATTTGAACTAATTTTCCATTTTATTATTTGGGTAAATGAGGCAGCAAGGGACTCACTTAACAATAGAAGCTAATATCTTATTTCTGCTTATTTTCTGCCCACCAGGCATCTCTCTATTGAATGGACCCTTTAAAGACACACTATTGATAGTAAAGCCCATAAGCAGGGGCACCCTTCTCTTTCCCCTGTAGTAATCACTTTCCTAATACCATTTTCTTTCAATTAAAAGGACTGGTGAGGAGCATTTTTATCTTGAGAAAACAAACTAAGTCAGGTCTCAAAGTCACTGTCAGCATTTTTTTTTTCATAAATGTTCTGCTACTGATGAGAGAGTGGGGTCAGGGTGCCTTACAGGACAGCAAGTAACAGTATTTGTCTCCTTTGACAAAGAGAGGCAACCTCAAAAGAGAATGTTAAAAGATATTCACTTGTTTCTTACACACAGAATTTTATAATTAGAAGGAAACTTACAGATAATGTGTCTCAGATCCTTCATTTTACAGGTGAAGAAAGTAAGGCCTAAAGAAAGACTTGCTGAGGGTTGTTCAATGGCTGGTTGATGGAGGGAACCCTGAAACAGAGGTGCCTGTAGTCTCAGTCTATTATAGTGTGTGCATATGTGCACGTGTGTGTGTGTGCANCCTTTGACAAAGAGAGGCAACCTCAAAAGAGAATGTTAAAAGATATTCACTTGTTTCTTACACACAGAATTTTATAATTAGAAGGAAACTTACAGATAATGTGTCTCAGATCCTTCATTTTACAGGTGAAGAAAGTAAGGCCTAAAGAAAGACTTGCCGAGGGTTGTTCAATGGCTGGTTGATGGAGGGAACCCTGAAACAGAGGTGCCTGTAGTCTCAGTCTATTATAGTGTGTGCATGTGTGCACGTGTGTGTGTGCGTGTGTGCGTGCACATCTCACATATATGTATGTGTATATAATTTCGTCTTTCAAATACAGTTATTTCTCTCTCTCAAAACTTTCTCTCCTAATTATATATTCATTGGGCTCATGTTATAAATGTATCTGTATTTGCTGTGTGCACACACAGGCAGAATAGCAGGATTGAGGCTCCAGAGTGCACTATTTTTGGAAAGCTGGTATGGGATAAGCAACGGGTCTTAGAAACCCATAATTATGATAAAATAGATAATTCACATGTCGATAATTGGTTGACTTGAATAAGAAAGAAAGAAAATGCATTTGTGCCCACTTGGTATTTTTGTTGTTTCAACTTGTAGAAATCTATCTGTAGGAAGAGTTACCATTTTAACAATGTTTCTTTTAAAATGCAGAAGAGAAACACCTGATATTGGGGTGCCCGGGTGGCTCAGTCTGTTAGGAATCTGCCTTCAGCTGGGGTCATTGACCTGGGGTCCTGGGATCCAGCCCCTCACTGGGCTCTCTGCTCCTCGTGGAGTCTGCTTGTCCCTCTCCTACCACCCCTCCCCCCTCTCATGCTCTCTCTCTCTAATGAATAAATAAAATCTTTTTCTAAAAAAGAAATACCTGATATTAATTAACAAATGACACAACTCTCTTTTTTGGGGAGTTGCTAATCCTATAACCAACTTTTTTTTTTTAACACAGCTACAGTGCTTCTTTTGGGGACATATTTTGGCCACCTGCCTTGTGTTTGAGGTCATCTTATGCTCNTCTCTAATGAATAAATAAAATCTTTTTCTAAAAAAGAAATACCTGATATTAATTAACAAATGACACAACTCTCTTTTTTGGGGAGTTGCTAATCCTATAACCAACTTTTTTTTTTTAACACAGCTACAGTGCTTCTTTTGGGGACATATTTTGGCCACCTGCCTTGTGTTTGAGGTCATCTTATGCTCTAAAACTGAGCTAATCAGTATCCAAACACCAGCAGCATTGGTATTGCCAGGAACTTAGAAAGGCGGAGGCTGAAGCCCCAGTTCAGACCTACTAACCTAGAATCTGCACTTTAAACAAGATTCCAGGGCATTTGTAGGCATCTTAACATTCGGGAAGCACTGCTCTGAGACCTTATACCCTCTTCCTACTTCACCCTTTAATTAGTCTCCCGCTCAGCCTCATCAAAGGGACTACCTTTTTAACTGAGCCATTCTTAAGGCTCCGAGGAGACACAAAATGTCAGCTTCAGAACAATGCCTTCAGAAAAACAAACCAAATGGCCTTTTGATTTCTTCCCTGAGCTCCACCCCTTATGTCCCTATAATTGGTCGAGAGCAGGCCACTAACTGTGAGTAACAGACACAGAGTGACATAAATATTTTGCACTGAACTTTTTCTCTTAGTCCTCATCCTGCTTTTCATTTGGGTCATGAAAAAGGTTAAAAGTGGCTGCAATATGCTCTTCTTTATCTTTAGACCTTAAAATAGCGGTTATTGCTTTTCGCCTCTATCTATGTGGCAATTCCTTACATCACCACTAAATTCATCTGGAAGTCCTCACCGTCACATATGAAGCAAAGTATAATAGGCTTAGGGAGAGGCTGGGTAGGGAGACTGGTAGCATGAGCTAAGGATAAGGAAAACCTTTAAGGACAAATATTTATATATATATATATTTTTTTTTAAAGATTTTATTTAAAGATTTTATTTATTTATTTGACAGAGATAGAGACAGCCAGCAAGAGAGGGAACACAGCAGGGGGAGTGGGAGAGGAAGAAGCAGGCTCCCAGCGGAGGAGCCTGATGTGGGGCTCGATCCCCGAAGCCGGGATCACGCCCTGAGCCGAAGGCAGGTGCTTTACGACTGCGCCACCCAGGAGCCCCCCAAATATTTATATTTTTGTCTGTAATGCTCACACGTAGTCTCCAAAGTATGCATTATGTTACAACAGAAGTATCCTCTAGAGTACTTTAAGTCTCAGAAAATGCCCATCTTTCATTGCAGTCATAAGATGGTGTTCTCTATTGCCATAAAATATATATATTGTAATCTATGAGAATTAACAAATTCAAAGTGGTGATGGTTATCACAAGAGACATAAGAACCCCTAAGAATCCTAACTCATTTTAGAAAATGGACCATTAAAAGAACTTATTTAAAAGATAAAAAGGGGGTGCCTGGGTGGCTTAGTCAGTCGAGTGTCCAGCTCTTGTTTCTGGCTCAGGTCATGATCTCAGGGTTGTGGGCTGGAGCCCCGCTTAGTGGGGAGTCTGCTTCCCCTCTCCTTCTTCTCCCCTACATCGTGTTCTCTCTTTCTCTCTCTCTCATAAATAAATAAATAAATAAATAAATAAATAAGAAAAAGAAAAAAAAACTACATTCCCATTCTAGCGCTTCTTAGTCAGTCGAGTGTCCAGCTCTTGTTTCTGGCTCAGGTCATGATCTCAGGGTTGTGGGCTGGAGCCCCGCTTAGTGGGGAGTCTGCTTCCCCTCTCCTTCTTCTCCCCTACATCGTGTTCTCTCTTTCTCTCTCTCTCATAAATAAATAAATAAATAAATAAATAAATAAGAAAAAGAAAAAAAAACTACATTCCCATTCTAGCGCTTCTGGAATATGGCTCATGTCATTTATTACCCTTCCTAGGTAATTATTATGGGTGAGGGCTCAATCAGTTCCCTCTCATTGGACCCACCACTTATTGGCTATGTCATGCATAGCAAATTACCTAAATGTACTGTTTCAAAGTTTTCCTTATCTGGACAACACAGTCACAACATGCTCCCTCTCAAATTTTATGTCCATGAATGTTAGTGATTGTTATGATTAAAGACATCCAAAGTTTAAGAATAAATTATATATCATAGTTAAAAATTATAATTTAATTTAATAAATCCTCCTTGCCCCAAATCAGATCTCTTTACCCTGATTTTTAAATTCCCTGCTTGTGACACTGGTATTACATATTTTGACACTTCAGAGAATTTTATTCATTGTTCGAATCTTTCCTGATTTTTGTAGAAATGTAAGCTGAGAAGGTGCTGATGACTTAATTAAGTGCATTGCTTTTCAAATAAAGTTAAAAATCAACTTGCTTTTAAATCAATCAATTTTAAGTCATTCCTCCATATTAGATAGTCTTTTTTGGAAAAAATCATAATTAACAAACTTCTTGCTTTTTCACACCTTTAAAATATGATAAAGTTTTATAATTCCTTCTATCTTAGTCAAATGTTATGCAATTAGCAGCTTTCTTTAGGGGGTTATTCACATACACAGATACAGTTCAGGTGCAAAGTTACCTCATCAATAGAAGGAGATTATGAAATACTCATCTTTTATTTTCACTAGTGACTGGGTAGCTGTAGGGCAAAAAAGAGGGAGTGCTTCACTTCTAGTTACTACAGGATTACCTAGGTGCCCTCCTCATATGGAAGCCTCAGCATCTTAGGAGAAGCAGAAACATATTTATGAAAATAGCTGTGAGCTCCTTTGCTAGATCCTACATGTTTTATGTAAAATAGAAATGCTTTTTCTTTACTTATTTAAAACCCAAACATCACATATAAAAGACCCAACACAAAGTATAGACTTCACAAGTATCTGATTCAATAATTGATGAATAATCAAGTCCTTGTGGTACAACCCAAAGAAATGACTTCAGAGGAGAAAACCCGAATTACCAACAAAGAGAATATATTTCCATTAGCATGCCTTCATACTTGAGTCTGCAACATAGTGGCCTGAAATAATTAATTCCCATGATTTGATGATACTGCTTTTGTGGATGCTGATATACTTCTTTTTAAACAGCAGCAAGCAAATCCATTGGTTAGCATCTATTTTTATCTAAATCACCTTCCCAGTTATCATGTAATGGCAGAAAATATTCAAGAATTGATTAATGTGAAATTTGGAGGGAATTCCCTTGTTGCAATCTTTAAATAGAGGTGATCCCAAAATATCTGGGTACCAGATTTCCATCAGGACAATGCAAACACTCTAAATTAGCATTGAAAAGGATAAACTTAATATACTGACTGCTTGTAGAAAAATAAATTGCTACTTGCTTCTCTGTAATAGACACATTTATGATTGACAATGTAAATTTTTTAAAATTATTTTATTAGCAAGAAATACACAAAAATGCAGGCATGTGTGTATATATATAAATGTATATATATACACATATACATTTATATATATACACACAAAAAAAATCATGTTATCATTTTGCCAATCATATAATACATGATATTGTATGACTTACAACAGACTTAAAACGGAGATTTTCAGCCTTGACTTTATGTTGGAGTTATGTGGGAAGTTTAAAAAATATTGATGACTAGATTCCAAGTCAAGAAATACTGATTAGTCTAGGATATGTCTTTGACATTTGGATGTTTAAAACCTCCTGATGATTCTAATATGCAGGCAGGATTACCAACTGCTCCAAGACAATATATTTTTAAAATAAGCCCTACACTAACACCGGGAACTGCATTAAATAGTTTTAGTGGTAGCACCGCATAGAAAGACATTTGGATTCATAGGAGTCACAAATTAAAAGGACATATGGGGGGCGTCTGGGGGGCTCGCTCAGTCAGTTAAGCATCTGCCTTCGGCTCAGTTCATGATCCCAGGGTCCTGGGATCGAGCCCCATGTTCGGCTCCCTGTTCAGCTAGGAGCCTGCTTCTCCCTTTTCCCTCTGCTGTTGCTCATTCTCGCTCTCACTCTCTCTCAAATGAATAAAATCTTTTTAAAAAAAAAGACATATAGGTACATATTTTATTCCTGGGAAGATTCTAAAAAACAAGGAGCTGTAATTGTGGCACTTACAATTTAATTGAAATGCCGAACATGAATATTAGCATCTAAAAAATATGTGAGGCCACTTATATTCAGAATCAAACAACCTTGTCAGTTTTCCTAACACTACTGGATATTTATCAAATAGTTAACGATAATAAGCGTGTGTTGTGGAAAGTAAGGGCTTCCGGGATGGAGACATTCTCCATAGACTAGCTTCCCAGAGAAAGCGTTAGCCTCCTGCAGAGCATTGAAATCTACTCTAAGGATACTGGTCACATGCTTAAGGCAATGGAGTCAGGCAGAATGCTGAGGTGGCAGATGAGGGAGGACTGGAAGCCCCTGGCTGCTCAGGTCCTAGAGTTGCCAGGGTTCAAGTCTCTGACACAAGCCACAGCTCATAGCAGGTACAGGAATGATTCATCCCCTACTGGAGCACTCGATATGGCGGAGGTCTAATCAGTTATACAGGTGAAACGATAAGACTAGGACTCCAGCCCCTGATCATGCCATCAGAGGCACTGACACTTCCTCAAACATGCAGATGAAAAACTGTAGATCTGAGGGGTTGAGGCCCCTCTTTTGGAGTCTAAACTTTAGCTAGATTTTGGTGCATGAGCCTATGTTAACAATGCAACGGTAAATTAAGTGCTGTGTTTGCCTACTGCAGCTAGTGGTTTAATAGATGTGTGTGTGTGTGTGTGTGTGTGTGTGTGTGTGTGTGTGTTTTCATGGAAAAAAGAAAAATCCTCCAACTTAGCCTGGGTTTGGATGTTTGTTTTAGGTAGGCGGTAATGTAGAAAGAGCATTTGTTTGGGAGTCCAAAAGCCCAGGATTAGAATATAAATCTCACAGAATATTAATACCCGTTCTCAGGTCCTCAATTTCCTCCTCTGTTAATTAAAAGTTAGCAAGATGATGAATAAAGTCTGTCCTTACTTTAAGAGTTGATAATTCTACCCAGAGTCTTTCTTGGATGTGATGTCATCTGCCTGAGCTGGGTGGCCCAGAGTTCATCCAGCTGATTGAAATGGCCAGAGGAACAGCTCTTTCTTTGACCACTGTTACCCTGAACCTTCCTTGTGGATCTTAAGGCTCATAAGGAACCAGGAGGGCACTATGAACAAGAAAGCACGATGGAAATATAAGAAGGGCAGGTTTTGTCAGTGGCCCCAAATGCAAGCTTTCCTCTCCTTTTAGAAGTGACAGGCCAGATTCAAAGTGGAGCTCCTACCTGAAGGCCTGGCCCCCTGGAGTGACAGGGACTACAGCAAAATGACCCCAGAGCAAACCAAGCAACTGTGAGAACCCTTTCATTTTCTCCTCACCTCCTAGAAATCACAAAATAGACAACCGGGAAACTTTTATTTCTGAATAACAGCCGGGAGTATTTCATCATTACACTGCCTACCCAATACTAATAATACTAATAATAATACTTATAATTATTATTATTTTTCTTATTAAGAAAAAGACCTTTGCAAAATCTGTAAATTTTTTTTGTAGAACGAATTTCGCCTTCTTCTCAGGGTAATGTTCAACGTAAATACTTAAGAATTAAAACTGGAAGATAAGGTTTTATTTTCTTTCACATTATGGCCTTTAAAAGCAGTGAAACTAGTTTTAAAACTTTGGTCCTGTATTAATTAGCTGGGATACTTTTAAACAGATTACTTTATCTCATAAGCTTTACACTTCCTTTTGTGAAATCTAGGTAATATTTTCCTCACATATATATTTTGGATATCAAATAAGAAATTTCATGTTAAACATTTAGCACAGGGTGATTGTTGAAATTGAAATTATGTAATTTAATATTTTATTAACTTTTATATATGCATGCCATTTCTCTATATACTCAGTGGAAGGAATGGTGATGTAAATTAGTAACAAAAAGTACTTTCCTTCTAAGATGTACTCTCGTATATCTCTCCTTTTTCTACTGATTTGGAGATGCAGTCTTGTATGATGGATGGATCTTGTTGGTAGACAAGGAAAAAGTTGGAGATGAGAGAAACCTTTGCTGTGTAAGCGTTATCTTTAATCCTTCTGAGGCGGGTACAATGTCATTTGATTGAAACCTCCAAACTGGAGCCTCGTTTATGAAAGGAAATTTTAATTATGAAATAAAACACAAATTTGGTGAGAAAGATCTATCATTTCTAGTGAAAGGGCATGCTATTAATTACTGGATATATTTCTCTTCATCTGAACGATAGGCATCAGTGAAAGAGCCAAAAATTTCAAAAAGGAACCTTTCAAAACACAGTAGATTTCAAGAATGCAAATTACAACCACTTAACACCTCCTAAGGGAGTGGGAGCATTGGCAGAGGAATGTGTCAGGTCAAACATCAATTATTCTCCATTGTGACACATGCTTGGGTGCAGGCCTCAAAAGCTAGAGAAAGAGGGGAGCAAGGGAGCCAGATAGGATAGTGGGGCGGGGGGACTGACAATCTTCATTTCTTCATACAAGGCTCAGAAAGTGTATGATAGGCTTGGCTTAGGCTTACCCTGAATTTCTAGGAAGATCCTAAAAGTCAGTCAAATGATAGTGGTGATGTGATTGCAACTGGACACAATGTCAAAATGCCACACCCCTTAACTGCCTAGTGCACCCCACCCTCCCACCTCTTTCCATCCATGAATTAACAAACTCTCCAGATATAGGCAGGATTTCATGAGCTCAGACAAAATGTGAGAAGTCCAAAGTTACCTCTGTCACTAAAACACTCTCTATGATGTATTCTAAAAGAGTAACTGGTAGACCCGCGAATTGGAGCACGACGCTGGGCAAGTCAGGTACTGCTCTACCAGAGCTCCCATCTGCTGGTGGAGCTGGAGCTGTTAAGAGACAATCTGAGGCCACAAAGGATTGAGGACTACCTAAAGGATGGACTGCTCTTTTTCTAACTTGCACGAACTGGAGACTAACTGAAATGAGGCAATTCTGACCTACCTTATGGATGCTTATGCCTATGTTTTACCTTTCTAGTCCTTTTGTCATTTTAATTCTCAAGTTTTGCCCACTAGGTGCTACAGGGCCAATTCAATAAATATTTATCAAGTGCCTATGATGTGCCAGACACAGAAGCTATATTTCCTATTTGTTCTTGCTTGTACTATAGCATTATATTGTTTTTTTAAAGCTGGGAGAACTAGAAAAGCATAGAATTCCCCTTCTCCCAGCTTATCTTCACATTATACTTATGCACTTTTATATAGTAAAAACAGCAAAGATCAAGAAAGTTCCAAAAAGAATAATACACTCTTCCTTTATTCTATTTATTCCATTATTCCTTCAAAAAAAAAATATTCTAGACTTAACTGTAACATACTTATATTTGGAAGAAAGTGAAAGTTATGAACACACTAACCCTAAACCGTAGTAAACCAGGGATTCCTGACATGAATTTAGGCCCAGAATCTTTAAAAGGCTTGCACAAGTTCTATTGATTACAATTAATTTTCTTTTCATAACTTTTCTGACTGAAGTGGTTTAGTAAATCAATTAAACCCTTGAAGTTCATTTGGCATTACATTTGGCTCCATTTGAGGAATTCTATTTATTACATAGATTTTCCTTCTGAACTCCTCCCTGAAACCTTTCCTTGGTTTTCTTTTAAATGATGGGGAAACATAATTGTTGTTTTGTTGCTTTAGTTTTTCACCAGGAAGCTTGGACTCATCAAAAATGCTCAGTTTCTACCACTGAAATCAAACCTAGTAAGAAAAGATCTAGTAATATCTGCTGGTTATACTGACACAGGACAATTGTAAATTAGGATTCGACTAGGGAATGGTCTGTATGTCATAAGGGTATTATTCCTGAGTAATAGAAGTAAATGTACCTTGAAGCTAATTTGAATTCTCCCTCACCCCTGCCATTACTCCAGAGACAATCGGAAATGGCTCTTAGCAAAATAAAACTGCTTTGGAGCCTAAGAATAACTAGAGAACAGACTGGCTGCTGAAGACTAATGATTTATATACACAGTAAAATTACCTACCTGGAGCTATTAAGATAGAAAAGGAAAATGGAACATGACTGTTATCATTACTTTATTATTGTACATTTATATTTTTCAACTTGAGCATAAGAGGGCATAAAACCAAATCAGCTGAACGAAATGCCCACTCTTTCTGCCACTAAGGGTGAAAGAAATTAGCTTTTTTTTTTTTTTCTAAACACTTATCTATCTTACTGAAACTCTGAACATGTAACATTTCTATCTCATTCTAACAGGGCAGATCTACTGTAAATCATGCCACTAACATTTTCAGTGTCTTCTATAATCTAGCCATTTGAAATTGTATAGACAGATTATATAACTGGTTGTTTGGATTTGCTTAAAAGTTTTAAAACTTTTTAAAAACCATCTCTTTATATGTTAGTGAGTATAGGACGTGAAATCATAGCTGACACTGAAGGCAAGTGCCTACAGATCCCGTGAATGTGGGGACAGACTAAAAATGCTTATAATTAAATATTCCAATGTATGTAGGACTGGAATCGAGGTTTCTTTTTCTCTCTTTTGTAGGTAGGCTGCAGATCACGGAGTTCCCTTTCGCTAGCACTCAAAGTGAGGAGTACGGCTCTAAGCATGTATATTCAAGCACCACAGGAGAGAAAGTACATAAAGCCGCTGAGTTTATCATAAATATCAAGTCAATTAACTAATAGATCCTGAAAGATGTATGATAACTGTTCAGATGAAAAAAAAAAAAGTTGGGACCATGGTTGAGCGTAAGTAACAGGAGGTTAACAAACAGGATATCTGAAAGAATTGGCTTAGCCCAGACTTTCTCTGTGACTTAGTGTGTTTATACCATAGGTCTTCCAAATGTAAACTGGAAAAGAAGACAAGGAATGCCTCTGTTATTGATTTTATATAATTATGTGGAAGAGAAAAATACTGTCTATGGATGAAAAGTCTCCAAATCATTGTTACTGAGGGGCTTTTACCTTTTTCCCCCATCTTATAATTTCGTTAAGAGGAAAAACTAGTCTATCACGTTACTGTTTCCAGTTTGGTGTCAGAAGGAAATCCATAAATAGTGATACTTAGATGGCAACTTTCATTTTCTCATTTTGAAGTCAATTTCAGCTATTGTATAGTTTGAAGGAAAATTGCTTTAGATCCTTTAAGAAGTTAGTATCATGTCATAAGGATAAACATTTCCTTTTACCTTTTTTTCCTGCTTGGAATAAATGGAATAGACTCTTTATTCTGAAAACAAAATATGTTTCTTTAGACTTTGAGCTTAAATTTGCCAAGAAAACCCCCAATTTTATCAAAGAACCACTAGGGGATGTTAAAATAACATAGAATTTCTAAATTCAGATGACTTTTACAAGACAATATAGGCTTTGAAACTTATCTTTAAGAATTTATTTACAGAAACAAAAATTAACCTTTTACGTGTTCCTATGGTAAAGATATACATGTAAATCTATGCACGCAAACACACACACGTATGCTTATACATACATAAATTATTTCAAGTTCTGAATTTTTTTAAAAAATTGAAATTGGATATAATTTATCCTTTTTTTTTAAGATTTTATTTATTTGTTTGATGGAGGGAGAGATAGCCAGCGAGAGAGGGAACACAAGCAGGGGGAGTGGGAGAGGAAGAAGCAGGCTCCCAGCAGAGCAGGGAGCCTGATGTGGGGCTCAATCCCAGGACTCTGGGATCACGCCCTGAGCCAAAGGTAGACACTTAAAAACTGAGCCACCCAGGCGCCCCTAATTTATCCTTTGTTTATCTGCTATGTAACTTTACTTCACTAGGGTACCATTTTGACATTTACAACTCCAATATGCAAAATACCTATAAACAGACAAAACTGTTTTCCAACAAGATAGAATTTTAGGCTAAATTTCATATGGCTACTGAACTGACCTCAAGCAACAGGGCCGTTGGAATCAGACTCCACATTCTATTCTGTGAGCTAGAATAGGGCTGCCATTCTTTCTGTTTTGTGGGCATTTGCCCTTATTTTTTTCCTCTCTATAGAGCCCATCTCCCCCAGATTTTCACAGGGATTAACCTTTCTCACTCTTCACACAAACATTGTCTCCTCAGATTGCCCTTCCCTGACTACATCTAATGTTGGCCCACTTCTCTCCATTCACTCTGTCAACATGATCCTGTTTTGTTTTGTTCATAGACATTATGAGTATCTGAAAACATAGCTTAGTTATTTCTATAGGTACAAACAAACATTTGCTGAATGGATGATTGTTGACTAGTCTGTGGATTTGGGGATCACTTAGAAGTAAGAATAGTGACTAAAACAGGGTGATCTATCCATCTACCCACCCAACCCTTTTCCTGTTTTGTCTGTCTCCTTCACTGGATTCAAATTTTTGTGAGAATGTTTGTTTTACTCATGTAAGCATGTGTCCTCAGAAGTCATTCAGTTTAAAATCTTTAAAAAAAAAAAAAAGGAAAAGAAGTTAAAGTCTTTTGAACAAAAATAAATGACCAGTTGCATAATCTTCCACACATTTCAAACTACATAAGTATTTTGTAAATGTGGNTAAAAAAAAAATGAACAAATGAATGAAACTTAGTCCAGATTCATGTTCCAAATATTGACTTGTTCATTTGTGATATTGCAATAGTAGTAAAGTTGCAATAAAACATCTTTCAGTTAATAAGTGAATTTTGTTGAATACCTATTATACCATAAAAAGTTGTGCTGGGGCTTTAGAATTGAACAGGGCATCATCCCTGCCCTCAGAAACTGTGTAGTGTAGTGAGATAATATATGTAAAGTATTTAGGATCAACCAGCATTTAGTGGATGCCAATATATGCTAGTTTCCTATTCCCCGTCTCTTTCAATGTGACTCCATCGACCTGCACTGGTGTGGCACTATAAACAAGAACATAATTAATAAATTGGTTGGTGGTTATTACTTATTTATTTAAATTCACTCAAGTTTGATACTGAGCCTAGGCATAAGCAGTTTGCCTACATGACACATGCTTGTATATATAGTAACCCGGAAAGAAATGTGAGAGGTCTCATTGTATCTGACATTAGAGGGAATGCCAACCAGTTTGACGATGTTTGATTCTTTTCACTCATAAATCACTTGATAAAATACATTATAAAGACCTGGTAAGAAATAACACAAACTGGGAGCAGCCTAAGGATGAAGGCAAAGGAAAGGATTGCTTCGAGATATATTTAGAGGTAGGAGGAAAGGGGTGGAGGGGTCGGTGACTGCTGGAATATGATGAGATAAAGGAGAGGGAAGAATCAAGAGTGAAACTTCTATTTCTGATTTAGGCACAAAAGTGGTTAGTAATACCATTCACTGTGAAGAAGAAATAAAGACAAATTCAGAGTGGGAGAAATGATGAGCTGACTCAGAAGATTCTGTGGAGTAAGAAGAAAGGGAGCAAAAATAATATCTTGATTTACACCAGCAGTTAAGGAATGTCTAGAGTAAGAGCAGCCACTGGGCTAAAAAGAAAATGGTTGTGAAGTGTTGAGAGAGTTGGAAGGCAAATCAAGAAAAAGTGGTGTCTCGAAAGCCAAGGGAGGAGAAAGTTTCAAGACAGATTGTGTGTCCCCCATGTAACATAACACTGATGTGTTGTGAAAAGCAGGGTAGGCACTGAAACTGTTCATTCTAAGGCCACCAATAAATTAATAAATACTCAGTCCAATAGCCACCTGCTATTGAATTATTCCTTTTGGATATTTTCAATAAGATTTTAAAAGGGGGTAAAGAAAAGAAGTTAAGGGACGCCTGGGTGTCATAGCGGTTAAGTGTCTGCCTTAGGCTCAGGGTGTGATCCTGGCGTTACGGGATCGAGCCCCACATCAGGCTCCTCTGATATGAGCCCGCTTCTTCCTCTCCCACTCCCCCTGCTTGTGTTCCCTCTCTCGCTGGGTGTCTCTATCTCTGTCGAATAAATAAATAAAAATCTTTAAAAAAAAAAAAAAGGAAAAGAAGTTAAAGTCTTTTGAACAAAAATAAATGACCAGTTGCATAATCTTCCACACATTTCAAACTACATAAGTATTTTGTAAATGTGGGATGAGGGGGGTAGTCAGATTACAGGAAAGTAAGGAATTAATCAGAAGGGAAATCAGAGAATACAGAGGGATAGGGAGAGCCTTTCAGAAAATTTAGCTAGCAAAGGAGGTCTTTCATGATGGAATCAAAGAGATGGGGCATGCTTATTTCATTTTTGTTGTTTTTCTCTTTTAACTGAACCTTGCAGAGACTTGAGAATGGACTTACGCATAGCTTTAAATGGAGACTTTGGGAGGGAAGGTATCATTTCCTGTTGAAAATAAACATTTAAAGTTGAGGACTTCTCAGGCTTTTTCAGGTTCATGGACTGGCAACAGACACATTGCTGACCATAAGCAATTATCTCTGCGGATAGATATGTATTGGTAAGGGGGGGGCACTGNGGGGGGGGGGGGCACTGTGCAGACCTCTTCTTCCACATTAAAAACATTTCTGGGTTCATAGTAGAAATGCCAAGCAAATTTATTATTTCATAGGGTTGATTTTTGCTTAGGGAAATTCCCTTGGGTGCATTGATAAATACAACAAAATAAATACTTTCAGAAACCTTAATTTCAATGATAAAACTACATGCCTATTTCTATTAGTGTGTAAAAGAGGTGAGTGGCCTAGAAAATCAGAATTTAGAGCCAGGTCTTTACAACTTTTTCAATATGTAGCTACTTTCCTCAAAAGAATTTTTTTTGGCTTAGGTGGTAATTTAGAGTACTGATCTAGGTTGATTATTATATCACCCAGTTTATAACATATAAGGTTTGAAACTCTCTCAATGCAAAGCTTTTGGAGCTCTGGGATCCATTTTTATCCTCTCGTAGGANATGTTTGATTCTTTTCACTCATAAATCACTTGATAAAATACATTATAAAGACCTGGTAAGAAATAACACAAACTGGGAGCAGCCTAAGGATGAAGGCAAAGGAAAGGATTGCTTCGAGATATATTTAGAGGTAGGAGGAAAGGGGTGGAGGGGTTGGTGACTGCTGGAATATGATGAGATAAAGGAGAGGGAAGAATCAAGAGTGAAACTTCTATTTCTGATTTAGGCACAAAAGTGGTTAGTAATACCATTCACTGTGAAGAAGAAATAAAGACAAATTCAGAGTGGGAGAAATGATGAGCTGACTCAGAAGATTCTGTGGAGTAAGAAGAAAGGGAGCAAAAATAATATCTTGATTTACACCAGCAGTTAAGGAATGTCTAGAGTAAGAGCAGCCACTGGGCTAAAAAGAAAATGGTTGTGAAGTGTTGAGAGAGTTGGAAGGCAAATCAAGAAAAAGTGGTGTCTCGAAAGCCAAGGGAGGAGAAAGTTTCAAGACAGATTGTGTGTCCCCCATGTAACATAACACTGATGTGTTGTGAAAAGCAGGGTAGGCACTGAAACTGTTCATTCTAAGGCCACCAATAAATTAATAAATACTCAGTCCAATAGCCACCTGCTATTGAATTATTCCTTTTGGATATTTTCAATAAGATTTTAAAAGGGGGTAAAGAAAAGAAGTTAAGGGACGCCTGGGTGTCATAGCGGTTAAGTGTCTGCCTTAGGCTCAGGGTGTGATCCTGGCGTTACGGGATCGAGCCCCACATCAGGCTCCTCTGATATGAGCCCGCTTCTTCCTCTCCCACTCCCCCTGCTTGTGTTCCCTCTCTCGCTGGGTGTCTCTATCTCTGTCGAATAAATAAATAAAAATCTTTAAAAAAAAAAAAAAGGAAAAGAAGTTAAAGTCTTTTGAACAAAAATAAATGACCAGTTGCATAATCTTCCACACATTTCAAACTACATAAGTATTTTGTAAATGTGGGATGAAGGGGGGTAGTCAGATTACAGGAAAGTAAGGAATTAATCAGAAGGGAAATCAGAGAATACAGAGGGATAGGGAGAGCCTTTCAGAAAATTTAGCTAGCAAAGGAGGTCTTTCATGATGGAATCAAAGAGATGTTGCATGCTTATTTCATTTTTGTTGTTTTTCTCTTTTAACTGAACCTTGCAGAGACTTGAGAATGGACTTACGCATAGCTTTAAATGGAGACTTTGGGAGGGAAGGTATCATTTCCTGTTGAAAATAAACATTTAAAGTTGAGGACTTCTCAGGCTTTTTCAGGTTCATGGACTGGCAACAGACACATTGCTGACCATAAGCAATTATCTCTGCGGATAGATATGTATTGGTAAGGGGGGGGCACTGTGCAGACCTCTTCTTCCACATTAAAAACATTTCTGGGTTCATAGTAGAAATGCCAAGCAAATTTATTATTTCATAGGGTTGATTTTTGCTTAGGGAAATTCCTTTGGGTGCATTGATAAATACAACAAAATAAATACTTTCAGAAACCTTAATTTCAATGATAAAACTACATGCCTATTTCTATTAGTGTGTAAAAGAGGTGAGTGGCCTAGAAAATCAGAATTTAGAGCCAGGTCTTTACAACTTTTTCAATATGTAGCTACTTTCCTCAAAAGAATTTTTTTTGGCTTAGGTGGTAATTTAGAGTACTGATCTAGGTTGATTATTATATCACCCAGTTTATAACATATAAGGTTTGAAACTCTCTCAATGCAAAGCTTTTGGAGCTCTGGGATCCATTTTTATCCTCTCGTAGGACGGGTTAAGACTTAACCTTATTAAGACTCCATTCAAGCCAAAGCCTAAAGAGCTAACAGGTGTTTGCTCTGTCTTTTTTTCCTTTTCTGCTACAAAAACAAACATTTCAGACAGAAGACAGAGCTTGCTCTGATGGCCGGGTCCCAAAGCCATTGATGATGTTGAACAGAAGTACAGCCTACCAACACAAGACACGCAGAACATACGAGCAACAAACCTTCTCCTCTTTCTCCTCCTCTTTCTCTCTCTCCCCCCACCTCCCTGCTTCTCCTTCTGTGTCTCCTGCTTCTGCTTCTCCTTTTTCTTCTCCTCCTACTTCTTTTGTTATTGTGGGATTACCTAACCAATGAGTTTAGGATATTAGTCTAATAATTCTATGGTTTCTTAATTAATACCTCAGTTTTGGCTAATAATGCTAATTATTAACAATTACAAAGTATTTTTCTCTGGACACTTCTCTGTCCAATTTTTTTGTTGGTTTTTTATTATGTAGTCATATCAGTAACCCAATGAGATAGCTGCCATCATTATGCTCATTTTATAAGTAAATAAACCAAGGCTTACAAAGTATTGGCTGGGTGCATATTGTTAATACAAAGGAGATAGGAATCAAGTCCACATATATATATCCATAACTCCAGAGCCTTGTTTTTTAACAACTGTCCTATACTGCAATTTCTCGATGAAGTATTTATCATCTTTGACATAATAAAGTTTAACTGTTATTTTTCTTTCCCCATATTTGATGAGGATTTTATGGGATTAAAAAATTCCTTTGAATTTAGCAATTTAAATACTTTAACATTGGGTAAAATCAACTACTTTCATAGAATATGTGTAATCCATGCACTGGGATTTGTGCCATTTCCTCTGTCCTTTAAAATTATGCCTTCTAAAATAAATTTTTCATTTAATGTTCTCATTATTTATATTTTGACTTTGCCTAGAATCTTAGAAAAAAACAAACAGGCAAAACTAATGAATAATTAACAAAAAAAACTGCCATATTTTGGGAGAACAAAAAAAGAAGGAAGGAAAGAAAGTTACTTAGACAAAGAACTAAATTGAAAATAATATTTAGAATGTATGCAAGCAAACAATATTGTAAAGAGCCAGTGATGGGCACTGCTTCATGGCACGCGAATATAAGAAAGGGAACAGACATAATGGTAATAGAGAATCGAACAAAATGGAAAAGAAAGCCTTGATAAAGAGCAAATCGTTGTGAAAAAATTACGACTGGAAGGGAAAGAAAAAAGAATTTTCTTTAATCTTCTTGGTGTGTGGGGCCTTTGTGGACGGAGGAAGCTGCAAGATTAGAATGGCAGCAACATCATGGGCAGGCGCTGGGCACCTTCTCGGGGATTTTAGGTTCATCCCTAAGCCCCCTTGCGGACTGTGGTGGCAGATGCACGTTGAGAGCTGCTGCAGAAAGGGTGATCTATCACCACTGAACTATAATGTCCTATGTGATATTGGCCAGGGGACCATGGAGCCTGAGGATTTTATTACTTTGTCCATTTGTTTAGTCATTTAAGAGAAAAAAAATCCTATAGATATATGCACTCAGGGAATGTCTCAAATGTGGTCTTTTACAAAAGGCCACAACAGCCTTTTCACTTAGGATGCGATTCTGTGATGATCCTTCAGGTTGAATTGTTAGAAGCCTCTCTCTCTGTGTGGAAATATAAATAGATGTAATTGTTCACCTTCTTATTATTAAGGAATATTATTTATTTATTTTATGGTTCAATTTTTCTTTTTTTCTTTTATTACATACCAGAAGCCTAAAAAGAATAATTCTTCAGTGACTTTTTAAAAACTTCCCTTAGAAAATCTTTCTTTCATGTCTTTTATCGTAAGACATTTGACATAAAAAAAGCCATCAGGGACTATTTTTTTCCCCTCAGAAAATGTTCCTTTTAAGAAAAATCTCAAATTGGCATGAATTTTCTGCTTTCTTCTTTGCAATTAGTGTTAGTGCAGATGTAAAAAACAAGCATGTATTTATTTTCTAATCCATTTTATTTGCAGCGCACTTCAGTACTTCCAATATAACAACAAATAAAGTACTTCCTTAAAAAATGACTTCTGAGATTTCTTATCTTGATTTTTTTTAAATAGAAACTGTAACTATGTAGATCAAAAGATGCTTTTTACTTCCTTGTTTGAACTGCAGCTTTCTCTTCTATAAAATGGGGATAACATCATCCACTATGTAAGATTGTTGTAAATATTACTATGATCATCTATAGAAAGTACATAGTACCTGGCACATTATGGATCTCAAATACATGTTAGCTATTATTATTATTTATTTATTTATTATTATTATTTCTCTAAATGATGTACAATCCACTTTCCCTCTCCCCGATCCCTTTCAAGTACATTATATCAATGTGGCCTTTATTATAGCAAGCTGTATCTACTGATATGCTTTCAGACGGTAGAGTGAGTCCACATAGACCTGAGATTTCCCTTAGCTGAAACTGTAAACATAGCTCAAATCATTACTTCAGGGCTCTTTTCTGTTCCCAAATTGTTGTTCTATAAATTTCAATGGAATCAGAGTGGAGAGTTTTGTTTCATGAAATCAGAACAAAAAACTTCCTTTAGAAAATGACTTTTAGGAGTTAAGTTACTTAGTTAAATTATGTTAGTAATTACCAAGATACATTCCAAGTGAAAGATGCCAAAAAGAAAAGAATGTTTGACAAAATTATTTGAATGTAAATGATGGGAGAGTTGCCATCTATTGATCAAATATGACATATAGTAGAGTTAAAAAATTCTACAACAACTTTATAGTTTAAAGTGACTCATTTGGATACCCCAATGGCCTGAAGGAGTTAATGTTATTTCCAAAGTGCTAATGGTCCCTGGTCATCATCATTTATTCAATGGAAAAAAAGTAGTAAAAAGAAAAAAGCAATGGTACTACTGGTAAACCAGAACTCTCTTTCTCTCCAAAGACAGTCTTTAGGAGATTTTTTAAATGAGCTCCACTATATTTACTCTTATAAGCTAGAGTAGAAGATATTGTGATGAAATACCGCCCCTCAATAAAACTATGCTCCAAGCACTTTCTCTCTCAAGCAAATGTCCACAGCTACAGCCCTAAAGTATGTGGCTTATCTATTACTTGACTACATATTTATAACATATTACCCTCATAAAGCTCAAGGAAATAAAATGCATCTCGGCTTTGTACTGGGGAAACCTCAGCACTGGCATTAAGACCTCAAGTTTGCATTTACTGTCTCTTCTGGATATCTGAATTGGGCAGGCCAGGTGTCTTTATGAAATCAAACTAGAGTGTTCCCTTTCTCAGGGCGAATTCAGGATACAAGTCTCATTTCTTATGATGCTCACGTACATATGTATGTATGTGTGCATATAACTCGTGGTTTGGTTGTCAGTTGGAAATTTTATTGCATTATCTTTTCTTGTTTCTTTCTGAATCGTCATTGTCATTGTTAAAACTTGAGAAATGTTTAGCTGTTGCAAATCCCTGTCAAACCCTTGGTGATGCTATCCTTACTTAATGTGTTCATTTTATTGGCTGCTGACATTAAGGAATAAGGGTTACAGTACCAGAATGTAACATGTTAGATGTTCCTAAAACCATGGTTTCTAGCAATGTTTGATAGATTTTCCAAGTTTGGGTCATAAAGATATCAATTTTATTATTATTACAAATAGTTTAAAGGTACATATCAATTTATCTCTGGTGACATTTTTCTATACACTTTTCTAGAGAAAAAAATTACTGGAAAATCAATGGCACTATGAGAGACAAATTACTGAATATTTTGAGGAATGTTTAAGTTTACCAATGGAATATTGATAATTCCTGTTGTATCATCTTTATATACTACATTTTTATTCTACTTTCTATGGGTTTAAATGTGTCCCGCTTCCACCATATGTTGAAGTTCAAAACTCCAGTATATTAGAATGTGACCTTATTTGGATTCTTCTACAAACAAAGAAATGCCAAAAATTCCCAGCAAAGTATCAGAATCTAGGGAAGAGGCATAGAATAGATTCTTTCTCTCAGCCCTCAGAAGGTACACCTACCGTCACCTTGACCTTGAACTTTTAGCTACTAGAACTGTGAGACAATACTTTTCTGTTGTTTCAGCCACTCAGTCTGTGGTACTGTGTTACAGCAGCCCTGGCAAACTAATACATTACCCAACCAGTACACATTAGGAGAGGCATCATCGGTTGTTTACAGCAAGCAGGTGTTCTAGTTTGCTGTCATCAATTCTGCCTGATGGCTGCCCCTGCTTTCGAGTTCTTAAATTTGTGAATATCATCCCTGTTATTTCTGTCTCAGGGGTAACCTTCAGACTACAGTTGAGCCCAGATACTGGTCTTCAGTTTCTAAATTTAAAATGAAGATACTAGATGAGATAACCTTTAAGTTGTCATAGAATTCTGAAACTCTCTGAATGTTGTAATTCTAGCAATAGGAAGAACCAGTATTTCCATGTTGCAGATAAGAAAAACTGAGACTCAAAGCAGTTGAGATAGACTAAGGACACACGGAAGTGTCAGAAGAGGAATTCAATTTAAGACATATCACTCCCGTAGGTTTTTCAATTTGCCATTGTGTCCTCAAAATGGTGGTTTGTCATACAAACAAACATTGATTATGCAGTGGACACTGACATGGATATAAAGTCTGGCCAAGTGCGTTTATTAGTTTATTGTCAAGAAAGTGATATTTATTTATTTATTTTTAAATTAAAGGATAGGTGTTTCCTGAATACCCTGTAATCGTAGGCTTTATTGTAACGTTGCTCTGTAATGGATGTCCTTGAAAGAAAAGAGTTGCTCAAGCAAAGGCAGCTGAAAATCAGGAAACTGTACTTAAGGATTACATCTATGGCTGTAAATAGATTTTTTAGAGTTCACATTTTATTTGTGTGTTTTTATAGCAATCAATAGGAAGCCATCTATAGCATTTAGGTGTTCCCATGCTGATTACTGTGACAGCTACTGAATCACTGCTAGGAAATTCAATGTGTTAACAGGTTATATATATTGGCTAGCTAAACACATCACTTGGATAGAATAGAAAACAACAGTACAGGGTCAGCTTTAGTTTAGAGGGTAAGCTAAAAATATAAAAATCTAGTTGAATAGGGAGTGAAGGCGAGATAGAGGCAGTTCCCAAGCTTCCTCTTAACAACTGGGACTTTCCAATGATACTAATATTTAATATTACATCAAAAATGTATGTCAACAATAATTCCAAATCTGTTCATTGTCATATATTTTGTAAGAACAAAAACCAGATTATTGCAAAAGCGTATACTGATATTTTGGTTTCGTCCTTTCTGTGGTTTTGATAGGAGGAAGGGTAGAGTGGTGGTCCAATCACATTCCCACATAGCACTCTCAGTAAGTGAAAGCCCATGAGAGTTAGTTAGTCCATTCACTTAGTACCAAGAAATTTGTCTTCTTTGGAGCAAATCATATTCTCTATGAGACCCCTCCAGATTAAATCTCAGAATCCTGGGGAAAAAATGACTCAGATTGCCATTTTCTTGACTGGAATCTTAGGAAGTATTCTCTAAAATGGTTAGAATCTAAACTACAAAGGAATTTATATTTCAAATCAATGCATTGGAACCATTTACAAGCAACCTTAGCATGTTTATTCCATCAGGTACCATCAGCTAAACCTAAGTGACAGAACAGCTCCCACTGGATTCACATTCACTTTGTAATCGTCTTCAAAGGATGCTTCCCAGGGATGAAAGTTGTGGTACAATTAATCCAGATAGAGTAAGGAAAAATTGTAACGTATTCTGAAATTCTTAACAAGAACGTCATAAAACATTAGAAATAATTTAAAAAATGGTTTAAAAATAACCAAGAAAAATTAAAGAAATTAAAGAAAAACTAAAACTTATACAAATATAATTGATTATAGGTTTGTGTACTTGTTTGAAGTTTATCTGAAAAGTACCCTAAAATATTATGGTAAAAAAAATGTATATAGTCAGGGTTTTAAGAAATAAATGGAGATATTTAGAAGAGACCTATGTTGATATGTTTATACCAGTATATTACTTATTTGGAGCATGAGTTTCTATTGCTTGTAGAAAATAATAAGGTAAGACAATGTAATTATATTTTTTAAGGGTATATACAGCAGGCACTAGGTGATTTGATTTGATATATTTATTCAAACACAGAGATTCATGGATGCTTTATAACACAAAGTAATTAAATTGTTAGAAAAAAACACACCCTTTTATTTATTAAAAGAAATTTTTTTATTATGTCATGTTAGTTACCATAGAGTACATCATTAAATTTGATGTGGTGTTCCATAATTCATTGTTTGCATATATCACCCAGTGCTCCATGCAATACATGCCCTCCTTAATACCCATCACCGTGCAAAGCCATTCCCCCACCCTCTTCCCCTCAAAAAAACCCTCAGTTTGTTTCCTGGAGTCCATAGTCTCTCATGGTTCATCTCCCCCTCTGATTTTGCCCCCTACATTTTTCCTTTCCTTCTCCTAATGTCCTCCATGCTATTCTTTATGTTCCACAAATAAGTGAAGCCATATGATAATTGCCTTTCTCTGCTTGACTTCTTTCACTTAGCATAATCCCCTCCAGTTCCATCCATGTTGATGCAAATGGTGGGTAATCATCCTTTCTGATGGCTGAGTAATATTCCATTGTATAAGTGGACCACATCTTTATCCATTCATTTGTTGAAGGGCATCTCAGCTCCTTCCACAGTTTGGCTATTGTGGACATTGCCGTTAGGGACATTGGGGTGCATGTGGCCCTTCTTTTCACTACATCTGTATCTTTGGTGTAAATACCCAGTAGTGCAATTGCTGGGTCATAAGGTAGCTCTATTTTTAACTTTTTGAGGGACCTCCACACTATTTTCCAAAGTGGCTGTACCAACTTGCATTCCCACCAACAGTGTAAGAGGGTTACCCCTTCTCCACAACCTCTCCAACATTTGTTGTTTCTTGCCTTGTCAATGTTTGCCGTTCTAACTGGTGTAAGGTGGTATCTCAATGTGGTCTTGAAAAAACACACCATTTTAAACACACAATTTAATTGGCAATTTTTTCTTTTATAGAAAAATAATCATCTTTTTAAAATTTTGTTTTTGTAAAAAGGGAGTTAACTTGTGTAATTTCGATATGAGAAGGACTCCAATGTTGTAAAACTAATGAAGGAAATAGATCATTTAATTTATATGAAGAACAAAAGGAAGACATTAAAATATCTTTACACATGATTTTACGTTCTTCCATTAATTGTGGTATTTATAAATGTATATTTCTATTTGAATTACCTATATTTAAATTATGAATAAAAATGCATCACTAGTCAATATGAGGTAATATTAAATTATTGAATGGCTTGATAGTGTGATCTATTTTGTTATCATCTTAACTTTTCTGATTGTTATTTTGGATATCGTCATATGTATATTTAGGAAACACTGAGCAAAAGTAAAGCTGTAGAAAAATTTAGAATTAAAAATGTATTTGGATGTACAGACTACCATATATAGATATTTTACAAATGATATCCTTTGGTAATTTTTTATTAGAGTTATGAGCTGAATTCCAGTGCATTTATCAAAACCTGATTATTAGGTACTGTAATCCCAATTCATTATGGGTTTTGAATTTCAACAGACCTCAAGGAAAAAAAACATGTTTCATCAGCAAAATTACTGCATCTTAAGGCAATATTTAATTATTAATTTTACAAGGCTTCTATTTTGGCTTCTTTTGCTGCCTTAGTACAGAAAATAATAGACGGTACAATAAGACTGCAGAGAAAATACATCCACTGGATTAAAAACAACAACAACATAAAAAGCCAGGCTGGCATTTTAAATATGTTGGTCTCTGGAAAAGTCTGGACTCTCCTCTGAATCAGTGTTTATTAATCAAAGCCTGAAGTGAGAAATTCTTTTTTGTCATTTGCAAAATCATGCTATGAATTATTGCCATTAAAAGTTTTGCTTCTGATATGACACTAAACATTAGCAGAGAATCAGGAAAGAATTTTCTGGTATGTGTGGAGTGTCTTGAAACTTGGAAGCATTCTAGCCAGTACTTCAAAATCTTAAGTGCTGATTTGTGGAGTTATATTTTTGCCTACTATTAGAGTAATGGAATCTACTGATTAATGTTTTCATGTTTTAACTGTAGTTGTAACAGAGGCCTTAATGGTTTCAAATTCCATTTATGTAACATTTATTGTTACAGCCCACAGTTTGTAGAGTAAATGGTATGTGAGCCATACCTCTGAGAAACGACGATGATTTGAGTAACTCTTAACAATAGTAAGATTAATAACCAGAGTTAATAACAAAAGTTTATATTTTTTGGTGCCTGAGCTATGCCACGCCCTATGCTTAGCAGGTGATAAGCACAATCCCATTTTCCCCTCTTACCAAATCCTGACCTACTTGCCACTATATTATCCTTTTTAATCTTACACTTAAGTAGGAGATTCTTCAAGGTCACACGAAGTTAACACTCTTTTCACTTGTACCTGTTTTTTGAAATGCTTAGAACCCAAATATTGAGAAAAGTGGTATATCAGCCATTGAGATGTTTGACTTTGACTATATTTTGAATTATTATCCTTTACTCTGTCATAAATTGGTAGACCAAAATTATTCTACTGTATTGGCCTTTTAGGGTTGTACTGAGAAGGTATCAAGAATTTACACTTCAGTCACAGTCTCAATGTGGGAAGGCATATATAAATTAGAAAACTCAGTTGTCTTTGTTTCAGTGATACAACTGTAAATAGTGCTTTTTTGGAAACTCTTCAAGGATTTGAATATTGATTTGCCATGAGAGTGTGGGTGTATAGGCGGACGACAGGATACATTGCTGTACTGTTTCCTCGGGTATTACTGGTGGGGTGCAGAACACTAGCTTCTTGAGCAAATCTGCTACAGGTTTTGCTTTTGACCATTAAATTCTCATTTATTTCACAAACTGTCCTACTTTTGGTTTCACAGATCTAAGAAAAATTACTGACATTCTGTGCACAGGGATAACAAACAGTCCTTGAGTAATTTTATAGTTGCTACTGGCTTCAGGTATTACTACTACTATTACTACTATTACTACTATTACTACTATTACTACCACCACCACCACCATCATCATCAATGTCAGGTAAGGTATTTCTTCTCATTCTTAAATATAGGACTATTATCTGGTGGAGAAGAAACTAAACAGGGATTAAAGAAGCTGAAATCCCGCAAATAATGAATCATGGAACATTACATCAAAAACGAAGGATATACTGTAGGGTGACTAACATACCATAATAAAAGTTATTATTAAAAAAAAAGCTGAAATCCATTCTCAATTTCTTCTCTCTTTTTGTGACATTGCATTGCCTCAGGATACCTCTGTAAGCCATTTGATGTGAGAATTCATTGTGTTTCAAAAATTCCAATGTAAATTTAGCAAGAACTACAGAATTTCACGATATTATGAAATAACAGATCAGGTATGTTAATTGATCTTCCAAATATTATGTAATTCTCTAATCATATTAGAGTGGCTGATTTTCAAATATATACATTTGCTATAAAGCTCAGACAGTTATTTGAACTGCTTCTGAATTTAGTTCTTTTCTGTACCCCAAAATATACAGTTTGTTTGATTTGTTTTAAGTTATCAAAGGAGAACATTAAATTGAAGGTGACATTGTCTGGGGCATTTTCCTTTTGCCAAAGAGAGTATATAGACAATAGGGGCAGAAAGGACTTATACAAGAGCAGTAATTTTTATCTGATTTAATATCCCCTGCATTCAAACAAAGAGAAATGAGTTGTACTTTGAGTGCATTAAAAAACACATCCCCATAGGCATGGATAAAAATGTAAAAGATATTTCCACTTGCACTTGTATTTGGAATTATTTGGCATTCAGAATATTGAGACAAGTGAGAAAGACATAAAATTTGGAAAATGGTCCCTACTCTGCCCTTGAATTTCACATTCAATACTCCTTTTTAAAAGCTCTCATAAGAGACCATTTCCATATTATTCCTCTTTATGCTCAACTTGATAGTCAAATATGACTATTTGAAGTCTGATCTTCAAGTATAAGAACCCAACCTGGAATTTCAAACACAATTCTATAATAATCTTTGGGCAGAATAGAATGCAACAAACTTAAAATGAATCGAAACACCTGCCTTACAGATATCCCATGGAGGACAAGACACACACACGTGGGCAATTCAACAAATTTAACAAGACCTAATGAGCCTTGAAACTGTAATTTAATTCTTAATTTCTGTGAAGTAAATTTAGTAATGACTGATAAGGATCATCACCATCCACACTTAGAGAGTCATTAACAGGGAAGTGGAAACACCTGTCTTTGTATGTAAGGTGTTTAGTTCACTCTATCTAAGATTTGAAGCTGCTGTCCCTTGTACAACAACAACAAATAAAGATTCCAAGATTAAATGATCTTAAAAACAAAATTCCATACTACAAGGCATGATGATACTTAAAATGCAATTCAATAGCTACTAGTTTAAGGGTAACACCAGCTTTATAACTTGTTGTATTTCCAGAGATGAGCAGGTCTGGTATGATCTCTATATCCTTGGGTGATTACCTGCATACATGACGGTAATTACAAAAAAGGATATGTTTACTTTGCACAGTTGAGTTCTAGAGGAGTCTATATTCCTGCAGTGGGTTTCCTTTATTAATATCACAGTGAAGTCTCTGAGTATTCTTTCTATGGTATTATCGTTTTGGCAGAAGAATTTTTGTGTTTGTTTTTAGACAAAGATACTGGTCATATTCAGCATTGATTTAGACCATGATTGAGTAAGTTGGAGACCAAGCAAACTATGAAATTCAATATTTGTTAATAAAGTGCAAGAATAATATTACAATACCCATTTCCTTTCCCAATCTGCCTCCCATTATGACTTCTCACTTCCCTGAAGATTCTTCATGAAGGTGCTAATGGATAAAAATATTTGTCTGGACTTCTCTAATACTCTTTATAAATGAACTCAAATTAAGCACCAAGCTCTGAAGGAGAAAGTTTGTCACAAAAGCCCAAGAGGCAGTGTAGATTATTGGAGGAGATGTAGCACCAAATATTAAGTCTTGCTTCCACCACCTTCCATCGACCAGCCTAGTGACCCCACTTGACTAGTAGTGGCAGGAATGAGTTGATATCCTTTCAATTCTTAATTTTTCCATGACTCAGTTTCCTCATCCATATATAATGATTTCACTCAACCCTGTGTTTCTTGGGAGAGACCAAGATAAACATAAAATTACTTTGTAAATGTTCAGATTTATGTAAGTCTGTTATCATTATTCCCATATTCAGTGTTTATTTCATTAGACGAACAATACTGAATGTTTATGATAATGCAGGCAGAAATGTGAGCCAAGTGTGAGAATGGATTGCTGCGAGAGTGTTCTATTCCATGGATCGTGCAGAGCTATCCAAGGCAAACAAAACTTTGAATTTTTTTCTTGCACAATAGATTTAAAAATGAACATACTTGGAATTATTGTTAAGGTCAATACTAGTATTAATATTTATTCTCTTATGTGTAGTACAACCCAAAGAGAACTTACAAAAGAAGGAATAAGAGATTACTTGAAGGAGATCAGGTTATGGCGCTGTCGAGCTATAGAAATGGGACACAGTGTGCCATGGAAGTAAGGGCAGAGAATATAATGGTACAAAATGGGAGGAAGAATAGAAGCAACAAGTACCTTTATAAGGTGAATCGCAGTTTTGCTGAGACAACCAAATAGGGTAAATTCAACTGGTGCGCAGAATATGGATTTTATCTAAAGTAATTTCAAATTAATGTATAATAGGAATGAACTGAGATGCTAGCTATGCACAGATTTCCTGGCTGAATTACATGAGATTGTTTCAGTAGTACTGTACTGGGCCCAGGGAACTGAGTCATGTAGCTTACGTAACTGGTTTAAAGATCACACCAGAAAAAAATGAGTTCGTTTACCTGAATTAAATTATTAGAAAATTAAAACCAATAAAACACTTCTTTCCGTTGTTTGGTCAAGTTTGTTTTAAAAGTAGTACAATAATACTGGGGCGCCTGGGTGGCTCAGTCATTAAGCATCTGCCTTTGGCTCAGGGCGTGATCCCAGAGTCCTGGGATCCAGCCCCACATCAGGCTCCTCTGCTGGGAGCCTGCTTCTTCCTCTCCCACTCCCCCTGCTTGTGTTCCCTCTCTCGCTGGCTGTCTCTCTCTCTCTGTCAAATAAATAAATAAAATCTTAAAAAAAAAAGTAGTAAAATGATACTGCCTTTAGAAATTGAAAAGCTATACCTATTTGTTTTGGTTTCGTTTGGTTTAGTTTTGATGACCAGTTTTTAGGTGATGAAGACTAATAAAATTTATTTTCTGTGTATTGTATTCCATGTCCTGAGGAAATCTTACCTACACAGTTATGAAAATATTCTCATACGTTTTCTTCCAGAAGCATTATTGCAATTATTGCTTTTACCTTTTGATTTATGGTTTATCTGAAATTAATTTTTGCATATAATTTGAGATAGATGTCAGAGTCTTTCCCTAACACCTCATATGGATATCTACTTATTCCAACACCATTTGTTTCAAGTATCTCTTTCCTATTGGACTAGTCTGTTGCTTTTTTTTTTTTTTTAATCATCTGACTGTATAAGCTTGGATCTACTTCTTGGCTTTCTATTCTGTTCCATTGATCCATTTGATGATAATTATGCAAATACCAGGCTCTCTTGATTACTGTAGCTTTATTATATGTTTTGAAATCAGGTACTGTAAATCTTCCAACTTTGTTATTTTTAAAATTTGTTTTGGATATTATATTTCCTTTGCCTTTCTATATACATTTTAGTTCAGCTCATTGATTTCTACAAAATACCTTGATGATATTTTGAGTGAGATTGTGTCCAATTCACAAATATAATTGAGACCAACTGATATCTAAATATTATTTTTTATCAATTTAACTCTTCTCTTGTTTCTCTCAACAGTGTTTATGATTTCACCGTACTGATCTTGCATGCGTTTTGTAAAGTTTATACCTATATATTTCATATTTTTAGTGCTCTAGTAAAAGCTACTGATTTTTATTTCAATTTCTAATTGTTTATTGCTAGTATATTGACTTTGTATACTGCGCCTTGCTAAACTAACCGATTAGTTCTGGAAGCATTTTGTAGATTATTGGGGATTTTTACACAGAAGTTCATATTATATGTGAATAGAGACAATTTTCTTTCTTCCTTTCAAATATGTATGACTTTAGTTTCTTTTAATTACCTGTTATACTGGCAAAGATATTCTCTAGATTGTTGGATAGAAGTGATGAGACCAGGCATCTTTCTTTGTGCCTGATGTTAGGGGAGAAGCATTCAGACTTCATATTAGATACAAGGGCAGCAGTGGGTTATTTTTTGATACCCTTTCTATTCCTAGCTGGCTAAGATTTTTTTAGGAATGGCTTTCTTTTGCTATTGTTATTCATTTTATGTTTACATTTGCCATAAACTCACAATACATTGCTACTCTTTTGCCTTTTTAAAAAACATTTCATTTATTCATTTGACAGAGAGAGAGAGCATGAGTAGGCAGAGGCAGAGGGAGAAGCAGGCTCCCCGGTGAGCAGGGAGACTGATATGGAACTGGATCCTTGGACTCTGAGCCGAAGGCAGGACATTAACCGACTGAGCATCAAGGTGCCCCTCTTTTGCTTTTAGACAGTTAGCCATTAGAGTAATTAAAAGTGAGGAAGAACATTTTATATTTACAATTATTTAAAATTTATCCATAGCTATTCATATGTTCATGTAGATCCCAGTTTCTCCTGGTATTATATTGGTATGTCTGATAATTTTAACATTTCCTGTAGTGCAGGTCTCCTGGCAATAAATTCTCTAGTTTTTATCTAGAAAGGTTTTATTTTTCCTTCTTTTTGAAATCTATTTTCATAAGATACAGAATTATGGGAAGACAGTTTTTATCTGCTGGCCCTTTAAAATTCCTCCCATTGTCTTCTAGGTTGCAGAATTTCTGACAAGAAATTTACTGTAATTCTTAGTTTGTTTTTTGGTATGTGATAAGATTTTTATTTAGTGTTGCTTTTTAATAAATTGAATATTGCATGTCTAGATATTTAATTTTTTTGTTTTTGTTTTGAAATGTACCTTGCTGAAATTTATGTGCTGAAATTCTCCATCTGCTTATTTATTTTAGACAACTTTCGTACTAGAGTCTTTTACATATTACTTATAGGTATTTTGAAACTTCCAGTCCAACATTTGTGTCATATCTGAGTTTGATCCTTTGGATTGCTTTCTCTCTTGACAGTGGATAGTTTTCCCTTGTCTTTTTTTTTTTTAATATGTCTTTAAATTTTTGATTCAATGCTGAACATCATATGTAGGATAGCAAACTCATGTAAATAGTATTTATGCCTGAAACCTGTTCTATTTGTTATGTTAAGGCATGAATGGGAGAGGAGAGTTGAGTCAATATAGTCAAGAGTTGAGTTGAGTTTGAATTTTTATGCAACTATGTTACTGTCAGGCTTTTTAACAGTGCAAATTCTTACATGGTTACCATGCGCTTAAAGGGAAGGTTTTCCCCAAAGTTTCTGCTCTCACCTCATATTTAGTCCATTTCTCTGCACTTAATGCCTCAGAGTGAAACTCTCACATTTTTGCCCTTACATAGCAGTATCATGCCATTTCTTTTCACTCAGTATTTAGCAGTCTGGTGTTTGGGTAGAGAGTGTTTTCTGTTGTCCCATAACAACCCTAGTCTTAGGCTGGGTCTGTGTACCAGAGTTTGGGGTATGGACCTTTTTCAGTGATCTGTCCCTATACAGCAGAAGACCTCCAATGGTCTAGGCTCAGCATTGTTCCTGCTCTTCCTTCAGGAGTAAAGGGTTTGATTCATTTTTCCAATCCCTAGCCATAGGGGTATTCATCTGTCTCCTGGGGTCAATGGTTTCTATTGGTTTTCCTCTAAAAGCCTAATCAGTTGTTACTTAGGAGAAAACAATCTGAGTTAGAGTGTGTATATTTCCTGCAGCTATAGTTCTTCCTCTTCTCCAGGACTGCACTATTGTCTTGACCATGATCATTTTTGTAAGTGCCCAATAGAGGTTCATGGAGATGAGCCTATAACTGGTCCAATCTCCCCTTGTGTCTGTGACTCCTTGGACTTTATATTCTCATGCCAGCCAACACCCTGACCTTAGCAATTAGTTAAAATTTTAACCTGAATTCTTACTCCCTTGTATGTCTGGCTGATCTCTCACCCATGTTCTAGTGTTGAAGCACTATCTCCTCTTAGAAGCTCCTGTCCTTAGATTTTAGATTATTTGACTTGTGACCTGAGTTCTCTAAAAGGTTCAAAAAAAAAAACTGGGTTTTGTAGATTATCTGGTGTTTTCAGAATGAGTGACATTCTTTTCAGCTTTCTACATTCTAGGCAGAAACAAGTCTCTGTTCTGCTTTTCAAAGAAGTCTCCAATTTGTTGGTCCCTTGTTCTGAATAGCTTTTGAATTTTATAAATGTTTTAATGAGAAAACAGATTGAATAACAATTTCAGTTTTCTGCCCCTCCACTTTCATAGCTTCTAGCTGTTCAACTCTCTAATTTTTAAAAACTTATACTAACAAAGTTGCCAAAAACTCTGCTGGGGTTTAAAATCAGATATTTATCCCTTTTATCAGTGACTCAGATTCTCAGCCTCCTGCCTAGCGCCCAGAGCAGTAAATACTCCACATGGAATGGATCTTCCTATTTTACAATCTTGTCCTTTCAAGTTGGGCTTGCTTCTGCAGTTCTCAAATGCCTTTCTTTCTTTCTTTCTTTCTTTCTTTCTTTCTTTCTTTCTTTCTTTCTTTCTTTCTTCTTTCTTTCTTTCTTTCTTTCTTTCTCTCTCTCTCTCTCTTTCTTTCTTTCTTTCTTTCAAATTTTTAGTTTACCTGTGGAAACATTAATCTGCCACAATCCATTCTATTTTAGTTAGGAACAGACATCTCTGCTTCAGTTAATTACTATTCTGTCCTTTCCATTCATCAGCTGATCTACTTTATAATGCACATATCATCTTAAACAGATTATTTAATACAATCTGGCAGTTTCATTTTGTACCTTTAGGGTACATGTTAAGAACTGTAAGAAGAGCACCCCAGAAAACATTGGCCCAGACAAGAGTTTTTCTCTCATGGAACAACCTAGATATAGAGTCCTGGCCTGAAGTGACTGTTCTGCTCCATAGTCACATCAACATTTTCTGGTTCCCTCTATTGTGTTGTTCTTCCTTCTGTTAGAATATTGTTCTAGACTTTAGGATCAAAAGTGGCTCAGCAGAACCATAGCTTTCAGAATCTGCATTCTGTTGGTGTAGTTTCAAAGGCTGGGATTGATTTAGGGATAGTACAGAGGCTTTTCACAAGCAGAGCTTATGTTTCTTTTAACAACCAAATCCCCTAAAAACTTAATCAGTTTCTGGGTTTTTGTTTTTTGGGTTTTTTTTTTCCTATTCTTTTCTTTTCTTCTCCCAAATCTCTTCTGCAAATAACCATGGCCAAACTTCTCATCTTGTCATAATTCTTGAGCTTAGAAAAGATTGTACATATTGGTCTTTATGCTATGCACATCTCTTTTCTCCTCAAATTAATGATAATGAATTTATAACAAAATGACAAAATGAAAAAAAAACAGCTGAAGCAAATAAAGTTTCTCTTAACTATATTGTTTCCCTTTCCATATCTGTCTACAAGGTATGCAATTTTTGTTTTCTTGTTTGACTTTATCCCCCCTTACAGAATTTTAAGAAAACAGTGATCACATATCATCATTGTACCTTTTGTTAATACATTCTCCTAGAGTAAATAATAGGCTTGGTGGGAATATGGTCTGCTTTCTGTGTTAGTAAAGGCAGTAGTTTTATCAAGAGCCTTATCATTTTTCCCTGATGCAGTATCTATTTTCATCACCAACTGCCCAACCTCTGAGACATTTCCTCACACTTTAGGTTTATGTTAGCACTCCACCTCCAGGTAAAATTTTCTGTACCAGTAAGTTACATTTTATTCACACACATACATTCCTTCCCACACAACCATATAATTATCATGTTAAAAATGAAATGTGGTAAAGAAATATAAGTGATGCCTTATACAGAATCTTTGCTGGGCAAGGAACTTTAGAACAATCCTTGTTAGAATAACCATGTCAATTGTAAATAATAAAAATATTTTGCATGCATGATTGAATTTCAGAAGTCAGAAAATACAACTCCGGGATATGTAATATATTTCCAACTGCAGGTGAAACTATTTTTTTTTTGTTTATTCTGAATGTTGAATCATTTATAAGTTAATTCTATGTTAATGAACAAAGAATTGGCTTTTTGACACAGGTAAGCCTAAAAAATCAATACTGAGAAAATAGTAAGAAATTTTCAATTAAAACAATAGTATTTTAAATTTGATTATTGATTATTTTGTTCTGAAAGGCATTAGATTTGACCTGATGATAAATGCCCACAATTGCATGTGCCTCTCTTCCAAGCATGATTTAAAATTTAATTATAATAGCTAGTACTGTTTTTTTCATAAATGTGCAACTTTATTCAAATTATTAAGCTGATCACCAACTGGTTTATAATGCATCAGTTCCTGGACTAATGAACCATATATCCTTGTCAATTTTAGTAATGTTTTGACAGTTTTTGCCTCAGTACCTTTGAATTACAAGTGTGTACAGCTGCATTGCTCACTGCTAGGATAGGTTTCTCCCTAAGGATATGGGAGGTCATGATTTCTGATTTTGAATTGTTTAGCCAAGCAAAAATATTTGATTATTCCATCACAAAGAAAACAAAACAATCTAGTTCTATGATCTTCATTAAAGTCTTGGTTCATTATAAAAGTCAAATATAAATAAGTGATTTAAATATTTAAATTTATAGCAAAAAAGGAACATTTAAAAATAAACATAAGATTTATTGCATAAGGTAGCCCATGGAAGTCTATAAACCCTTTTCTACACTTGTGAAATCCAAAAAGCTCTGAAAAGCAAAATTCTAAATAACCTATTTGACAGCAAAATCTGTTTCAAAATTAAATGAGACTATTTATTGACTTTATAATATTCAGTGTATGTATCAACTGTTTGTTAAAAATATTAATGTGTTTGATCTTGGCATGCTGTTCTAAATTCTGCTTTGGGTGGTACTTAATGTTCCATATATGCACATTATTGCTTTACTAAAATAAATGTATATGTATATATAGGATATATGCATAATATCATATATAGAAATAGAAATACAGATAAATGGATTATATATATTCCATTATATATTTTATATAGATAATAATTCATACATCTATTTGACCAAAAGGTTTTACTCTTTTAATTTTTTTTTAAAGACTTTATTTATTTATTTGACAGAGAGGGACAGAGACATCACAAGCAGGGGGAGGGGCAGAAGGAAGAGAGGAAAGCAGGCACCCTCCTCAGAAGAGAGCTCCACATGGGGCTTGATCCCAGGACCCTGGGGTCATGACTTGAGTCCAAGGCAGATGCTTAACTGACTGTGCCACCCTGATGCCCCAGACCAAAAGGGATTATAAATTTAGATAAGGATTATAAATTTGTAAAATTAGACTGAACCATAAAAAATACTAAACCAAAAAAGATATCACAATTTTATACAGTTCAACCATATGGCTCAAACTAATATATTCCTGGATTACATAAAATAATTATAAACAAATTACTTCATTGTATATCTAGATATAGAGCATAAAAACTATGCATAAACTTGATGTTAAAACTATCCCCTAAAAATTCCCTCCTAATTCACAAATAATTATAAACCTGCAATTCCATTTATAGCTCAAATTTTCTATGTTCCTTCTTCTAGTTTTCTCTTGTCCTTGTAACTTCACTGTACTTATTAGTGTCATCATGCCATCCAAGCTTGAAACCTCATCCAGACTTGACATCAGTCCCTTGTTACTCATAGTCTAGCTCTTCTTTCATTTTTGCTCATATCTTATCTTTACTTCCATAGACATTAAACTAGTACAGAAACTTTCAGGCTCATACCTGGACTATTGTAATAGTTGTCCAAATTGACCTTCTTATTACCTAGTTCTTTCACACTCCAATTGTTCTATTGATAGTTACTTGCTTAACAGCATTTAACAACTTCTAAACATTTCCTTAATTTATGTTCAAATTCCATAATTTAGCAGTTAATACCTACTGCAGTCTGTTCATAATTTTGTATCACACCTTATTTCCTTCAGCATTCTAGGAACAGAGGGGACCTCCTTAACTTAATAGTCTATTTGCAGAAACCCATAGTTAACATGATACTAAATGGTGAGGATTCTTTGAGTGGTCAGGAAAGACCATCAGACCATAAATAAAAGTAAGAAAAGTAGGAAGCACAAAAGCAGTAAAAAAAATATATCCGTAAAAATCAGTCAAGGGACTCATGAAATAAACAGATAGAAAGTATGACATCATTTACCTAAAACATGGGGAGGGGTGGAGAGGAGTAAAGAACAGGTTAAAACTTAAGTGACCATCAACTTATTATAGACTGCTATATGACAAAGATGTTATATAAAACCTAATGGCAACCACAAATTAAAAGACTGTGATAGATATGCAAATAAATAAATAAAGAGAAAGGAAGCCAAGTGTATACCTCAAGAAAGCCAACTTACGGTGACAGAAGACAGCAAGGGAAGACCCACAAAAACACAAAACAAATAACAAAATGGAAATAAATGCATGCCTATCAATAATTAATTTGAATGTAATTGGACTAAATGCTCCAACCAAAAGGACACAGGGTGATGGAATGGATAAAAAAAAAAAAAAAGACATATCTATATGCTGCTACCTACAGAGGCTCACTTCAGACGTAAAGACACACGTAGATTGAAAGAAGTGGGGTGGAGAAACATTTATTATGGAAATGGAGGTGAAAAGAAAGCTGGGTAGCAATACTTTTATCAGAAAAAATTGACTTTAAAACAAAGACTTTAACAAGAGACAAAGAAGGACACAATCTAATCATTAAGAAACAATTCAACAAAAAGACATAACAACTGTAAGTATTTATGCACCCAACATGAGAGCACCCAAATACATAAAAAAGTTAATAACAAATATAAAAGAACTAATCTATAGCAACACAATAATAGTAGGGGATTTTATGCCCCACTTACATCAATGGAGAGATCATCTAACAGAAAATCAACAGGGAAAGAGTGGTTTGGAACACTGGACCAAATGAATTTAAAAGATACATTCAGAACATTCCATCCTAAAATGGAAAAATACACATTCTTTTTAAGTACACATGGAACATTTTCCAGAAGAAATCACATGTGAGCCCACAAAACAAGTCTCAGCAAATTCAAAAAGACTGAAGTTATACTGTGCCTCTTTTCTGAACACAATGCTATGAAACTAGAAACCAACCACATGAAAAAATCAGGAAAGACCACAAATACGTGGAGGTTAAATAACATGCTACCAAAAAATAAATGGGTCATCCAAAAGATCTAAGATGAAATAAAAATATACCTGGAGACAAATAAAAATGAAAACACAATCCCAAATCTTTGGGATACAGCAAAGGAAGGAAGTTTACAGCAAAATTAGCTCATCTCAAGAAGTAAGAAAAATCTCAAATAAACAACCTATCCTTAAAGGAGTTAGAAAAAAAAACAAATGAAACTGAAATACAGCAGAAGGAAGGAAATAATAAAGAACAGAGCAGAAATAAATGATACAGAAACTAGAAAAATAGAACAGATCAAAGAAACCAGGATCTTTTTTGGTTCTTGAAAAGATCAACAAAATTGATAAAGTTCTTGTAAGACTCATCCAAAAAAAGAAAAAAAAAAGAAAGAAAGAAAGAAAAAAGGAAAAAAAGAAAGAGAAAAAAAAAGACAGGACTCAAATAAATAAAATTAGAAATGATAAAGGAGAACAAATGACACCACAAAAATACTAAGGATTGTAAGATATTTTTAAAATATATATATATATATATATATATATTATAGACAACCTAGAAATAAGAATTTGGGTAACTTCCTAGAAACAAATAACCTACCAAAACTGAAGCAGGGAGAAATAGAAAAATTGAATAGACAATGAAATTGAATCAGTAATCAAAAAATTCCCAACAAACAAAAGTCCAGGACCAGGTGGCCTCACAGGTGAATTCTATCAAACATTTAAAGAGGAGTTAATACCTACTTTTCTCAAACTTTTCCAAAAACTAGAAGAGGAGGGAAAACTTCCTAATTTGTTCAGGAGGCCAGCATTACCCTGATTCAAAACCAGATAAAGACACAACAAAAAGAAGAACAACAGGTCAATATCTCTGATGAACATATTTGCAAAAATCCTCAACAAACATTAGCAAACTGAATCCAACTATACATTGAAAACAAATTTAAAAAAAATTCACCACAATGAAGTGGATTTATTCTTGGGATGCTAGGATGGCTCAGTACTCAAAAACAATCAACATGAAAGCATTTGACAAGTACAACGTCTATTTATGATTAAAATTTTCAAAGAAATAGCTTTAGAGGGAGCATATCTCAACAAAAATAAAGCCATCTATGAAAAACTCACAGTGAACATCATATGCAATGGTGAAAAACTGAAAGCTTTTCCCCTAAAGTCAGGAACATGCCAAGGACGTTCTCTCTTACCACTTTTATTCAACATAGTACTGGAAGTCCTAGTCATGGCAATCTGACAATTTGATAAGGAAGAAGTAAAACTCACTATTTGCAGATGACATGATACTGTATATAGAAAACCCTAAAGACTCCACCAGAAAACTACTAGAACTGATAAATAAATTCAGTAAAGCCACAGAATACAAAAATCAATATACGGAAATCTGTTGCATTCCTATACGCTAATAATGAAGCAGTAGAAAGTGAAAGTAAGAAAACTGTCCCATTTGCGTCACACTAAAAACAATAAAATATCTCGGAATAAACTTAACTAAAGACATGAAAGACCTATACTCTGAAAACTATAAAACACTGATGAAAGAAATTCAAAATGAAGCAAAGAAATGGAAAGACATTCCATACTCATGGGTTTAAAGAACAAATATTACTAAAATGTCAATACTACTCAAAGCAATCTACAGATTTAAAGCAATCCCTATCAATATACCAACAGCATTTTTCATGGAACTAGAATTAACAATCCTAAATTTGTATAGAACCACAAAAGACCCTGAATAACCAAAGTAATCTTAAAAAAAAATAAAAACAAATTTGGAGGTATCACAATTTCAGTTTTCAAGTTATATTACAAAGCAGTAGTAATTAAAACAGTATGGTACTGGCATAAAAATAGACACATAGATCAATAGAATAGAACAGAAAATGCAAGAATAAACCCACAATTAATGGTAAATTAATCTTTAACAAAGGAGGAATGAATATACAATGAGAAAAAGACAGACAGTCTCTTCCACAAATGATGTTGGGAAAACTGGACACCCTATGCAAAAGAATGAAACCGGATCACTTTCTTTGACCATACACAAAAATACACTCAAAATGGATTAAAGACCTAAATGTGAGACCTGGAACCATAAAAAATCCTTGGAGGGTACAGACAGTAATCTCTCTGACATCAGCCATGGTAACATTTGTCTAGATATATCTCCTGAGGCGAGGGAAACAAAAGCAAAAATAAACTATTGGGATCACATCAAAATAAAAACTTTCTGCACAGTGAAGGAAACAATCAACAAAACTAAAAGACAACATAGTGAATGGGAAAAGATATTTGCAAATAACATACCCTATAAAGGGTTAATATCCAAAATATATAAAGAAATGATAAAATTCAATACTCAAAGCCCACATCATCCAATTAATAAATGGGCAGAAGACATGAACACATATTTCTCCAAAGAAGAAATACAGATGGCCAACAGACCCATGAAAAGATGCTCACCCATGTTTCATCTATAACAGCTAAAAAAAAAAAAAAAAAAGCTCACGGTCACCCATCACCAGGGAAATGCACATTAAAACTACAATGAAATATCATCTCACACCTATCAGAATGGCTAAAATAAAAAACACAAGACACAGGGCATCTGGCTGGCTCAATCAATAGAGCATGTGACTCCTGATCTTGGGGTCATGAGTTGAAGCACCATGCTGGGGGTATAGAGCTTACTTAAAGAAAACAACAACAACAAAACAAGAAACAGTAGGTGTTGGCAAGGATGTGGAGAAAGGGGGATTCTCTTGCACTCACTCTTGCTGGGAATGCAAACTCTTACAGCCACTGAGGAAAACAGTATGGAGTTTCCTCAAAAAATTAAAAACAGAACTACCCTATGATCCAGGAATTTCACTACTGGATATCTACCCCCAAAATACAAAAACACTAATTCAAAGGGATACATGACCCCTATGTTTATTGTGGCATTATTTCCAATAGCCAAACTGTGGGAGCAGCCTAGGTGTCCATTAATAGATGAATGGATAAACAAGTAGTGGTATGTAAGTGTATGTAAGTGTAAGTGTACATATATATGTATATATGTACATACATGTGTGTATACATGTGCATATCACATGCATGTATATACATACAAATATATATACACACATACACTTATATATAATATTTTCAGCCATAAAAAAAGAATGAAACCCTGCCATTTGCCACAACATGGAAAAACCTAGAAAGTATAATGCTCAGCGATATAACTCAGAGGAAGACAAAGGTCAAATGATTTCATACATATGTATAATTTAAGAAAAAAAAAAAATGAGCAAAGGGAGGAAAAAGGGAGAGAAACAGACTCTTAACAATTGAGAACAAACATGGTTACCAGAGAGAAGGTGGTTGAGGGGATGGGAGAAACAGGATGGTGATTAAAGGTACACATCATGATGAAATACAATAAAACAGAATGTTTAAAAAAATAAAAATAAAATGATGCGTACTTTTGATTGTGCTTCTAGCAATAAGTCCTTTTTACAATGCTGTTGTGATAAACATTAATTTGTGCCAAGCTGATAGCAATGCAAATAATTCTTGTCCACACCAACATAAATGATTATTGTTTGGTAGAGATAAAAAGAGATTGCTGCCTGTGTTCTCCTCTGAGATTTTGATGGATTCCTGTCTCACATTGAGTTCTTTTATCCATTTTGAGTTTACTGTTGTGTATGGTGTAAAAAGAGGTCCAATTTCATTCTTCTGCATGTGGCTGTCCAATTTTCCCAACACCTTTGTTGAAAAGACTGTCTTTATTCCATTGGATATTCTTTCTTGCTTTGTCGAAGATTAGTTGACCATAGAGTTGGGGGTCTGTTTCTGGGTTCTTTGTTCTGTTCCATTGATCAATGTTTATGCCACTACCATACTGTCTTGATGATTACAGCTTTGTAATATAGCTTGAAGTCCAGAATTATGATGCCACAGTTTTGGTTTTCTTTTTCAACATTACTTTGGATATTCAGGGTCTTTTCTGGTTCCACACAAATTTTAGAATTGCTTGTTCTAGTTCTGTGAGACATGCTGGTGTTATTTTGATAGGGATTACATTAAATGTATAGATTGCTTTAGGTCGTACAGACATTCTAACAATATTTGTTCTTCCAATCCATGAGCATGGAATGTTTCTCCATTTCTTCGTGTCTTCCTCAATTTCTTTCATAAGTGTTCTATATTTTTCACAGTACTGTTCTTTTACAAACTCTGATTAGGTTGATTCCTAGGTATCTTGTGGGTTTTGGTGTAATAATAAACAGGATCTATTCCTTGACTTCCCTTTCTGCTGCTTCATTGTTCATGAATAGAAATGCAACCGATTTCTGAACATTGATTTTATATCCTATGACTTTACTGAATTCCTGTGTCAGTTCTAGCAATTTTTTGGAGGAGTCTTTTCAGTTTTCTACATTGAGTGTCATGTTGTCTGTGAATAGTGAAAGTTTGACTCCTTCTTTGCTGATTTGGACGCCTCTTATTTATTTTGTTGTCTGATTGCTGAGGCTAGGGCTTCCTGTACAAGGTTGAACAACAGTGGTGAGAGTGGGCATCCCTGTTATGTTCCTGACCTTAGGGGAAAAGCTCTCAGTTTTCTCCCACTGAGGATGGTATTAGCTGTGGGTCTTTCATATATGGCCTTTAAGATGTTGAGGTAATTCCCTCTATCCCTACGCTTTTGAGGGTTTTTATCAAGAAAAAAAGCTGGAGGAGAACACAGGCAGCAACCTCTTTGACCTCAGCCACAGCAAATTCCTGCTAGACACGTCTCCAGATGTAAGGGAAACAAAAGCAAAAATGAACTAATGGGACTTCACCAGATTAAAAAGCTTTTGCACAGCAAAGGAAAGAAACAACAAAACTAAAAGACAACCTATGGAATGGGAGAAGATATTCGCAAATGACATATCAGATGAAGGCTTAGTATGCAAAATGTATAAAGAACTTCTCAAACTCAACTCCCAAAATCCAAAAAATACAGTCAAGAAATGGGCAGAAGATATGAACAGACATTTCTCCAAAGAAGACATACAAATGGCTAAGAGGTACATAAAAGGAATCTCAACATCACTCATCATCAGGGAAATACAAATCAAAAGTACAATGAGCTATCAGTTCACAATGGTCAGAATGGCTAAAATTAACAACTCAGAAAAAACAGACGTTGGCAAGGATCTGAGAAAGGGGAACCCTCTTACACTGCTGGTGGGAATGCAAACTGGTGTATCCACCCTGGAAAACAGTATGGAGTTTCCTCAAAAAGTCAAAAAGAGAACTACCCTACAAACCAGCAATTGCACTACTAGGTATTTAGCCAAAGGATACAAACATAGTGATTCAAAGGGGCACATGCACCCCAATATTTACAGCAGCAATGTCCACAATAGCCAAACTATGTAAAGAGCCCAGATGTCCATCAACAGATGAATGGATAAAGAAGATGTGATATGATATATATATATATATACACACACACACACAGTACACACACACACACAATTGAATATTACTCAGTCATCAAAAAGAAATGAAATCTTGCCATTTGCAATAACATGAGTGGAACTAGAGGCTATTATGCCAAGAGAAATAAGTTAGCCAGAGAAAGACAAATACCATATGATTTAACTCATGTGAAATTTAAGAAACAAAACAGATGAACATAGGAGAAGGATGGAAAAATAAAATAAGATAAAAACAGAGACAGGCAAACCGTAAGAGACTCTTAACTATAGGGAACAAACTGAGGGCTGCTAAAGGTGAGGTGGGGGGATGGACTAATTCAGCGATGGGCATTAAGGAGGGCACTTGATGTAATGAGCACGGGCTGTTATATGCAACTGATGAAGCACTGAACTCTACCTCTGAAACTCATAATACATTATATGCTAACTAACTTGAATTTAAATTTTAAAAAATGTCACTTAAATTTCTATATCAAAAGCACAAAACTATTCACAACTGCAACCCCAACATGGAATACTTAGGTATAAGCTTAATAAAATACACAGGGTTGGTATGGTGGAAACTACAAAATGATGATGAAGTAAATTTTTAAAAATGGATGAAAAAATTGGAGAGACGTAGTGTATTCATGGATTAGAAGACACTTAAGGTGTTAAATCTCCCCAAATTGATTTGTGATCAATTTGATGTGTACTCAATTCAAATCCTGTTAAAAGCCCAGCAAGATTTTTTTGTTGATATAAACAATTTTATTCTAAAATGAGTAGCTAAAACAGTTTTGAATGAGAAAACATGTGGACATTTTGGGTAAAATGTGGAAAAATGAAGGTAGAAATCAGTCTACCCAACTTTAAGCCTTGCTTTATACAGTTATCAAGACTGTGATATTAGTAGTGGGAATAAACAGATCAATGGAACAGAATAGAAAACCCAGAATTAACCCCACAGAAATATGGACAACTGACTTTTTACAAAAGTATAAAGGCAATCAAATGGAAGAAGAACATTCTTTTCAAGAAATGGTGTTGGATTTTCACAGAAATAGAATAAAGAATTCTAAAATTTGCATAAAACCACAAAATACCCTAAAAAGCTAAGGCAATCTTGAAAAGGAAGAACAAAACTGGAAGTATCATATTCCCTGATTTCAAACTATACTACAAAGCTATAGTACTCAAAACAGTTTGACCCTGGCCCCAAAACAGACACATAGATCAATGGAACAGGCTAGAAACCCCAGAAATAAACCCATGCATATGGTCAATTAATCTATAACAAAGAAGGCAAGAACATACAATGAGGAAATGACAGTCTCTTCAATAAATGGTATTGGAAAAAAAGGACAGCTTCATACAAAAGAATGGAGCTTAACCAACTATCTTATACCATGAACAGGAATAAATTTAAAATGGATTGTAGACTTAAATGCAAGACTTAAAACCATAAAACTCCTAAAAGAAAATATAGATGTTAAGTATTTTGTAAGACTTTTCAGACCAATCTCCATAGGCATGGGCAACAAAAGTTAAACAAATAGGATTACATCAAACTAAAAAGCTTTTGTACAGGAAAGGAAACCATCAACAAAATGAAAAGGCAAACTAATGAATAAGAGATGATATTTGCAAATAATACATGCAATAAAGGATTAATATCTAAAATATATAAAGAACTTATACAACTTAATGTAAAAAAACAAACAACCTGTTCAAAAAATGGGAAGCAGGCTAAAATGGACATTTTTCCAAATAAGACATACAGACAGCCAACAAGCATGTGAAAAGACGCTCAACATCACTCATCATCAGGGAAATGCAAATCAGAACACAATGCGATTTCTCACGCCTGTCAGAATGGCTTTATCAAAAAGACCAGAAATCAGTGTTGGCAAGGATGGAGAGGAAAAGGAACCCTCATGCACTCCTGGTGAGAATACAAGTCGGTGCAGCCACTATGGAAAGCAGAAGGGGAGTTGCTCAAAAAATTAGAACCACCATAAAATACAGCAATTCCACTTCCAGATATTTACCCCAAGAAAATAAAAACACTAATTTGAAAAGATATATGCACCCTCACGTTTACTGCAGCATTACTTACAATAACCAAGATATAAAAGCGACCTAAGTGGCAATTAATATGTAAATGGATAAAGAAGATGTGGTATATTAAAATGGAATATTATTCAACTTTAGAAAAGAATGAAATCTTGGGGTGCCTGGGTGGCACAGCGGTTGAGCGTCTGCCTTCGGCTCAGGGCGTGATCCCAGCGTTATGGGATCGAGCCCCACGTCAGGCTCCTCCGCTATGAGCCTGCTTCTTCCTCTCCCATTCCCCCTGCTTGTGTTCCCTCTCTCGCTGGCTGTGTCTATCTCTGTCAAATAAATAAATAAAATCTTTAAAAAAAATTAAAAAATAAAAAAATAAAAAAATGAAATCTTTTCATTTGTGACAACATGGATGTACCGAAACGGTATTATGTAAAACATATATGTGAAATAATATGAAATATATATTCAGAAAAATGTTTTATTACAATATTATTTTATTACAATTTTTATACAATTATTTTATTATAATAATATTGCAATGATATTACAATTATATCATAATAACTGTATGGTGACAGATGAAACTAGACTTACCCTGGGCATTACTTCATAATATAAAATATTGAATATTAACAATATTCTTCATAATCATTAATTAAGAATTATTAATTAAGGATTATTAATTATGGATATTAATAATATTCTTCTTAATTAAAAATATTGAATCACTATGATGTATATCTGAAACTAATAGGATATTGTATGTCAATTATACTTTAATAAGCATAATGAAGGAATGAATGAAAGAGCAAAAGAAATGAAGGAAGGAAGAAAGGAAGGAAGGAAGAAATGGTGCTGGACTAATTCGACATCCATAGGCTAAAAAATTTAGCCTCAACAAAAATAGCCTTAAACATTACAGAAAAATCATTCAAAATGGATCATGGATTTAAATGCAAAATGTAAAACAATGATACTTTTAGAAGAAAACAGAAGAAAATCTTTGGGACCTAGAACTTGATGAAGAGTTCTTATGTATAACAGAAAGCACGATCCATAGGAGGAAAAAAATAAATAAATTGGACTTAATAAAAACTTAAAAACCTTGCTCTGCCATAGACCCTTTTAAGAAGCTGAGAAGACTTGCTACAGAGGAGGAGAAAATATCCGCAAACAGCATATATGACAAAGGACACCTCTCCTGAATATATATAAAAAGTTAAAACCCAACAGTAAGAACACAATCTGAATAGAAAATGGGCAAAATAAATGAACAGATATTTCACCAAAGAGAATAAACAGATGACAAATGAGTGCATGGAAATATATTTCACATTATTAGTAACTCGGCAAATTAAAATTAAAATCATAATGAATGATCAGTACACATATATTGCAACAGTTAATAAAATATAATAGTGACAATATCAAATGCTAGAGAGGTAACTCTGAAAGGTAACACAAGATTTGTGGCCATGTAACAGTTTTTTGGTGGGATGGTCTCGTGAATCTATACGTGTGACAAAGCTGCATAGAACTACATACACACACACATTCACACACACACACAATCACACATAAGTATATTGTAAAACTGGAGCAATCTTATAAAAGTTTCATGCTGTGTTGATGTCAATTTCTTGAATTTTTTATTGTACTACAGTAAAAGTTTGTTACAGTTGGGGAAAACGTGGTTAAGAGAACATGGCAACTTTCTGCATTATTCTTGCCACCTTCTGTAAATATATAGTACTTTTAAAAGAAAAAGAAAAAGAACTTATTTCCCACTACTTTCTACCATAAATCTTCTGTTTATAAAACTACTCACTTGCCATTTTATATAATGAGTCTGTTGCTCTGCCATAGTAGATTCTGACTACAGCATAGACTGGAAAGGAGAGGATATTGGAGAGGAATTAGGGTCACAGAGATCTGGATTGAACTACTGTATCTTCCGCTGAAACTCTCGATTCTCCAAGTACTCATTTGTAAAATGGCTGAAAACAATATACTTAACTTGCAGAGATTCAGTAAAAAAATTAGATGAACTTATGTAAGATATATAATGCACTCATTAGATTATAATTGTTTAATATGTGTGTGTGTACACATTGGGACTAGGGGCCTGATTTTTTTTAAATCGTTGTATTCTCCACTAATCTTAGTACATACATGGAATGAAGAAACAAGTAAAAAATTCTATGAACTTAGTACATGCTATTTCAAAGCAAATTTTAAAAATTGATGTATGGTGTCTATTCATCATGAGATTGAACTTTAGTTAGGGATAAGGAAATAAGAATAGAATAAGACGGAATAGAAGATTTCTGAAAGAGAAGAGAGATTTAGATGCACACTGCAGAATGGGTCAACTGTGAATGGGTGTGGCTCCTTAGAACAATGGTTCTAAAAGGTGGTCCCTGGACCACTGCCATAACTACACATTGGAAATTTCCTAGAAATTTAAATTCTTGGGTGTCATGATCACAGATATGAGTTGGAGTCCCCATTCTAAATTTTGTTTGGCTATTAACATGGATTATGGATCACACACACACACACACACACCCCAAGAGCATTTGAAAAGGTTTGTAACTCACATAGTATTTCTGAGATCATGGTAGGCTCTCAAGTGGATTCAAAAATGGCTTGAGAAACAGGGAAGGGAGACTGGCGTTGAGTCCTACAGTGGTTAGGGGGTCAGGCTGCTATTCGTGATGCTTGGTTGCACTTCCCAGCAGTACTAAAGGAAGGGAGCACGCAGGCTTTCTGGTCAGCTTGTCCAGACACAGGGCAGAAGGGTTAAAAGGAGTGGTGGGGCTTGAAAGCTGTCCTGAGTGAACATCAAAAATGGAGTCAGACGCCCTTACATTGGGCTACACATCAGGCCTACTGAATCAAAAACTCTCAGGCTATGGCCCTGCAAATCTGTTTTAATCCACCTTTCAGTTAATTATACTCAGAAGTTTGAGAATTACTGCCTTAGTAGAGGAAAATGCTGGGAAATGCATACAGCATGAGGGCATTTTGGAGTTTTGGTGGAAAATATGAAGGCGGAAGTTTTTCAACTGAAGGTACTGTGAACAAAATGTTTGTGTTAGGATCTTATGACAGATTCGGAAGGGAACAAAAATAAGTTAAATACTATTAAATGTTATGGACTGATCACGGGTAATAGAAGGGTGAATTTGAGAACATTTATTTTCACTTAAAAATATTTCCCTTTATTATAAAATTCTCTGAAATTTTTAAGTATATAAAGACAGTTAGTATGCTTTATGCTAGAAATATTGCTCAAATGTACTCATTATATAGCCTATCAAAAATGGATATAATAGGGGCGCCTGGGTGGCACAGCGGTTAAGCGTCTGCCTTCGGCTCAGGGCATGATCCCGGCGTTATGGGTTCGAGCCCCACATCAGGCTCCTCTGCTATGAGCCTGCTTCTTCCTCTCCCACTCCCCCTGCTCATGTTCCCCCTCTCGCTGGCTGTCTCTATCTCTGTCAAATAAATAAATAAAATCTTTTAAAAAATGGGTATAATAGGAAATAATTTCTAAATTACTTGTTTTTGTAAATGTAACTAAGGGTGTCTGAAGACACACCCACATATGTGCATATATAAAGATTTAGTCATAACTTCCCCAAGGGCTATCCCAAAGACCAGTGTCAACCCATGGATCATTGGCTTTCAAAGCAATTACCTATCAAGTAATTGAATTACTTATTCAAGTAATGGAAGTTATTTAGCATCTTAAATTATTTCCTCGGAGTGTGAGTTTTAGGGGAAAATACATATATTCATTCATCATTTATTGATTTACCCATTTCAAAGTCTGCTCTGAGTACTAGAGATACATTGGTAAAGAAAGTGGACCCTCTGTATATGGCTCTCAAGATCTGTGACCAAGGAACTCATTGGGTTCAACTCATGAGGCCCACAGAATTTAAATAATTTGGTTAGCAGGAGCTAACAAAAATGGCTTAGCTAGTGGGAATTACACTCAAATAATAAGGTGGCTTGGTGTAAGGCAAAGGGAGTCTAAGGAACTGTGGTAAACAGAAGAAAAAGGATCAATTTAAAGGAACTTACAATTTAAATCGTAAAATACTATTGCAATATTTAGTGTGTAGATGATGAAACAGGTGAAATAGGTGATGGGGATCAAGGAGTGCACCTGTCATGATGAGCATTGGGTGATGTATGAAATTTTTGAATCACTGTATTGTCCACCTGAATTAATATAATAGTATATGTTAACTATTTTGAAATTAAAGAATCTGTAGCAAACAAAACACTTCTGGAGACACTATTTCAGAAAGATATACGCACCTCTATGTTTCTTGCAGCGTTGTTTATAATAGCTAAAATAGGGAAGCAACCTAAGTGTCTATCAATAGACAAATGGATAAGGAATATGTGGTGTATATATATACAATGGAATATTACCTAGCCACAAAAAAAGAATGAGATTGTTCCATTTGCAACAACATGGATGGACCTGGAGGTTATTATGCTAAATGAAATAAAACAGACTGGTAAAGACAAATATGATCTGATTCCACTCGTAAGTGGAATATTAAACAAAAAAGCAAAAATTAAACCCCAAATGTATAAACAAAAAGCAGAATCAGACCTATAAATACAGAGAACAAGCTGATGGTTCCAGCGGGCAGGGGGATAAGGGGCTCAGCAAAATGGGTGAAGGGAAGAAGGAGATACAGACTTCCAGTAATGGAGTAAGTCCTGTATATAAAAAGCAGAGCATAAAAGAATATAGGCAATGATACTGTAACAATTATGTAACAGGACACATGGTAGCTACACTTGCAGTGAACACAGCATCATGGTAAACTTGAGAAATCACCCAGTTGTACACCTGAAACTAATGTAACATTGTGTGTCAAATGTACCCCCCCCCAAAAAAACCCCAAACAAACAAACAAACAGAAAACACTTCTGGAGGGCTGCTCCACAAACAGGCCGGCTACTTGGGTTGTGCCTTTTTACGCAGCTGGTTGGTTTATGGTAGAGCTGGGTGAAGACCCCCCTCTGCTATTCTTTGTGTGCATCTCCCTGACATACCAACTCTCAGAGACTTTTGGGGGTGATTTCAGCTTCTATTCTTCCAGTTCTCATTAACCTTAGAATGCTTTATTATCTGAGGTAATTCAAATGAAATAGATGACTTTGAAATTGCAGCCAGGATTTTTTTAAAAAAATCAAAGGAATGAGATACAACCAACTCAGGCTAGAGGTTCTCTCTTGGGGATGGACAGGAGGATACAAACATCTGTCATTTTTATTTATTGGATAAATATTTCTGAATCAAATATGATAAAATGTTAAGATTTATAAATTTGTGTGATGCATGTCCTATTTCTTATGCTATATTTTACTCTTTTATAGGCTTGAAATGCTTCAAGGAAATAAAATTCTCAAATCAGTTTCTATATGTACATGACAGGTATATGTTTCTTTACACTCTAGCTGTGCACCTAAAAAAGTGTTAATTAGTATTATATAAATGGAATAATTTTCAAAATTTCGGACAGATTACTATGTAAGGGACTCAACAGTAAATCATTTTTTTAAATCATAAAATATACTATGCATGGAATCTGCTTAAAACAAGACATACATGTAGGTTGGTGAGGTCCAGAGTGAGCACACCAGGGCAATTATTCAGTTTGTATAATTCTGTCTCATAATTTATGTTAGATATGTCCCTGCTATCATAAAGTAAATATGAACAATCCAGGAAAAAGATATGCAAAAATGGATATGTCTTTCTTCTAAGAAAAAGCATAATTTTATTAATATAGCATAGTGATTCTATTATCAATTAAATAAGAATTCAAATATTGCATTCTTTTAGGTTTCATTGTTTTTCTAATTTTTTCTTTTTGGAATCGACTGTCACAAAAGGATAAAATGTTCAAAGGATATAATAACAAAAATTTTATTTCATTTACCACTGGAATTCTGACAAGTTGATATTAAGATGAGCTAAAATTGCTGGTAATGTCTGTGCATAACAGCTGTGCTTACACTGTGTAGGAGTTGGAACTAAGGGTGAACCGCGGAGCTCAGGAGCGCCTCTGGAGAAGTGGTCAGGGGTAAAAAGAAAGAATCTAACCGATTAAAGGAACACCTTGCCTTTCTCATAGAATTATAATTATAGCTGCCTGCTGATCTTAAAGGGATAATCTTCCCATCCTTTGCCACACAAGTCAAATCCTTACTTCCTCCTAGCCAGCCAGCTTAAAGACAGCAGCAGAAGTCCCACAAGTTCATTTTATCTTTTGTTTCTCTTGCCTTTGGAGATGTGTCATGAAAAAGGTTGCTGCCTATGCTCTTCTCTAGGATTTTTATGGATTCCTGTCTCACATCAAGGTCTTTCATCCATTTGGAGTTTATCTTTGTGTATGGTGTGAGAGAGTGGTCAGGTTTCATTCTTTTGCATGTAGCTGTCCAATTTTCCCAGCACCATTTATTGAAGAGACTGTCTTTTTTCCACTGGATGTTTTTTCTTGCTTTATCAAATATTAGTTGCCCAAAGAGCCGAGGGTACATTTCTGGTTCTCCTTTCTGTTCCATTGGTCTATGTGTCTGTTTCTGTGCCTTTACCATGCTGTCTTTGTGATCACAGCTTTGTAGTACAACTTCAAATCTGGCATTGTGATGCCCCCAGCTTTGTTTTTNCAGAAGATATGAACAGACACTTTTCCAATGAAGACATACAAATGGCTAACAGACACATGAAAAAATGTTCAAAATCATTAGCCATCAGGGAAATTCAAATCAAAACCACACTGAGATACCACCTTACGCCAGTTAGAATGGCAAAGATAGACAAGGCAAGAAACAACAATTGTTGGAGAGGATGTGGAGAAAGGGGATCCCTCCTACATTGTTGGTGGGAATGCAAGTTGGTACAGCCACTCTGGAAAACAGTGTGGAGGTCCCTTAAAAAGTTAAAAATTGAACTACCCTATGACCCAGCCATTGCACTACTGGGTGTTTACCCCAAAGATACAGACGTAGTGAAGAGAAGGGCCATATGCACCCCAATGTTCATAGCAGCAATGTCCACAATAACTAAATCATGGAAGGAGCCGAGATGCCCTTCAACAGATGACTGGATTAAGAAGTTGTGGTCCATATATACAATGGAGTATTACTGAGCTATCAAAAAGAACGATTTCTCAACATTTGCTGCAACATGGGCGGCACTGGAGGAGATAATGCTAAGTGAAATAAGTCAAGCAGAGAAAGACAATTATCATATGGTTTCTCTCATCTATGGAACATAAGAACTAGGATGATTGGTAGGAGAAGAAAGGGATAAAGAAAGGGGGGTAATCAGAAGGGGGAATGAAGCATGAGAGACTATGGACAATGAGAAACAAACTGAGGGCTTCAGAGGGGAAGGGGAAGGGGGAATGGATAGGCTGGTGATGGGTAGTAAGAAGGGCACGTATTGCATGGTGCACTGGGTGTTATTACGCAACTAATGAATCATCGAACTGTACATCAAAAACCAGGGATGTACTGTATGGTGACTAACATAATATAATAAAAAAATATTATTATAAAAAAAAAAGACAGCAGCAGAATTTGAATGAAACTTCAGAGTCAGTGCATCCACCCAAAAGGAAGACAGAGGAGAAGGTGGTTCACCATGTGATCGCACCGATTGCTATCAGATCCTTCTACACACTCACCAGGAAGTTTAATCTCTAAAAAGCCAAACAAACAAACAAAATTATAAGATCAGTGTCAATTATTGGTAAGCACACAGAGCAACTGAAACTTTTGCTCTGCTTTTGGGATTCTCATTTGATACAACTGTTGTGAAAACTGTCGGCGTCTCTCAGGGCTGCGCGCATGCGTACACCGGAGCTGCATTTCCACTCCCACTCAGCAGAGCATTTGCACCAGAAAACATGTACAAGAATGTTCATCATGTCACTGTCTGTCATGGCCAAACACCTGGAAAAATAACAGAGTGGATAATCAGAGGTATATTTATACCATACAGTCGCATACTACAGAGCATTAAACACAAACTATTGCCACATGCAGCAACAGGAATATTCTTATAAATATAGCAGTGAGGGAAGGCACACAGAAAAGGGTACATGATGTAAGTATCAGTTTTCTATTGCTGTATAACAACTCATCACAAATTCAGTGGCTTAACATAGTGTATGTTAATCATCTCCTGGTTTCCATGGGTCAGGATTCCAGGAATGAGTAACTGCACCCTCTGCTCAGGCTGAATCAAGGTGTCTGTTGGCATAGCAACCTCAACTGAGGCTTGGGGTCCTCTCCAAACTCATCCAGGCTGTTGGCAGAAATCGGTTCCTTGCAATTGCAGGATTGAGGTCTATGTTTTCTTGTCGGTTGCTGGCCAGAGTTTGCTCTCAGGTCCTGGAAGTCACTCTCAGACACATGATCCACTCATAAGGTGACAGATGATTCCTTCAAGGCTAGTAGGAGATCATATATGGATTTGAAACTCTCTCAGGAAGGGTCCGGTTACTCTGAAGGGCTCACTTGATTAGGTCAGGCTCACCAAAGCTAATCTCTCATTTGTGTAACTCAGAGTCAACTAATTAGTAACTTAACCCCTGGAATGAAGTTCACAAGTTCTTCCTACACTGAAAAGGAGGGGAATATATAGTTCATATATACCAGGGAGAGGGAATCTTGGGAGCCATCTTAGAATTCTGCCCATTTTTATTGTATAACCCTATTCAGACAAAGTTCAAAAATCAAATGTTGAGGGAAGAAGTCAAAACAATTGCCACCTTTAAGGAGAAATAGTAATAGCTGGGATAGAGCTCAAGGAATGTTTCTAGGGTGCTAATAATCTTTTGGTTTGTCTGTCTAAATGGTGGTTACAAGGATGTGTTCCCTTTAAAACTGTTCAATTATGATGTGGCATTTTTTGGGCATGTATGCTATAATTTGACTTAATTTTTTATTTAATAAAAAGAAATGAAACATTACAGCTTCTCCTTCTTCCAAGAGTATATGTAGGTGGACATATATAGAAAATAATGGCATTCTCAGTCAAGAGTGAGTGGGGACAAATTACTTATAAACTACAAATTATTTGATGATTATAGCTCTGATTTGTCACCTAACATATGGAGAAGTCAGTCAAAATATTTTCTTGTCCATTGTAAAAAAATGAAACAAAACATCTTGGCATTTGCAACAATGTGGATGGAGCTACAGAGCATTATGCTAAGTGAAAAGTCCGTCAGAGAAAGACAAACACCATATGATTTCACTCATATGTGGAATTTAAGAAACAAAACAAATGAGCAAATGGAAAAAAAGAGAGAGAGAGGCAAACCAAGAAACAGACCCTTAACTATAGAGAACAAACTGGTGGTTACCAGGGGGATGTGTGTGGGGGGATGGGTGAAACTGGTGATGGGGATTGAGGAGGGCACTTGTGAGGGGCACCAGGTGCTGTATGGAAGTGTTGAATCCCTATATTCTACTCCTGAAACTAATGTTACACTCTATGTTAACTAACCGGAACTTAAATAAAAACTTAAAAATTAAAAAAAAAAAGAAACAAAACAAACTTTTCATTTTAAAGAATGAAATTTTTGTGTTCCTCTTTCAAGAATCTTTCCTTCAGGGATGCTTGGGTGGTTCAGTCAGTTAAGCATCTGACTCTTGTTTTGGTTCGGGTAATGATCTGGGTAATGATCTCAGGGTTGTAAGATGGAGCCCTGTGTCGGGATCCGCTGGTTGTGGAGCCTGCTTGGGATTCTCTCTCTCCCTCTTTCTCTGCCCCTCCTCCCCACTCTCAGCATTCGTTCTCTCTCTCAAAAAAAAAACCCCAAAAGGGGCGCCTGGGTGGCTCAGTCATTAAGCGTCTGTCTTCCGCTCAGGGTGTGATTCCAAAGTCCTGGGATCGAGCCCTGCATTGGGCTCCTCTTCTGGGAAGCCTGCTTCTTCCTCTCCCACTCCCCCTACTTGTGTTCCCTCTCTCGCTGGCTGTCTCCCTGTAAAATAAATAAATAAAATCTTAAAAAAAAAAAACCCCAAAAAACAAAAACAAAAAACAAACCTTTCTTTGATATGCATAATCAGAATGAAATACACCAAACATTGCAAAGAAAATTGTGCCACAATGTCAATGTGGACACAATTCAGTTGATGATTGACTTTCAGCCTCCGTATAAGCCCACATTCCCCGCTCCCCACCCCCCACCCCCCAAAAAAGGATGGCTAAATTCTATTTTAAAGTTTTATTTTACTGGTGAAAATAGGGAGGAGGGCTAGTGACACTGCCTTATGATCATTTTCAGTTCAGCTTATGGTCAATCACATATTATATACATTCCATCGTCTTTGCCTTTGTGTTTCTTAAAACAATATGGTTCAATTAAAACAACTTTAACTTTCTTTATCTTGCAAAAATATAATCCTCTCATATAAGTCACTAAATTTTAGACCCCAGTTCCCAAGTTATGAGTTTGCTGTGTATGCTTTTTTCTGTAGTCTATTAAATTTGTCCCCCTTCTATACCTTGCACCACTAGGAATGGTAATGAGGTAGGTGTCTTTGAGTTTCCTTTGCATGTTTCAGAGCATTTTCCTTCAACTCCTCTAAAAACTCCAAGCTGTGTATTTCATACCATTGGATTTTAGAACCTTCTATCCTTCAATTGTAGCTGCTATCTCCCAAATACCAGCTCATTCTTCCTCTTTTCTCCATGAGTCATTTCCTAGCTGTCCCTCTCCAATTACCTCTATCTTAATTCTTGGTGATTTTAATTAACTTGTAGATAATGTTCTACCCATGTGGCCTTGAGTTCCTTAAAATCCTCTGCTCCCAATAATCTTGTCCTCCACCATATCTCAACCACTTACTCTCTAGATATAGCTGTTATCAATAATGGCACTCCCTCTGCAACATCAATTTTGTACAGCTCATTTTCTGACCACCGCCTCTTGTTGTTTTCTTTTTTTCCTTTCTACAGCTCTGAATATACATTTTTCACCCTCCAGCTCATTAATCCTATCAACTTTTCACTGTCCCTCATCCTCTTATTATCCTGTTTCTTGTGCTTAAAATTTTATGGTCAATCATTACAATCATGCTTTGCACATACCCTTTATTATTTTGCACCTCTTAGTTTTGTGATATTTCCTTAAGTTAATTTCAACTCATCATCAATTCCCTGACATACATCTGTGTAGCTGAATGTGGCTGGATAAAATACATGACCTTGCTAATTGTTCTCATTACAAATTTATATACATGAAACTAAAATCAGCCATTAATCTTACAAGACAGTCATATGATATTGTTCTTTTCTATTCATTTCCCATTTCTGAAATCCCATACACCACAATCTCCATCTTTATTCTGAGGTGATAACTTTCCCCTATGTAAAGCCAATCCCTCCATTTCAACACTAGAATCCATCTTGTGGCACAGAGTACTGACAGATCACAAAAGATGCATGCTTTCTCTCCATAGTAAACGATTTTGATAATAAGAAAATATTCATTCCAGGGCTGCATTTTTTAGTTCCCCTTGTACCTAGATAAAGCATATTATTAGCTCTTACTAGTTGTATGTGAGGGGAAGAAATATGTGTCACTCTGGGCAAGTGATTAAGAAGCAAATATATCTTCTCCATGCTGTCCTTCCAATCACTTGTCAAGCTGGGAGAAAAGGAACTCTCAGGTCTTAGGCAATAGACTGCAGCACAGTACTGAAGAAGCCTCTGTCCCTTGAAAACTTTGCATGCAAAACAAAGTGCTGAAGATACTCATGAAACTGTTGAAGGACTTAAAGACTCCTAATGTGTTAAGCAATGGAGGTTTCGGATAGGTCTTAGAGCAGCTAGTGTTAATTTATGTATATCTCCTCTGGCCATCATTCTAGCAATTCTCTCTATCTCCTGTATTATTAATTGCTGCTCTTTGCTAGAAGGCTAATATTTATCCCATATTTTAAAAAGTTCTGACTCCACTTTCCCATCAGTGACCACCAAAGTATTTTTTTCCCCTTGGCAGCAAAATTCCTTGAGCAAATAATTTACGCTCACCATAAATCTCATTATCTTTTAATCTCACTCCAGTTAGGCTTACTCTCCATTGTTCATCAAAACTTCTCTCCATGAGATCAGCAGTGACCTTCAACTTGCTAAATCCAATGGTCAATTCTCAGTTATCTTAATTAATTTAACTTATTAGCCACATGTTAGCAACTGTGCTCTTCTTCCTTATACACTCTATTTAATTGGTTTTAATACACCAGGTCTCTTGATTTTCCTTCTGCTTCATAGGTCACTCCTCATGCTCCTTGGCTGCTTATCTTTACTTTGAACTCTTTATGTTGGATTGCCCCAGGGATCAGCTTTGATTCTTTTCTTTACCAGCACTTACTACCTTGGTGATCGCATGCACTCTGATGGCTTTAAAAGCTGTCCACATGACATTGTTGCTTAAATGTCTATTTTAAGCACAGACCTGTCTCCTAAACTATAGATAGCTATTTGACTACTTAACATCTCCAATGGAGGTTAATAGACATATTAAACCTAATATATCTGAAATTAAAATTCTGACCTCATATAAACCTTTCTTCCTATTGCCTTTCTGAGAAATCAGATATAATTCCTATATTTGCTCTTCTCTTTAAGTAAGGTGTTCCCCACTGCCCCTGGGTTCTTTCGAGATGTTTTTCTGTATCTTTAATTTTCCACAGAGTTTGAATATGATAGGCCTAGGTATAGTTTATTTTTGCTTTTTATCCTGCTTGGTGTTCTCTGAGATTTCTAGATCTATGGTTTAGTATCTGACATTAATCTGGGGAAACTCTCAGTCATGATTGCTTCAAATATTTCTTTCCTCTCCTTCTGATATTTCCGTTATACATGTTACATCTCTTGTAGTTGTCCCATAATTCTCAGACATTCTGTCGTGGTTTGTTTTTGTTTTTGTTTGTTTATTTGTTTTTCCCCCAGTCTCATTTCTTAATTTTTCCTTTACAGTTTTGGAAGCTTCTACTGGCATGTTTTCAAGCTCAGAGATCCTTTCCTCAGCCATGTCCAGTCTACGAATAAGCCCATCAGAGATGTTCTTCATACATGTTACAATATTTTTATGCCTAGTCTTTCTTTTCGATTCTTCATTAGAATTCCATCTTTATGCTTACATTACCCAGCAGTTCTTACATGTTGTCCACTTTTCTACTTTGGTGTATTAATCATAGTTGTTTTAAATTCCTGGTCTGATAATTCTAACATCCATGCCACATCTGAGTCTATTTCTGATGCTTACTCTGTCTCTTCAAACTGTGGGTTTCTTTTGCCTTTTCATATGCCATGTAATTGTTTGTTGAAACCTGGAAATGATGTACTGGGTAAAAGGTACATGGTGAATAGGACTTTAATGACGTAATAGTAAGATACGGCAAGGAACACTGTTCTATATAGTACCAGATTGTGTCTCGCAGGCTGTTCGTAAGTCTGGGCCCCTGAGTTGTGAACTTCACAAGTGTTTCTCAGTCCCCTGCCTCCCTTTAAGTGAGACAGGATGGCTAAAGGGGCTGGAGTCAGGTATTTCCCTTCCCCAAAGTAGGTTAAGCTCTGATGAAACTACAATAGGTTATTGTCTGGGAAAATAGTTTCTCTTGAGGGCAGGCCTTATAAAGAAACACAGAATACTTTGATGTATTTCCAAATGGTTATGTTTCCCCTCCCCCTGTTAGAAGGCAGAGGGGATTCTTCTCCCATATTCACTGCAAATACCTGGTAGAGCTCCCAGAGCTAAAACTCACCTAAGCTTGCCCTCCTGCCCCTTAAGACTGGGCCGCCCTGGAGTTTTTTTTCTCTCAGTTTGTCCACACGGACGCCCCAGAAGTTTGTCAGCCCCAGTACTGGTTCCGGCAGAGGTTTCAGCCTGAGCATTTCTGTTAAGTTGTGCGGCTCTAGGTCCATTTGCCTGCATCTCCAAACTGGGGGGTAGCAGTTTGTTCTGTGAGCTCACATCTCTGACAGAATGGAGAGGATAGTTTGTTCAGCTTTTTCCTTATTGTTAGGATGGAGTGACGTTCCCCGTGAACTGCCATTCCTTTGCTCTGAACACTTCAGCGTTTTCCTATTTAAATCAGGGTAAAATGCAAACTTCTTTAAATTCCCTCTCAAGTCATGCATGATCTCTGTGACTTCCAGCCTAGAATGATATCCTAATATCCTGCACCTCGCTCACTCCGCTAAAGACTTGCTGGCCTCTCTACGCGTCCTGGAGCACATAGCCCAGGGTCGTAGTACTGGCTTTTCCTACTGTCTAGGACGCCCCTGTCCCAGATATCCATATTGCTAATTCTCTGGTTTTCTTCAAATCTTTGCTTAAATTTGATGACACTCACTATGAAAAAGAAAAGTTTAATATTTTAACCCATTCCCCCTCCCCCTTACACTCCAAATCTCCCTTACCCTGCCCCTCTTTAAAAATCTTCTAACAGCTCTCATCACCTTCTAATATACAATATGATGTACTTATTTATTAGATATACCGTGTGTAGTATGTCCCCACACCCCTTAACTCTTACAAATTACTATAGGATGTAAACTTCATGGGGAATCCTGAGAGATATTTTTGTCTGTTCTATTTATTGATGTAGTCCAAGCACCTAGAATGATACCCAGCATTTAATAATTTGCAGACTGCATGAACAGAGGCACAATACCATTGTGTGCTTTTATATTTAAGATAAATCTAATTACAGATTTTCACACCACACACACACACACACACACACACACACACACATTATACATTGCATAGCCTAAAGCAAGCCCAGCCCAGCAATAATCATTGATCATTCTGATGCTGCAAAATATTTTCAGCATTAAATTTTATGAAAATGCTTACAATTATTTTAAAAATGACCGCTGGATCTTAGCATAGCCGAATAACCTGCTAGAATGTCTTAGCCAAAAGCATCCTGGATAATTATTCATGTTCAAAAATTTTCTGCAGTTCCATTGTGCTTTCATTCAAAAGCCTTTCCTCCCTGTGACTGTTGGTAGAAATGTGGCCTTCAAGCTATTTCTCACATATCCACAGTGCAGCATCAGGGCACATTAGTCCTGAGTTCATTGTTCTATTCTTTATTAATAGTTATATTTAATCAAGCTAAGCTAGGGCTTTTTATCAATCTCTGGTAATTAATCAGGACATTTTGATTATTCTGAAGACTGGTTTTTTATTTTACTAAAATATGTAGAGGTCAGTTAATGTTGAAATTCTAAAGACAATTTCTTTCTAATATTAAATGAAAAATATTAAACAAAAATTTTACAATGTTTTCTAATGACTCCATACATGAATAGCCCTGAAAACGATATTAAGAGCTGTGAGGATAATATTCAGGATATTATTCCAGACACTCTGCACACCCATCTACTTAAAGATCATCAAATTATAAGAAATACAGTGTTTGATAGCATTGCTCACTGGTTCTCTACCAATACATTTACAAGATTTTTGTGTGCCTTCCAAATTGGCTTTCTACCCTAGATTTCTTAGAAAAAAATACATATCTGATGGTTAGTAAAATTCATTCTACTTTCCATTTATTACAAGCTATACTTGAACAAATTTATTGAGCATTGAACTACAGACTTGATATACTGTAATGGAAAGAGCTCCTCGATGTGCCTAAAGAAGACCATGAAACACTAGTTTTACCATGAATAAATCCCTGGGAAAAAAGGAGAGAGAAAAAACGGGAAACTGTTATCAATTTGAAGTGGTAATGATGCTTCTATTCTGAAGAGAGAAAAGTCCCAGAAACTCTCAGTATTTATTGTTGAATAAAAGAGTGTTTATTTGTTCGCCAGGCTTTATTCCAGTAAAATCTCCATGAAAAAAAAAATCACAAAATTATGCCTTTATAATTACAGTGACTAATTATAAGTTAATTTTAGAAAGGGAATTTGGGATCAGAGGCTGTGGATTATTTGTGTCCATGTACTTTTGAGAGAAACATAAACCAGTTAGCTTTCTCAGATGTGACATCAGTTTGTTGCTTGTTTGATAATATAATATTTTATTTTAGAATATTTTTACATTCAGAGAAAAGTTACAGAAACTATTCATAGAACTCACATACACCTTATGTTGTTACGACCTCATATTAGTATGATGTACAGCACACAACCAATGAACTTATATTAATATATGATGATTAACTGAAGTCCAGACTTTATTCAGATTTCCTCAGTTTTTGCTCATTCAGGATACTGTATGACATTCCTCATCATGTCACCTTAGACTCCTCTCGGCTATGACACTTTTTCTGACTTTCCTTGATTTGGATGACCTCAAGTATTTTAAGGAGTACGGGTCAGGCATTTGTAGGATGTCCTTCACCTAGGATTTGTCTGGTATTTTCTCATGATTGGACACAAGATCTGAGTTTGGGGGAGGAAGACCACAGAGGTAAAATGCTGTTCTTATGACAGTATAGGAAGGGTACATGTTATGAACATGCGTTATCACAATTGATGATAACGATCATTAGCTGGTTGAGGTATTAAGTTAGTCCACTAGAAAGTCCCTCTCCCCAGCTTTCCATACTGTATTCTAAGGAAGTTAATGTGTACAACCCATACTTAGAAATGAAGAGTTATGCCATCCCTTTGAGGGGCAATACTGACATAAATTATTTGGAATTATTTTAAATGAGAAATCCACTTATTTTCCCCATATATTTATTTATTCAATCATTTCTTTTTATCAACATGAACTCCGAGATACTTATTTTATCATTTTTATTATAATCCAATATACTTCATGTATTTTGCTGCTCAAATTATTGCGGTGTTGGCCACTGGACCTCTTTCAGTTGGTGCCTGTGTTCCTTTGATATACCTCAATAGTTTCTTTTTCTGAATACTTTCTTATTTTTTGACACTACCTCCAGGATCATCTTGTATATTTTCTGTTCCAGTATTAGAATAAACCATTTCTCCAAGAAGCCCTGATTTCTTTTATTGGAGAATAGTATTAGAAACCAAGATCTGGGCACTGAGTGTGCTCACTGGTACTTGGGTGCTGATGTTTCTAGGATCTCTTAGCAAGAGAGTTTGGAATTGTGTGTGTATATACTAACCCGCATATACATACATACTTATAACTCTTTCTATATTTATCCATCTGTATCTATATTATGTTAAACATAAATGCACACTAATGTTGCCAATTCTAATCCAGTATCATATGGCTCATTCCAGCTTTTACTCCTTGCTTTTATACACACACACATATATGTATACATGTATATATGTATATACACACACACGTATAGGTACATGTGCACATATATGGTTTTTTTTTTTTTTTTAGAGAGAGAGCATGTGTGCAAGGGGGGGGGGGAGAGAAGCAAAGGGAGAGGTAGAGAGAGAATCCCAAGCAGACTCTGTGCTGAGCTTGGGGCTCCATCTCAGGACTGAGATCATGACCTGAGCCGAAATCAAGACTCAGATGCTTAACTGATTGAGCCACCCTTGCTTATATTTAACATTCCACTCCAATGGTGAGAAATCTGGCTCCCACCATTTTCCATCCATTTACTGATTTATTAGATCACAAAGTACAACTATAGTCGTTCCAGAATTGTTTACTCATACCCCAGTAAGAAACAATTCTGCAACTAGAGGGCAGTGCTTATGTACAATTCCTGTTGTCTTTAGTCTTATAGTCTCCGTGAATTTCCAAAGTTACTTATGTCAGCACTTATTTTCCCCTCTTCAATGAGGTGATGCCATACAATTGTAATATAGTTTCATTATTTTGTCACAGTCTGAATTTCATTATGAGAGCCCCCAATGTCCTAATTTTTAAAATTCGCTTACATTAAGCCTCACTTTTTGTTCTGTAAAGTTTGATGGATTTCGACAAATGCATATCATATACCACTTTGTATTATACAGAATAGTTTCACAGTTCTTTAAAAAATGCAGTACTTCAACTATTCAAACTAACCCTCTGCAAACTCCTAGCCTTCAGTGATGGCTTTCCTTCCGCCAAGTTTTGCCCTATAAATGGAACCACGCAATACATAGCATTTTCACACTAGCTTCTTTCACTTAGTAATATATATTTAAGATTCATCCATGTCATTGTGTGAATTGACAGTTCATTCCTTTTTATCACTAATAATATTGAATTATATCTATGTACT
>NC_048219.1:73676646-73951614 GCF_002007445.2 Ailuropoda melanoleuca | reverse complement strand
TTGGCCACTGGACCTCTTTCAGTTGGTGCCTGTGTTCCTTTGATATACCTCAATAGTTTCTTTTTCTGAATACTTTCTTATTTTTTGACACTACCTCCAGGATCATCTTGTATATTTTCTGTTCCAGTATTAGAATAAACCATTTCTCCAAGAAGCCCTGATTTCTTTTATTGGAGAATAGTATTAGAAACCAAGATCTGGGCACTGAGTGTGCTCACTGGTACTTGGGTGCTGATGTTTCTAGGATCTCTTAGCAAGAGAGTTTGGAATTGTGTGTGTATATACTAACCCGCATATACATACATACTTATAACTCTTTCTATATTTATCCATCTGTATCTATATTATGTTAAACATAAATGCACACTAATGTTGCCAATTCTAATCCAGTATCATATGGCTCATTCCAGCTTTTACTCCTTGCTTTTATACACACACACATATATGTATACATGTATATATGTATATACACACACACGTATAGGTACATGTGCACATATATGGTTTTTTTTTTTTTTTTTAGAGAGAGAGCATGTGTGCAAGGGGGGGGGGAGAGAAGCAAAGGGAGAGGTAGAGAGAGAATCCCAAGCAGACTCTGTGCTGAGCTTGGGGCTCCATCTCAGGACACTGAGATCATGACCTGAGCCGAAATCAAGACTCAGATGCTTAACTGATTGAGCCACCCTTGCTTATATTTAACATTCCACTCCAATGGTGAGAAATCTGGCTCCCACCATTTTCCATCCATTTACTGATTTATTAGATCACAAAGTACAACTATAGTCGTTCCAGAATTGTTTACTCATACCCCAGTAAGAAACAATTCTGCAACTAGAGGGCAGTGCTTATGTACAATTCCTGTTGTCTTTAGTCTTATAGTCTCCGTGAATTTCCAAAGTTACTTATGTCAGCACTTATTTTCCCCTCTTCAATGAGGTGATGCCATACAATTGTAATATAGTTTCATTATTTTGTCACAGTCTGAATTTCATTATGAGAGCCCCCAATGTCCTAATTTTTAAAATTCGCTTACATTAAGCCTCACTTTTTGTTCTGTAAAGTTTGATGGATTTCGACAAATGCATATCATATACCACTTTGTATTATACAGAATAGTTTCACAGTTCTTTAAAAAATGCAGTACTTCAACTATTCAAACTAACCCTCTGCAAACTCCTAGCCTTCAGTGATGGCTTTCCTTCCGCCAAGTTTTGCCCTATAAATGGAACCACGCAATACATAGCATTTTCACACTAGCTTCTTTCACTTAGTAATATATATTTAAGATTCATCCATGTCATTGTGTGAATTGACAGTTCATTCCTTTTTATCACTAATAATATTGAATTATATCTATGTACTACAGGGTTTTTTTTATTCATTCACTTTACGAAGGATATCTTTGTTGCTTCCTATTTTGGTGATTGTAAGTAGACATTTTATGTGCAGTTTTTTTGTGTGGATTTGACATTTCAAATCAGCTGGAAAAACACCTATTAGTAAGATTCCGGAGTGGTATTGTAAGACTATGTGAGCTTTGTAAGAAACTGCCAAACTGTTTTGCAAAGTGGCTGTACATTTTGTATCCCCTCCAATAATGAATAAAAGTTCCTGCTGTTCCACATCCTCACCAGAAATTGATTTTTCAAATTTTTGAATTCTAACCATTCTAATAGTTATGTAATATTATGTCAGTATTGTTTTAGTCCACATTTCCCTACTGATGTTAGGCATCTTTTAATATGCTTACTTGTCATCTCTATCTTCTCTGGTGAAATACTTATTGAGATATTTTGCCCATCTTTTTAAAATTGAATTTGCATTTCCTATTGTTAAATTTTAATAAATCTTGAGGTCCCTTGGTGGCTCAGTTGGTTAAGCATCTCCCTTTGGCTCAGGTCATAATCCCAGGGTCCTGGAATCAAGCCCTCCATTGGGCTCCCTGCTCCGTGGGGGGTCTGCTTCTCCCTCTCCTTCTGTCCCTCCTCCCTGCTTGTGCTCTCTCTCTCTCAAATAAATAAATCTTCAAAAATTTTAAAGAAATCTTTGTACATTCTGGATACTAGTATATATATGTGGTTTGCAAATATTTCTCCAAATGTCTTTCTTAAAACAAGTTTGGAATAAAATCCAACTTCTCAAATTTCTCTGCCTTAGATTGTAGTTACAGTGTTGTATCTAAAAACTGAGCCCAATATCCAAGGTCACTGAAATTTTTCCTGTTTTCTTCTAGAATATTTTTAGGCTTATAAACCATTTTGAGTTAACTGTTTTGAAAGATATAAGGTTTGTGTCTCGGTTCAATTTTTTGCATGTGCATGTCCAATGGTTCTAGCATTTTTTGTTGAAAAAGATTCATCCTTCTCCATTGAGCAAGATTCATCTTTCTCCATTGAGCCTTTGTATCTTTGTCAACACTTGGTTGACTATATTTGTGTGGATCTGTTTCTGGTTTCATTATTCTGTTCCATTGATCTGTATGGTCTGTTAATTCACCAGTAATACTGTTATGATTATTCTTACTTTTTATTATTTCAAAATTAAGTAGTGTGTGTCCTCCAACTTTTTTTTCTTTTTAAACACCGTTGGGAATTCTACACTCTTTGCCTTTCCATATAAATTTTCAAATCAGTTTGTTGACATACATAAAAGAAAGCTTGTTGGGATTTTGACTGGTAGTATATTGAATCTCTAAATATCAAGAAGTTTGAGGTCTTAACAGTGTTGAGTCCCTCCACCTGTGCATACAAAAAATCTCCATTTACATAATGTTCTTTGATTTCTTTCATCCATGTTTGTAGTTTTCTGTGTATAGATCTTGTACTCTTTATGTTAAATTTACACCTAAGAACTTAAGCTTTTCATGTTACTGTAATTTTTTTTTAATTTCATATTCCAATTGTTTTTTTGAGAACATTAAAAAAAAGTATATTGACCTTATATCCAGTGACCTTATTATACTCACTTAATCGTTTTCCTATATTCTTTGAGGTTTTCTATACAGATAGTTATGTCATCTGCAAATAAATTCAGTTTCATTTCTTCTTTTGTAGCTATGTGTTTTTAGCTCTTTTTTTTTCTTGTCTTATTGTACTAGATAGGACTTCTAGTTGCTGTTGAATACTGAGAGAGGACAAAATTGCCTAATTCTTGAATTTATAAGGAAAGCATACAGTCTTTCCCTACTAAATACGATAATAGCTATATATTTTTTTGTATAAACCCTTTATTAGTTTAAGAGAATTCCCCTCTCTATCTAATTTTTGGCCAGTTTTTATCATGACTGAGTGATAAATTTTTTAAATGTTTTTTCTTCCTCTTCTAATATGATCATATGTTCTTTCTTTTTTCATTGAATTAATATGATGGATTACAATAATCTGAGAACACATTTTGCATAATTTCTATCCCTTTAAATTTATTAGAGTGTGTTTTATGGCTCATATGTAATCTACTGGTGAATGGTCCACCTGTGCTTTAGAAGAATCTAAATTCTGCTGTTGTTAGATGAAGTATTATATAATTATCAATTAGATCAGTTTGATTGCTGTTTAGGTCATCTATTTCCTTACTAATTTTCTGCCCACCTAAACTATCAATTACTGACAGGTGTTGAAGTCTCCAGCTATCATAGTGGATCTGTTTCTCCTTTCAGTTTTATCAGTTTCTTGCCTCATGCATTCTGATGCTCTGTTGCTGCAGGCTTATACATTTAGAATTCTTATGACTTCTTGAAGAATTAACCTCTTTATCTTTCTTTGCCCCTCTTTTTTTAATTCTTTTTCCTTTACCTCTGATAATCTTGTTTTTATGTGTCCTTCAACTTAATACAGCTATCCCTGTGCTGTTTTTTCTTAAAGATATATTTATTTATTATTTGAGAGAGAGAGAGAGAGCAAGGAGAGGGGCAGAGAGAGACAGCCTCACGCAGACTCTCCACTGAGCACAGAGCCTGACACAGAACTCGATTTCACCACCCTGGGATCATGACTGAAATCGGGTCAGAGGCTTAACCAACTGAGTCACCCAGGTGTCACTCCATGCTGTTTTGATTGGTATTTTTATGATATATCTTTCTCCATACCTTTACTTTTAACCTAAAAGTTATATTTAATTATAAAGATATTTATAAATATATTTCTAAAGTGACTTTCTTATAGACAATATACATTTTTAAAAAAATCTAGTCCAATATTCCTTGTCTTTTAATTGAGTATTTACATCATTCAAATTTCAACTTATTATTGATGTAGTAAGATTTAAATCTACCATCTTAGTAACTTTTCTATTCATTGCATGTGCTCTCCCTGTCCTTTCTCCCATCCCATGTGACATTGTTAGCGTTCAATTCACTTATCCATATACTAAAATCATTCATGAATTGTTAGTTATTACATTAAACAGTTATCTTTTAGATCAATTAAGAATAAGAAAGATTACATATTTTATTTTAGCTTCACTTATGCTTTCTCTGATGCTCTTCTTTTCTCTGGGTAGATTTCTATTTTCAGACCTATATCATCTTTCTTTTGCCTAAAGAGCTCCTTTTAATATGCCTTACTGTGAAAATCAGCTAGCAGTGAATTCCCACAGTTTTCATTTGCTTGAGAAAGTCTTATTTGTCCTGACTTTTTGAAAGAAAATTCTAGGTTTTTAGTTTTTTTTTTTTCTTTCAACAGTTTAAATATTTCACTCAACTTTCTCCATACTTATGTGGGGTTTTTTTATCTTTGTTTCAATATGGATAAGATGTTTTTCCACCCTCTGGCTTCCTTCAAGATTTTCTCTTTGTCTCTGAGTTTTTGAAGTTTGTATATGATATGCCTAGATGTGTTTGCTTGGTTTTTATCATGTCGAGTTCTCTAAACTTCCTCAATCCATGGTTTTAGCCTGTCATTAGATTTGGAAAGCTTTCGGTCATTATTATTTCAACTCTCTGTCCCGTTTGCTTTAGTTTCCTCTGTTATTCCAGTTTCACTTCTTTATACATTTTGATATTATCTCACAATTCTTTTGGTTGTTCTGTTTGGGTTATTTCATTCCCCCCCACCGTGGTTTCTGAAATAAAAGATTGAGAAATTATGTACACTCCACCTGTGTTTTTGGCCCTAGACATTCCAAACTCTTACACTGACCTAGTCTACATTCAGCCTCTGAAAATTCATCAAACTTTCTAGTGAAGTAAGCTGTCTTACCATGTATGGTGTCTCACAGTTTCTGCTCCAGGTAAGCAGATCCCAGGGGTAGACCAGTCTATCTGGATTTGGAGGTCTCTATTTACCCTGAAACCTCAATTCTCTGATGGATTCAAGAAACTCACTGATTTTCAATTTGTCCAATTTTTTTTTTTTTAAGGACAGAACTACAGTTTGCAAGCTCTCTACATTTCAGAGCCGAATGTAGATAATCTATTTTCTCATCTTTGTGGTTTTTTTGGCAATGCAGTTTGTTTTTCACTCTTTCTAAGGTCCCTCTTTGGGTATGTAAATGTTTATAATATTTGTTTGTTTGGTATAATGGGGAGAGGGAGGGTAGGGGGTAGGGGGAGGGGAAGGGGATGTGTAGGCAGGTATATCTTTATGACTTAAAGGTTTGTTTACTTTTTCTTTCTTTTTTTTTTTTTTAAGATTTTATTTATTTGACAGAGAGAGAGAGAGACAGCCAGCAAGAGAGGGAACACAAGCAGGGAGAGGAAGAAGCAGGCTCATAGCGGAGGAGCCTAATGTGGGGCTCAATCCCATAACGCCAGGATCACGCCCTGAGCTGAAGGCAGACGCTTAACGACTGCACCACCCAGGTGCCCCTAAAGGTTTGTTTTCTTTCTTGACACATGGGTATAGAAAACCAGAGACATATAGTTAAATATTTTTGAGTGCTCATGTGTTAGCCATTCTGCTCAGTGATTTCATATGTTATCTCATTTAATTCGTACACTAACTCAAGTATTCAGCAGTATTATAGCTCTATATTGCATATAAAGAAATTAAGCTCTGAAAATACCAGTATGTTTTTCAATGACATACCATTAGTTCAAACCCAGAATTATCAAATGTCACAGCTGTGCTATTAAACCACTTCACTCTACCAACTACCGACACTCTCATAGATCTCTGAGAATTCCTCCTTTTAGAGCAGTAACAAAAGAAATGTATCCTTAATTTGTACTTTTCGGTTACTTTGTGCATAACACTGATCCTAGATCCTTCTTCTCTTTCTGACTAAGGGTAGGCATTTGGCAACAATTCATGTTAACAGGTTTCAGAGGAGCTTAGCCATAGTTGTAATGCATAAAATGAAAGGGAAAAGTTAATATCACTTCCTGAATATGTGTCAAACAATAAGGATGGAAGGTATTAGAATCCAAGTGGGTTATATTGAGTAAATACAAATATATCAAGTGACATAGTGTTGAAGATAGGGGAGACAAGAATTCTTAAAAAGTCACTATACTTAAAGAATAACAGAATAAAAAAAATAGAACAAATTTCATATTTTCATAGATTATTAAAGTCATTTAAAAATACTCATAGGTTGGGGCGCCTGGGTGGCATAGCGGTTAAGCGTCTGCCTTTGGCTCAGGGCATGATCCTGGCGTTATGGGATCGAGCCCCACATCAGGCTCCTCTGCTAGGAGCCTGCTTCTTCCTCTCCCACTCCCCCTGCTTGTGTTCCCTCTCTCACTGGCTGTCTCTATCTCTGTCGAATAAATAAATAAAATCTTTAAAAAAAAAAAATACTCATAGGTAAAGCACTTCAGAAAAATTTTCTCTCTAGACAGTCACATTTGGCATTTCTTTAACATTACAATGATCCAGTAACTACAAAGTAAAAAGCTCATATCAGAACAGATGAAGTATTAAACAAGGCAGGTGAAATTTCAAAGAGAATTGTGATACTTATTTCTGGTATTGTTACTGGTTAGCTTAATGCATTTCTAAGACAAGGAACAGTAAAAGTAATAGAAACATTTTAGTAGATTTAATTTTCTTGGTTTGTTAGTTTTCTCCCTAATAGATAGTTTGGTATATAGTGAGCCACGGTAACTTCACTTTTGCAAGGGTGGCTGCAGATTTTATTAGATGGTAACATTTATGGATAATACTGAAAATTTTATACAACTATTCACAATATTTTATTAACTCAGATTGGTAGATATTTATACTGGAGTTTGGACAACAGCCATTGTCAAACAATTGTGGAAAACCACCTATGCCTAGTAAAAAATAGTTATGTAATTTTTTTCAGGTTTCAAGTATTTTACATCTTTTAAACTGTATTGTGAATAAATATTTAATCTTTGATGCATAAGCCATTTTTGATTGAAACAGCTGAATGGTTATCTTAAGTGATGAGATCTATACTATGTGTATAAAGTAAAAATAGTGTAGACATAAGTAACTAATATAACCATCCCTCACAGTTAGGGATTTTAACATTAAAGTGGCAGCCAAATTAAGAATAAAATAATAATGATCTTTTATTAACTTCATTTTTAGTTACTGCATTTAACATTTCATTTAGATACTGTGTAATTATCTTTTCATTCTGGGATGCTCTTCTATGCTTTCTTTTGTCTAAAAATTATGTGAATTTCTGACATCTATTACATTTAGAAATATATTTTTTCAACTTTTCTAAGGTTAACAATGGGGAAGGTCCTCATGAGATCAAAACTCAAGTCTGTTCTTGTAAAGAAAAAATACAGCGTTGTGTTTATGACACATCTGTTGACCCTTGACAGCAGGAAGACAGGATTGATAATAATATTATCTTTGTTTTATACTATAAAAAACTGAGATATAGAGATAGCCAACTGTTTAAGGTTTACATAGGTAACCTGTACACATAAAATATTGTCTTTGAGCTCCATGCTTTATAGAACAACAACTCAATTTAGTACCTTGTCATGTAGCTAATTATATTATTGATAAAACAGAGCCAAAGGATGTATCTTAGAATTCTGTGAGTTCACCATTAAAAAATAAGTTTTCTTTTCAATTATAATCTAACAAAAATTATTATTATTATATCCTCCAATATCTGAATGGCTACCTCATAACTGAGAACTGTAACAAGCTCTTCAGGCCCCTCTTATCTGTGCTTACTTGCATTGGTTTAAACTCATTGCTTGGTTATTGTAAGCTAATGAGAAGAGAACACAGGCTAATTTTATGAGTAAAGAAGCACTGTACAAAGGTTTTTGCAGTGGTCCTGTCAGATTTGGTGATAGAAACGAAGCTTACGAAGGTAACAAGAATTGCCAGGGTTTGGGAAGTGCTTCTCTTAAATGTATTAATATTTTTGTTGAAAAGGACATTTGCTATCAGTAAAATATCATCTGCAGTGTTATTTATTATTTAATATTATTAACTTGAGATTTTATTATTTGGCATGATTGTATTTAATTTGTTTAAATGTTTTGGTTTTAAAATTATAAAAGTCATTATCATAAGGAACTGTACCTAGTTTTACACATTTAAAAATTGTAATAAAATAATGTAAGTCACTAAAGGAGTCATGACTTCTTTTCTTTGAAAAAGATTTAAATTTGAGAAACACTGCTAGTCAGGAAACATGTGGGATTCAATTGTGTGTTGCAGCCCATAACCACGCAATTACGGTTCTATGAGAGTAGTGATTGAAGGCACAGCAGTTTCTAGCACAACTATTTTCTAGCACATCAAAGAATTTCCTTTTGTTTTCGTGGAAAAAAAACAAAAGTGCCATCGGGTCAATAACATAGTAATTAAAATCTTATTTTTATTTTTGCCTTCAAACTAGAAGGAAATTAGGAAACCAGAGCTGTCAAATGCAAGATAAATCATTCCTCAGATCTACGGTGTTAGCATTAAGTTCAATTCGGCCACATACATTAACTTTATTTTGATGTGTTCAGTGTATGGATAAAAATATTGGTTTACATGAAGACTTTGTTATGAAATAGACATCTATTTCCTAACATGGGTTAGGTAAAACAGCTAGATCTATATTCCCAAAGAGAAATTTTTGGACAATTCATGTAGCCACTTTTACTAGGCATAGAGAAATTTGCAGCAGTAGATTGTAATTTACTTCCAGGTTCCAAGAGATACATTAACCTCCCAGTTTTCTTTCTTTAGCTGTATGACTAGGTGTCAACATAGTTTAAATGTTGAAACATTATGCTGGCTAGGAATGCTACAAAGTAACGCATATGCAATCTTAATTAGGCCTTCACTGTGTCCGGGAATCCTTTGTCTCCCACAAGTGGCCTCTTAGCTCTTTATGCATAAATTGATTTTCAAACTTATCTTCAGCCTCCTCTGCCGATGCCTCTCAACCTTGGCTGCACCTCACACTCAGCTGGGAAGGAAACTTTTATAAATCCCAATGCTCAGGACACAACAGAGACCAATAAAATTTGTAACTCTGAGAATGAGAACCAATTATCGGTAGTTTTTAATACTCTAGAGGTGATTCCAATGTCTCGTCCAGGTAAAGAATTACAGCCAAAGCCACAATGTTTCCCTCCAATGCAAGATCACTTTGCTTCTCTTAAGAGGGAGAAACAGCCAAACCCTAGACACTTTCACAATCCTTTGTCAGTCCCGAAAAATGGTTCTATCTTCATTATTCCCCCTTCTTTCCTTCATTCAGAGTGAGGTCTGTGCACCCTCAGAAGAGCAAAACTTACTTCTGCATCCTGGATCTTGATTCCAGTCTTTATGACTCTTTTGAGTCCTTAGTACAATTAACTCCTCGCTCATTTGTGATTTTCATTAGTCATTTCCCATTATCTATTTCTGTCAAATTCTTTCCTATCTAAAATATATATAATAATTTTTCAAAAAGTCAGTGAAGGGCTGGATTGGAGATTAATTAGCCCAACAGCAAAAAAGTATATTGATAAGCACACTTGTTTTGGGGCACCTGGTGGCTCAATAGGTTAAGTGTCTGGCTTCAGCTCAGGTTATGATCCTAGGGTCCTGTGATCAAGCCCCACATCAGGCTCCCTGCTTAGTGGGGAGTCTGCTTCTCCCTCTGCCTCCCCCCATCCAGCTTGTGTGCGCTCTCTCACTCTCTCTCAAACAAATAAATAAAATCTTTAAAAAAGAAAAAAAAGAACCCTTGTTTGTCTTAGTGCTGATATAGGATTGTGAATAAAATATTTCCTTAAACAATTTTATGCCGTCCTATTCTCATGCATTAAATTTACACTGCCTACTTGTACAGAAAAGCACAAGATAAACAAGCAAACATAATAAACAAACACACACAAATAAATAAATAATAAATAATAGGGTCCCAGGTTGGTAGATTACTAAAGCACTCACCTATAAATATACACACACATACGAATATACAGAGGCACATATGTAATACGTATGTGATGGTAATAGTAATAGCGAACTTTAAAGGAGAGTCAGCTCAGAATCAAAATACTGGCAAAGAAAAATTCCAAAACTCCATGAGAGTCAGCAGTACTCTCAAATTACTTTCAATAAAGAATGTACTCTTTTATATTTCAGCCGTAGAAACTGCATACCTACATCATATGGCTGTATCAATTACGTTATGCCAGCTGAATGGGTATAGAGTGGAATTTCCCTACTGTTTAATTTGCTTTTCTGTTTACTCTTGAATGTGACCATTTCTACTAAACATCTCAGACTTTCAGCTTTCCTCTTCTGAATCCCATCTGTTCATATTTCTTCCACTGGATTCCTGACTTCTCCCTGTTGTCCTGCAGGAGTACCTTACCAATCCTCGTCATCTAGATCAGTGACCTTCAAAATTTTTGCTCAATTCCCACAAATGTTGGTGGATATAAATGTATGCTGTTGCTAGATATTAATTTAACTTCTATATTTTATCATATTGTAAATGATCTAATTTCTAACATATTGTAAATATTGACTTATTAATGTTATATAAGCTTTCATTATGCAAAAAGCAGTATATATGACCTGTAAGATGATAGAAAATGATGAAAAGCAAAAATAAGAATTGAAACATTATATTCTTACCTTCTTGATCATAGCAATGTTAAGAAATCACATATTTTTATGTATACATATCTATCTACATTTTTAAACCAGAACATTATCACATAATATATGCCAATTTATAAACTTCTCTTCTCAGTTAAAAAACTTAATCTTTCCTAGTAAATACATTTTTATATCATTTAAGGCCCAAGTTCCTAAGTAAATTTTCCCCCAAATTTCCTTTATAAGATTTGTTAGATTTGCCTATAAAAAACCACACTTTATGTGGTTATGGTGTCCTTCTAAAGTCATTTTGTTTTTAACATTGGATTCATTCTATTTTTCATGTACTTGGCTTATTGAACAGACCCATGCCAGTTGTCCTCCAAAATGTCTCATCGTCCGGATTTATGTGGTCACTTTTTCTGTGATATCATTTAAATTATCTGTCACTTGTATTTAGATTTAAAGGTGTGATAGATTCAAGTTAAACATACTTGGGTAGAATAAAATCTTAAATGCTATTATACATCGTTTCAGGAAACAGAACCTATCTAGATGACTCTCCAAGGTAACATTAACACTGACCACTGTCTTAGGGTGACAGTGGGTGATCCCTTCATTGTGATTTGTTTCTCCTCCCTTCAGACTAGAAAGACAATCTTTATGGTTCACAAATGTATATAACATTACAATGTATACTTTGACAAGATACAGATAAGTGTTTTCACTCCAACTGATTATCCTGGCATGTCAACAATTTCATTAAGGGCTGTAAAAACAATAATGATTTTCCAGTTCTGGCATTAGTTCTACAATATTCCCTTGAGGCCTTTTGTAAAGTAGAACTTTCCCCCATCAAGAACTTTCCCGGTCCTTATCCAGTTACTCTGAAAAAAGTGCCTAAATGAATGTGGGGGAAAAAGCCTCACATACTTTTCTTTTTAGTTATAATATTTGAAAAAAGAGACATGGCTTATCAATGGCATTGAATGGTGAACACTTTTTTCTAGATTTCTCTTTTTTGAGTATCTTTCTGTACTCATGGGTTTTCTTGATTCATTGTATTTGAAATGACTAACACCATTATTTTAGATGCACATATTGGCATCATTTTCACCAGTGCAGACTCCTGAAGGCTAGCTCCTAATCCTGCTGATGTGACCCTAACAATTTTTTTGGAAACTTCTTTGGTTTTTGGTACAAAAAAGATATCTGGAATTTACTTTGTACCTTTTCTGACTCAGACCTACAATCAGTCATTTCCCCAAAGAGTCTTGGTTCTTTTATGAAGACATGATACTTAAGATCAAAATCTAGGTTCTAGGAGAACTTACTGCTCCTGGATTGGTATTGATTTTAGGTCATGTCCGTGGACAGGGCCAGATGATGTGTTTGAAAATATTTTTTAAAAATTCTTTTTATTTCAATTATTTTTAATACTACCGTGCATTTATATATAAAGTTTTACTATTGCATTTTACCTTTCATACTGAAAATCTTAATCCCTAAAAAGTATAATTACAGATTTACTAAAATCTATAATATAAAGAAAATTTCCAAATGACAATATCAATATTATTACAAAAATTTTTTTTGGAGTAAAGATTACAAATTTTTATTAGTTTCCTTTACCTTTAGAATATATTCCACTAAGTTTATACAGTCAAAACCCTGTGTTTTATAGTCACTTATGATAAATTCTTTCTGAGTGTTTTTTTAACCAGATACATAGCTTGTTCATTTATTCAATTTATTTTTAATTTTAGAAGTTTGTAAATTGTTTCATTTTTGAAAATATAAAGAATTTTTATTACTCAAAAGTAAAAACTATTTAGATGGTTTTATTATACGAGAATCTTTGCTCCTGTAGATAGCAATCCTGTTTCATATTTACCCTATTTTTTTTCAAGTGAAAGAATGCATTTGTGTAAATATATTCTTTAATTTCCTTTATTTATTATGAAAAGTCAGGATACTATTTACATTCTTTGCACCTTACTTTTAAAAATCGACTGTGTATTTCAAAGGTAGCAATTCATTGAGTTTATTCGTATTTCTTTTTATGGCTGCATAGTATATGCTTGAATAGTTATAGCATTTAACTAATTGTTTCCTTTTGGACACTTAAATTTTTCCAATATTTTATTATTAGAAATAATATCATAATTAATAACTCTGTACATATATCCATAAGTTGTTACTGAAATGGGAACTTCAGCACTGTGCATATTTACTTCCTTGTACTACATATACATTTTACATTAACCAATTATATCACTTTTTATCCTTTCCATCCTATCTTTATAAAGTGTTGCTGGTGTCACAACAATTTAGATGTTAGATTACAGGATATTTCAGTTTAATGTCTTTGAACTAGACAAGGTATTAAAAATCACCCAGTAAGGGATATGGTGAATAATAGGATATATGATTTGGGGGGAGAGGGTGAGAGTATGGGGTTAGTCTTTATAAGGTATAGTTGCATCATATTAGGCAGAATTTTGTTATTGTTATTACTGTTCTATATATTTAAAATGGCATTGTTCACCAGAATGGGTGCTTATTACCCAGAGAGGTGATCCCTTATTTGCTCTACATTCCATTTCACCCATCGACGATCTCCCCTCTATACCAGGGATCTGGAAATGTGCAAACTACATTTATCAAACACTCTTACTAACAGGACTCCCATTAAGTTCTGCCAATGGGAGGCACAGGAAAGACAACTGAAAGCAGAGGAAAGAAAACAGTATTTTTCCCTATTTTTGTTTTCTTCTAACAGTGCTTTTGTCGTTATGAATAGTGGCAAGCAAAGGCAGACTTCCGAGTGCCCCCTCAAGAAGCAAGCGTCTAGCAGTGTTGACGGCACACAGACCGTCAGCAGTGTCTGGTGGACAACCAACGTGGGCTTGGTCTCCAGCAGCGCCCCCCACAGGTACTGCGGCAGCCGCGCAGCCGCTGTGGCCGTGGGCAAATGCACGCTGCCTGGTTCCGGTGTGGAAAGCAGAGGTGCAGGCTCTTGGTTTGGGACCTGGTTGTGTTTCAAACAGCAGCAGCAGCAGGGGATTTTCACTGTATGTTCCTAGAGTCTAAGGATTGTTACCACCTTCCTGAAGTTACTTATTGGGAAGTATCTCACCTTTTCCTTTTTTCTTCTCTAACGTTTTCAACATTTTAAAAATAATTCCCTGCATTACATTTTCTTCCTTTGAAAAACCTGGAGAGACCTCTATTTTCCTGTCCAGACACAAAATGACAGATCTTAAATTTTATACTCTAGTTTTCTTTTTATTCATATTCTTTTTATTCAGCAGTGCCTATTTGTCCACATAGCTATTTTCGGTCTCTGTGTCTCCAATGGGGACCACATATTTCTAGAGTTTTAGTTTATTTTTTGACCCCATCTGAGAGTCTCTTTATTTGATGTTTAAATTTAGCCTATTTAAATACATTTTAAGTTTCTGGTTATGTTAGGAATAACTTCTGCCATCTTGTTTCTATCTTACATTTAAGATATTTTTTTTCCCCTTCTTTAGTTTTCCTTTCCTGTTTCCCACTGGTTTGGATTATTTCTGCTGCTTTACATGTTGTTACTTCCTTTCAAAATTTTCTTCTTAGCTTTGTCCTCGTCTCTTCCATTTCTACTATTGCCTTTACATCACAAATTTTTTGTTTTTATTAATGTTATGGTAGATGAAGGACAAGGCAAACTTAATTTCCAAAACCAGGTTTTGATATCAAAGATTTATTGTAGGGATTCTGATATAGCTGAATTTTAGCAACTCTATGCTCTACGCCTGGTGTAGAAGTTAGGGACCTTTGCACAGCAATATATATAATAGATAAAATATATATTATACTTTGACGGAGTTTTATTAAGCGTGTCACTCATTTAGTCACCCAGGTCCTGTTTCCTAAACTGTCAGTGTGTAATAAAATCAGCTACCTGGTACAGATGTTTGGAAATTAATAATTCTGTCCTCTTGTATGTGCCTGGCAAATGGCAGAGATTAAAGAAATGATGGCAACAATAATTTGTAGTAATTATATATCACAGGCTATAGTTTTGCTTTTGTTTGATTTTGATTTTGGTTTTGGTTTTGGTAGCTACTGACTTTTTCCACACAATTTAGGTGTTTTCAGCATCACAGTATAAATCCTCACTGAAGGGGCTAGTGGCCAGCATTCTTCCCTGTTTTTGATTCACTTAGAATGAACTGGAAGATTAAAAATGCGATGTGCAAATTATATGCTCCAATGTAAATCTGAAAAAGAAAGTTAGCAGGCATATATAATCCCGTAGATGTCTTTTTTTTTCTTCCAGCCAATGATGGTTGTGAATGGATATTCTGCTTTCATAAATTTTTAAAGAGATCTGTTTATTTGATAGTAATTTGTTCTTGAAACGGGCTTGCATTTATCACACTGTGGGCCTCTTTCTCTTATGATGTCTTTCATAGCATGTATATTTTTGGAATCCCTGTCCTGAAGTACAAGGTAAACAAGCTATCATCCAAGACATATAGTGCTTTACATAAACAGCATAAATCTCTTGTGTTCTCCCATAAATATCCCTTTGTGGCTGGATCTTGGGATTTCCTGGAGGAAAGTGTGCTTTTGTAATTGATGTTCCTCAGCTAACATCATTAATCAAATGAGTTTATTAGCAAAAAATCTAAAATGCCCATTGATATTTTTCTCTGACTTGGTAGATGGAAAGCAGGATTTAACACACAGAATTGCTAGATTGTTTCAAGATTCCCAAGGGAATCTCGCTCCCTTCCCTTCCTTTTCAACTCATCCACCCACACCAAACCTTAATCTCCCGCCTCAAATAGTTCTCCTTCTCAAGATGGAAAAAAATGTCCATTTCAAAAATAGATTCTTTAAATTTATAGGGTATTTCCAACTGTGACAGTGAAGCAGAGAACAGAAAGTCCTTACTGGAGACAAACAGCATAGTGGTTTGTGCATAAGCACTGAAATTAGACTCCCTGCCTATAAATCTTACTTTCACATCTCACTAGCTGTATATTTTGGACAAATTATTTTTCAGCATTTCACATCTATAAAAAATGGGAATAATATTTACTCATTTAACAGGACAAATTTAAAGATCAAATAATGTCACTTATATAATGTTCTTATAACATGTGAACTCAATTCAGCTCCTGTATTTTTGACTGACAGTATTTCAATGTAATTAGAAGAACCAGAAATGTGTACTGAAAATGAGAAGAAAATAAAAATTGGACAGGGGAGGAAAACAAACAGTTGTGCACGTGGACAATGCTGAACAACGACTGGTAATTCATTGAATTAATATTAATCACCTAAATGTTTTTCTATTTCATATGTATTTTTAGATGCACAAATAAAATGTAATGATTATATAAAAGTAAAAAACTCAAGATAACCAAATAGAAATTAAAATATCTCAAAGTTCACAATCTAGGAATGACAATGACAGAAATTTTGATGAAAATCTTCTAGTCCTATTCATAGAAAAAAATATTTCATGTAGATGAATTATTAAAATGGATCACACTATATTCTCTATTCTGGATGGGATCTATCATTTGTAAACCATAGAAGTATTTCCACATCACCAAAGCTTAATAAATGTACATCATAATATTTAATGACTTCAGATGATATCAATATTGACAATTTTATATAAATTTTTGCCCATGACCCTGGTTTTTTTGGATGTTGAAGTTATTTCCAGTTTTGTGTTACATATCATATGGAGCTCACTGCCAGGCTACTTCGAGGGCTTCATACCAGGCATGGTACCAATAAGAAGGAAAGGTGAGGCAACATGGATTATGGGAATTTGGGTTATTTACATAGTAGAGACGATGCCAGTGGGAGAAATGACAAGCATGCAGGCTCTGTGTGGTTCCAGATGTATTTGATCCTCATTATTCATAGCTTTCACATCTGCAAATCTGACTACTCCCCCGAATCTATTTCACAACCCCTAAAACCTATAATCATGGTACTTTCACAGGAATTTCTACACATGCAGAAAGGCAAAAAATGTGAGCCACCTGACTTTCACACTGCCAGCTGAGGTCAAACAAGGCAACCCTCTGTCTCCTGTTTCAGCTCTTTCACTATAAACAGGTGTCCTTTTCAGTCTTTTTAGTGCCATGATTTTCACATTTCTGTGCTTTTCATTGGTGCTTTTTCTGTTTAAAATGGCCCCAAAGTGTAATGCTGAAGGGCTGCCTCGTGCTCCTATGTGCAAGAAGGCTGGCATGTACCTTGTGCACGTAAGTGTTAGACAAGCTTCTTTCAAGATGAGTTATAGTTCTTTTGGCCATGAATTCAATGTTAGCAAACCAACAATATATATTGAATGTGGTATCTTCAAAAAGAAACACAAATAAAAAGTTTGTTTTAGTCAGCTGATAAAAATGTGTTCAGAGGCTTGCAGGAATCAAACCCCATTGTATATGAGCAATCACTTAGTGTATGTGACCACTTTATTGAACTAATGATACTGAATAATTAGAATTGACTGTATTTCCATCCAAGATAACCCCTATATGATTTCTCTCTTTATCCTCTATTGAAACACTTCTGACATGCTTCTTAGTGTCTGCTTCAAAATACAGTTTGCAAGCTTTTGCTTCGAAGGGCTCATGATCACTATTTAATTATTTGTTTTTATTATGTCATTAGTAGGAGGATAGAGTTCTATAACCAAAACAACAGGGATCATTGCCTACCCAGGTTAATCTTGGCAACCATCCTACTGTGTCCTGTTATATAAACTCACCTGTTCTTTCATCTGCGTATTTGTGTATCTCATTTGTATTTTGACATCTCTTTCTGTCCCAGATAACTTATTCTAAATCCACAAGTTTAGTACACTATCCTTCTACCAACATTACATATGGTATATTTGAAATTTTACACATATTTGGTGATACACTGACATAATGAATCCTACTTACCCAATTACTCCAATTACTCCAATGTAGGAGTAGAAACCCACATTCTAGGCAGGTCCTGCACACGAGAATATATGATCTAGGATTTGCCAATAGGTGTAAATCAATAAGTTCAGAAATAAGCAATTCAAAAAGCTATGCTCTATGGGTCTTGCATTTTCATTGCCATGTCTGATGGCAGAAGGGTTGGATGTTTGCTGGTTGCAGGTATAATGCCAATGGCAGCACTCCACTGGTGGCTGTGATATCAGGTTCCTGGTGCAAAAGTTGTTCAGCAGGTGGAGACAGTAGTGATTTATTTATGGTTCACTCAAGCAGCAGGTTTATTATTGAACCAAATCTATGGTCTGGTTTTAGGCTGCGGTCTTGGATGATTTGCTTTAAAATTGGTTTGAGAGTCCTCTTATCAAACCTGTGAATTGGCATATATCATTTTATTAAGTTGCATATGTGTAAAATCAGTAGAGATCATCTTCTCTTGCTTGTAATATGAGAGCCTTGACTCACAGATTATATTTCTTTTCAAATCCTGCTATAACATGTCATTATAAACTTAGTGGTTTAAACAACACAAACTTATCTCAGAGCTCTGCAGGTAAGTTTGCCACAAGGTCTCAATAAACTAAATGCAAGGTGTTGGCAGGGCTGTATTTCCTTATGAAGGTTTTAGGGGGAAAACCATTTCCTTGCTTGCTTACACTGTGTTCAGGATTCATTTCCTTATGATTATAAGAATGAAGTCCCTTTTTCCTGTTTAGCTGTCAGCTGAGGTGTGTTCCCAGTTCCTAGAGGTTGCCCACATTCCCTGGCTCGTGCCTCCTTCTGTCATCTCAAAGCCAGCAGCAGAGTGCTGAATCCCTCTTAGTCTTTGAATCTCACCTGCCTCTTCCCCTATTATCACAAAGTTGCAGGATGCAAAGTTGATATACAAATGTCAATTACTTTCTTATAAAACAGCAATGAACAACTGGAATTTAAAAACACACTACTATTATATTAAATACTTAGGCATAAATATAACAAAATGTGTATAAGAGATTTACAAAATTCTTATGAAAGAAACTAAAGAAGATCTAAATGAATGGAGAGCCATTCCATGTTCATGGATAGGAAAACTCAATACTGTCAAGATGTCAGTTCTTCCCAACTTGAATCTATAAATCCAGCAATCCAATTAAATTCTCAGGAAGTTATTTTGGGGATATTGAAAAACTCATTCTAAAGTTTATATGAAGGCAAAAGACCCAGAATAACCAACACAGTGCTGAAGCCAGATGACTGACATTAATCAACTTCAAGATTACCATTAAGCTACAGTAATCAAAACAGCGTGCTATTGGCAAAAGAATAGACAAATAGATCAGTGGAACAGAACAGAGAGCACAGAAAGAGACCCACACAAACACAGTCAACTGATCTTTGATAATAGAGCAAAATCTATTCCACAGAGAAAGCATAGTCTTTTCAACAAATGGTGCTGGAACAACTGAACATCCACGTGCATCGTCATCATCATTTAGACACAGACTTTAACCTTTAAAAGAAAAAAAATTCAAAATGGATCAAAGAACTCAATGTAAAAGTCAGAGCAATAAAACTAGAAAATAACTTAAAATACAGGTGACCATAAGTGTGATGACTTTGACACAACACCAAAAGCATGATCCATGCAAGAAAAAACATCATGAAGTTTGACTTCATTAAAATTTTTAAAATTATCTGCAAAAGACACTGTTAAGAGAGTGAAAAGACAAGCCACAGACTGGGAGAAAGTCTTCACAAAACACATACCTGATAAACGACTGTTATCCAAAATATAAAAAGAACTCTTAAAACTCTATGATAGGAAACAAACAATCCAACTGAAACATAGGCCACAGCTCTTAAGACACCTCATCACAGAAGATATACAGATGGCAAATAAACAGATGAGAAGAAGCTCATCTTCATACGTCATCAGGGAAATGCAAATTTTTAAAAAAGTAGATACCAATACACACCTATTTAAATGGCTAAAATGCAAAACACTGAAAACTCCAATCACTAGAAAGTATAAAGCGACAGGAAATCTCGTTCACTGTTGGGGGGAAGAGTACACTTACTTCAGAAGACAAGCAGCAGTTTCCTATGAAACTAAAAATAAACATTTTCCCCCATACAATCCAGCAATTATGCTCCTTGGTATTTACCCAAATGACTGGAAAAATTATGCTTATACAAGAACTTGCACACAGATATAATTAGGTGTTTGAGTCATGATTTCCAAAACTTGAAAGCAGCCAAGAAATCCTTCAAAAGATGAATGAATGAACAAATAAACTGTGGGTCATCCATACAATGGAATATTACTTACTGATAAAAAGAATGGAGCTATCATGCCATGAAAAGACATGGAAGAAAAATGCATCTTACTAGGCAAGAGAAGCCAATCTGAAAAGGCTGCATACTGTATGGTTCCTACTACATATTCTGGAAAAAGCAAAACTATGGAGAAAATACAAAGATCAGGGGTTCCCAGAAGTTAAAGAAGAAGGGTGGGGGGTTGAATAGGTGGAGCATAGATGACTTTTTAGAGCAATGAAGATACTTTGTATGATATTATAATGAAGGATACATGTCATTACACATTTCTTATACCGATAGAATGTACATCGAAAGTGAGCCTTATGTCAACTACAGACTTTCATTCATTGAAAAAACCTTAAGGTAAATTATGTAAATACTAAAGTTTAGATTTGAACAAAAATGAAACTCTATAAACTTCAGGACAGAATTCATTTCAAGGAGAGATGTTCTGATTTGGAAAATAAATTCAAAGAAACAAAAGCAAATAGCAAGAAGGAGACCTGGAGGGTGGATCTGAAGCTCGATCACATGTCTTAGATGAAGTTCCAACAGAAGACGGTCAAAAGGGAGAAAAACAATATTGAAGACAGCTGCTGAGATCCTAAATTGTTGTAGCTTTAGATCACAATTGCGCTCACATAGAAAGAGGATGAAGATACAGTAAAACTGCAAATCAGCAAGAATAAAGAAAAAATATGAAAAGCTGTCAGTGAGAAAATGGATTATCTATAAAGAAATCATTCTTGGGCAGAAAAAGAAAATCAGAATTCTCTTCAGTAACAAATACATTATAGAGGGCAATAAATTAAAGTCTTAATTGCTCTATGATAAATGAATCTCAACTTTGCTTTTTATATCAAATAACGTTTATATATGGGTAAAATAAATATATTTTCATTCATATAAAGACTAAAGGAACTTAGGATCATTTTTCTTCAGCAAAGCAAATACTATAGGTTATACTTTAACAATAATAAAAAAAAACAGAAAGGACTTGCAAAAAAAACTTTAGGTATTTTTATGTCAGAGATTCAGTCTAAATGCTCAAGGAAAAATTGGGATTGGTGGGGCCTGAGATTCACAAGAAATTATTCTAAGTGATATGGAAATGGAGTGGGGGAGATGGGACAATAATTTATATAGCTGTACACAGAAAACAGTTATTTTATACATCAATGACATTGTTCTATAGGCTTTTTTGTTTTTGTTTTTGTTTTTGTTTTTTTTTACCTCCAGCATTTTTTCCAAAACTTCTTGTTTGGGTTCTTAATTTTTCCAGCTGCAAATGACACCTCTTTACTTACAGGTAAAATAAACACGGCCCTGTATTTTCCAAACTAAGTCCATTAAAATTCTATTTATTAAGGTTTAGTAAGCCTAAAACCATTAATAGCCAGCAGTTCCAGAAGCGCTTTCTCATCCCAGAAATCATTTACATACTGGGTCATACCATTGTGCATTAGATCTTTCTAGGTAGCATCATTTTAAATTGAAGTTCCTTTTCCAAGTGTGGGAGTACTTACTTAAACTGCTATTTTTAAAAACATTTGTGTAAATAAAGTACTCCCTCTTTCTTCCTTGCAAACTAATTCATAGCAACATTTTCTTCTAGTTAGATTATGCCTTTTTTTTTTTCTAGCCCTTTTCCCCCATATACTTACTTCAACATGGCTAAAATTACACTCTGCCCCTGGGCTGTTCAGCCTTTAAATATTAGCGGATAGCTATCATTTATAACTCTCATTTAGCTAAGCCACACCCATTGTGGGTTTTCAATCTTAGTCCATAAATCAATCCCTCTGGCCTTAGAAAACTGAATAAAATGGTGTATCACCTGCTTTCTGGTCTGATGGTTTTTCTTACTGAGTTCAGAATAGCAACTCTCAGTACAAAATTGCAGGTCTTACTTCAAAAACTTACCACTGGCTGCAAAGGACAAGACAGTGTAACAGCACTGCGGAAAGACCCATAGTAAGTGACATTTCTGCAAATCACTGCCTGACCTAATAAGCAAATCAGTTCTTGGTGGGTAAAGGGGACTCAAAGGGAAGGAATGCAGTGAACAATTGTTACAGTTTTGTACTAGCTGGTAAAATAATCCATTCTAACACTAATGAATGGCTTATCTTTTTGTTAAAGTTTATTTAACTTCTTTAAAGGAAATACTCTATTTTATTATAATGAAATTGAAGGCTTAAACAAAAGAAATTGAAGGCTTTAGGCAATCGGTATATTCAAAACTTTATTAATAATCATATCATGTAAAATTTCTTCTTTCAAAATCAGAGGGTTTCCATACTTTCATTGAACATACCCCACAAAAAATATTCACATACATTTTCAGGAATTCAAGACTTTGCTGTTGAATTTAGAATAAACTATTTCTCAGGGCACCTAGGTGGCTCAGTTGGTTGTCTGCCTTTGGCTCAGGTCAGCTCCCACGTTGTCGTCGTAGTCTCCCTGCTCAGCCTGGAGCCTGCTTCTCCCTCTCCCCCTCGCTCCTGTTCTCTCTCGCTATCTCTGTCTCTCTCTCAAATAAATAAATAAAATCCTAAACAAAACAGAATAAAATATTTCTCCATTAGGCAGATAAGAATGTGGGAGATAATTATGTTCTAACAGTTAACCTGTGGTCTATCTCTTCTTGACTCCAGTGCACCTCTTCATATTGCCTACCCCATTCCCCAAAAACTCCTTTCCCAAGACAACAGCCTCCCATAAAAGAAATATTTTTCCCTCTCGCTTTCCCCCTTCTCACCATATTACTTATTTATTTAGTCTACTATTTACAGGTAGAGTCCACATTTTCTCTCCAGTTGACTTTTGATGTTTTAATAATATTTCCTCCCCCATACTTATTTCAACCTGGCTAAATTTACACTCTGCCCCTGGGCTGCTCAGCCTTTAAATATTAGTGGATAGCTATCACGTATAGTTCTCTAAGCCACACCTATTACAGTTAGTTACAATCTTTGTCCATCAATCCCTCCGTACTTAGAAAACTGAATAAAATAGTTTATCACCTGCCTCTTTTCTTATGAGATCAGAATAGCAACTCTCAGTACAAAATTGCAAACCTCACTACACAAACTGACCAGTGGCTCCAATGACATGACAGTGGAACAGTACTGCAGAAAGCCCTTAAGAAGAAGACCCTCTTCTTTGGTGCTACTGCTCTCAGGGACCAGTACTGACTGGAAGTAAATAAGCCAGAGCACACACGACAAACAAAGGATAATTGACAGTAGGGACCAGAGGTATTTTTCTCTGCTCTTCCCCTCCTCTTTGTGTACCCATTTCTTCCCATTTTGGGAAGGTCCGCATTACCTGGACCACAAACTGAAAGGTCAGATTGAGCTGACCCTGATTTTAATAATAGCATTTTCCTTGCTTTGAAATGCCAGTCAGATTAAGGTTTATTCATGCCTTTCTGGCCCTACAACAATGATCCTTAACAGGAGACAAAGGACTCCTCTTCAGGAAGGGCAGTCTTAAAAATCAGGAGACCTGGGGCGCCTGGGTAGCGCAGTCCTTAAGCATCTGCCTTCGGCTCAGTGCGTAATCCCGGCATTTCAGGATCGAGTCCCACATCGGGCGTTCCGGGATTGAGTCCCACATCGGGCTCCTCGGCTGGGAGCCTGCTTCTTTCTCTCCCTCTCCCCTGCTGTGTTCCCTCTCTGGCTGGCTGTCTCTCTGTCACATAAATAAATAAAATCTTTAAAAAAAAAAATCAGGAGATCTGATGTTGAGTCCTGGCTTTGTCTTTTGCTTATGAGAGCATCTGTGTTTGTATGTAAATCACTTATTGCCTGGATCAGATTTTTCTTGTTCTACATCATAGGTCCCAATTTATTGATCAGGAACTTTACAGGAGTGAGAAAGAGGGGAGTAATGGTATAATTTCAAGTGTTTGGTAAATCCATATGGGCCCCAAGTGTTGAGTGTATACAGAATAGAGAAAATATCTTGAAAAGGTATGTATAAATTTAGTAACACTGTTGAAATTATACTAGTTTTAAAAAATCTTTAAATGTTTTCTAAGTCATCAGAAATTGAAAATATAACATTTTTGTTTGATGTTTTAAAATAAAAGATTTTCATGTACAAAAATTTTGAAATCTCCACACTAGATATTCAATTTAGCTCTTTCTTGTATAAAATTACCTGTTTCATTGACACTCAGTAAATTGATTGTTTTAGCCAAATTCATGAGTTGAATTCACCATGACACCACTAAAACAAACCTATTTTTTATTCTAGATCTCATTATATTTTTCAGAAATGCATCATTATTTTCATTTCTTTTTCACCTTTATCCAGGGAAGTATACAATAAAAAGTCTTATCTATTGGTTAATCTTTAATATGTAATGTTTTCTGAGACCATCTAGAATTCTCTTCGACTCTGCTTGAAGCATTTTTTTCATAATGGCAATGAATTGGTATCTAAGTGTCAGGTCCCTAAGGTTTGTACTGGTTTTGACATCCAAACACTTGATTTTTAAGTAAGTTCTAATGCAGGCAACATGCACTCTAGCCCTGGGCAACGCTGTTCTTTCAATAGCGGTTACATTAACAATTACCACAGGGCATCTAAGTGGATGCTGTGCAGTAAATAGAAGAGGGATGGACCACAGCAAGCAAGGCTTGAAAGTGAAATTGGATTAGAACTCTTTGAAAAATCACTTTTAAGAGGGAGGCATCATGTTCATGATGCCAGCGTAGCATACCGACTTTTCCAGGCCCTAGTGATCCCAGATGGGGTTTTGGGAGGAATTTTGTCCATAAGATGTCTTTCCTTTCGTGACTCATTAGAGAACTTAAAAAAAAATAATCATATACTTTGTACTCTTCTGTCAATAGTAATCCCCCTATTTATATATTTAGCAACGGTGTGTGTGTGTGTGCGTGTGTGTGTGTGAGTACAGCTACTATGCACCTATCACTATGCCAGGCATCATTATGACATCTTATCTTAGGTCCTTATATTGTGTCTCCTAATCTTCCAGGAATTTACAACCTAGCTGGGGAAATAAGCCTTATTACGGAAGGTTGTTTGCTAAATGCATTCATGGACCATGAAGCAACTAAAGAAACTACCAAGGTGCCAAATTTACTCTCATTTTTGACAATACAATGACAAATGACAATACAATGTAGCTCAGAGTGTTCTATAGAGAGCAAAATTTTAAGTCTGGCTAAATTTTTTAAGCCAGAAAAATAATGAATAATTTCAAAAATTAATTTTCTATTTACCTTGATGTTTCTAAGAAAAAATTTAATTGAGAAACTTCTTTGATTAGAAATTATTTTTCATATCAAAATATTGGCAAAACATCATTTCTTGGAGAGAGAACAATGAAATCCAAACAGGTGGCTTTGTTAATATATCTATTCAAAGTAAAACCTCTTAGATAAATAAAGTACTTAATTAATCAGCAATGAATCCCTTAAGAGATGAAGATACCTTAACTCATCAAAGATTTATTTAAGCGCTCTTCTGAAATATGAGTATTTGCTTGAGATATTCTGAGTATGGTATGTACGTATATGGGTATATATGCATCTATCTATCATCTATCTCTAGTTCAATAAGTACTGTAAATAGAAAAATGAATGTAGTGAGAAAAGAATCAGTTACATTTTTGATATCCTAAGACTAATGGGACAAAAATATTCTTTTTTTTTTAAAAGACACGTTTAAAGATAGTTCATCTTTGGGGTGCTTGTTGAGAAGTATAGGGGTAATTCTAAGCAAATGATTGAATAATAATTAATAGTAGCAGAGAGGAAGGGTGTTATAGAAATGGACCATAGTTTCAAATCCAGCTACAAGGAAGTTCCTGAAGTAGAAAAATATTATGATCTGAAATGAAACACGTGAACAGCCAAGTGAATTATAAGGGATGCACAGAAAAACAAAGGATGTCAGAAATGATGGCCCATGAACTCAGAGCTTCCCCACTCTAGCCTGGGTGCTTGCTCACTAACAATGGCACCCACCAGGAAGAAGCTTCCTCTTTTCAGAAGACCTGCACTGAAGGCTCTGGGATCCAGAAAAAGAATTAGAATCTTCTGAGTTGCAAGGCCGAACACGCGAGTCAAAAATCAGAAACGCCTCTACTGAAGCTTGCAGAGTAAGAATAACGTAGCAATACTCCATGTGTTGGGAGATCCCCGAGACCACCTCCAGATATGACGATTCTCTGGGGAGAGGACTCTCATGACACAGCATGGGGTCATACTCCTTACTACGGTTATTACAGCAAAAAGAAGACAGAGGAAAATCAGCAAAGTGAAAAGCCACATGAACACAGTCTGGGGGAAATGAGTCACAGGCTTTCAGAGTCCTCTCCCAGTGGCATTCCACAAGATGCACTTAGTTCTCAAAGCAACGACTAGGACAACACATGGGGAAGTTTATCTCTCAGGAAAGCTTGTTGGAGACTTAGTGCTCAGGGTTTTTACTGGAGGCTAGTCACATACTATCCTCTGCCTAGCATGTGCCAAAATTTTAGAGCCCCAAAAGGAAAGCAGGTATTCAGTATAAATCATATTGTTTGTACAGACATTTTAGGCACAGTGAGCCATTTTATCAGTTCTAGGAATACTGAAAACTTCCTGAAATCCAAGTTCCCAGATGTCAGGTAGGGGCCAACCTTGTAAGCGGGCCTTTGAAAAGATCACATTCAGTCTTGCCAGGTTGACCCTTTTTTGTATGCTTATTAGAAATTCTATTTTTAGCAACATAAGCTGAATGTGCTTCCCAAATATCTCCTTGCCATAAAACATGTAAAAACGATAACATCTGAAGACGTATTAAAGTAAAGCTGACCCCTGAACAACATGAGTTTGAACTGCATAGCTCCACTTATACACGGATGCTTTATGATATGTACAGTGCTGTAAATTTATTTTCTCTTACAATTTTAACACTTGAGTTTCTGTTTTAGTGTAATAATACAGCATATAATACATATAACATATAAAATATTTGTTAACTGCTTGTTTATGTTATCACTGAGGCTTCTGGTCAACTGTAGGCTATTAGTTGTTAAGTTTTGGGGAGTCAAAAGTAATACCTGGATTTTCTACTGTCTGGAAGGCCGGCGTCCCTAACCCCACATTGTGTCCCTAACCCATCCATTGTTCAAGGATTACCTATAAATAAATCAGGCTGTTCTAGGAGGCAACAGGTCTAGGCTCCTTCCCCTTTACCACCAGCTGCTCAGAGGCCTGAGGGCACAACTATGTTGGTATATCCAAAATCCTGGGTATAGGACTGGGAATAGTCTCTGCCTGAGAGGAAATACCGAATTTGTGCACAAGGGGATGATGTAGAAAAAAGTTATTTGCAACTTCATTCTAATATTGAAAAATTGGATCAATGTAAAAATCTGGAGAATGAATTAATATACTGTATCAATACATTATAGCATATTTCCAAAAATAAAAATAAATGGCCAAACAGTGCATGTATCAAAATGGATAACTTTTACAAGTATGAGGTCAACTGAAAATGATTAAGGTGCAGACTGTCACTCTTCAGATAAAGCTATCTATATACTTGCAAAAATACTAAAGATTGTATCTGAGCGCATAGCTATGTAACACAAGTTAGAAGGATGTATAAGAAAAAATACACTCTGAATCAAAGGAATTCTTCTCTTTGGGATAGTAAAGAAGAATGAGACCTGGGAGAAAAACATAAGGGATTTAAAAAAATTCTGAAGTGAGTATGGGAAAATGCAAATATTTGGTAAAGTTCAGTGGTAGGGACAAACTACCTATGATTTTGTTCTCTAGGTCCTTCTCTGTGCTAAAAATGTCTCCTAATATAAATTCAAAACAATTTTAGTATCCACATCTCCATTTATATTGAAAGTACATTACCCTCTCTATTTAAATTTTTAAAGATAACTTAAAAGGCAAGTTGAAATTCTCTGCAATAGTCTTTGACACAAAGTTATTCATGTTCAAAAGCACCATAGACAATATTAGAAGGATCCTAGCTGAGTTAGAAGAATATGTTCTACTAGGCCTAAAGATAGAAATAGTTTCCATTATACAGGGAGAAAAAGCAGTTGGTGGTCTATAAAGAAAAAAAAATTATCCAGGTTTTTTTTTTTTCTCTGAACAATTACTTGAAAATAAAGATAGCTTTTATCAATCTAATTTTGTCTCCAGTGAGGCCTATAAAGAATTGACCAGGGAATGTCTGAATCCCTAAATTCCATACATCCGGCCTGCTTAATAAATGCTAATTCTTCCAATGCCAGATGCTGTTACTTCGACAGGGGATTTCATCCAGAATAATTTCAGCTCTCTGTGCTGTAGCCCTCTTGTCCCCATGCAGCACTTTTATCCTTGATCTTCTGCATACATATTCACCTTCTCTGTCAATATTATGTCAGATGATAAAGCAGAAATAGAAACAGAAATAATAGCTATGGTTCTTTGAGTTATTATAATGTATAAAACATAGTTTCAAGACTTTAATAATTATCAGAATATTCTTAAAATCTCCACTTTGATGTTAAGCAAGCACCTCAAAGGAACTCTTGATCTATATTATTCTTTAACTCTCCCAGCACTGCCATTCATTGTTAGGCAAAAACTTCCCATTTCCTTCATACTCTACATATAACCTATCCATGAGAAAATTCTGTTAGCTCTACTGTTCAAATATATTTCTAATCTCCTTCTTCCCCATTACTTTCATACTTCTGTCCCAGTCCATGCCATAATCATTGGCTGGACCACTTTTATAACTTCCAATACTTCTCTGCATCCACTCTGGACTTCCCTATGTTCCATTGTCCACATGTAGTCAAAATGGAAGTCCTATTGGGTCACTTTCCGCTCAAGGGAACATACCTTCTCCCCATACGTAGAATAAAAGCTGAAATTCTTTCAATGGCCCCAAAGGACACTATATTATCTGTTTCCTGACCCTTTCTGACCATATCTCTTACACTCTCTTTCTTGCCCAAGTAATTTCAACAATGCTGTTATTTCTGCAGATCCTTACACATGTTGAACAACATACCATTTTAAGGTCTTTGCACTTTTTTTTTTCTTAGCATGAAATGAATTTTCCCCTAACATCTGGATAGCTTGCTACTTCAGAGATGACTGACTTCCTTCCTTCCTTCCTTCCTTCCTTCCTTCCTTTCCTTCCAAGATTTTATTTATTTATTTGAGAGAGAGAGAGACAGCACAAGTCGGGGGAGCTGAGCAGGGAGCCTGATGTGGGGCTCATCCCAGGACCCTGAGATCATGACCTGAGCTGAAGGTGATGCTTAATTAACCAACTTAGCCACCCAAATGCCCCGAGACGACTTTCTTGACAAACACTTTACCTTTTTCTTTTTCTTAATAGTACTTTAACTGATACACATATTTATTTGTTGAGTATATATATTCATTTATTGTCAATATCATTCATTAGAACGTAGTTTGTAGACACTGAGTGTTTGTTGTTAAGCATTGTATTTTTAAAGCCTAGAACTGTGTCTGTCAGGTATCAGTGGCTTAAGGAAGGGAATTAACAACCTCATGAGAAATGGATTTTTATAATCTTAATTTTGCAGACCCGGAAACAAGCACAGAAAGATTAAATAATTTACCCAAGGTCGTACAACTAATAAATGGGAGATCCACAAGTTCTGAGTACACACTACAGCTGCCTATAGGAAGAATGACTTTTTGCCTGGCCTCTAGGATCCTGAAAGCTCCAACGGGGAGCAATCAATCTCTTGTAGTGCCAAGTTGCAAGTTAACTTATACTAAGAGAACTCTTAATGAAACCTCCTTGTGTGTCATCAGCTTGATCTCTGTGGAGTAGCAAAGATTCCTGTCATTGAAACAAAGCAGATGAGCTCTGGCACCTCAGCAGGCCAAGAAACCTACTTGATCTCTTTCTCCCTAAACCTATTTCTGGATCACAGTTTTTCCAAAATTACTACTCTGGTGAGAAGAAAAGACCAGATCAAAGAAGAGTAAAGAAAAGAAAAAAAAAAGGGTTTTCTCTCCTCAATGTTTAGAGCACAACCAGGTGAATTCACTCACCTGAGGCCTTCTCAGAGATGTACCCCTTCATATTCAAATAGGCCTTCACTTAATCCAATTGCCTCCTAATTACCTCAGAGATTACAGCCCCAATGTGAAGAATCTCAAGAGGAGATGCCATGGGAGACCTTGAGAGTCCTAAGGTATAGACAAAGAAAACTCACCCATGTCACCCTGGCATCCTCTGCTGTCCTTTGATTTATTCCATTCTGAAGAGAAGAGTAAGAGGGTAAAGGAATCTTGAGCTCCTCCTTGTGGTCAACAAGTGCCATTAACTATCCTCAATTTATGAGAAAAATAAAATTGAGTCAATAAAGGGTTTGAATTATTTTTGACATATATAACTGCGTTTTGGAGGAAACCTAAATATTCAAACCATAAAATTAAAGTCAGACCAGTCTTCACCCATTAGCAGTTATCTAAATTTTAGTTCAAGCATCGAGCAGAAAATAATGCTCTCAGGAAATCTAGCCTTACCAGGCAAAATCTATAATTAGCACTTGATATGCCAGTGATACTGTCTCTCTAGTCATATATATCATGTCTAATCCAAACCTCAGTACGTAATTTTGAGGTTATTATCACCATCTTACAGAGGAAGAACGGAGAATAAAAGAGTTTAAGTAACAATTTCAAGGTCACAAAACCAGTAAGAATCAAAAACAGGATGTAAACCATGGTCTCTATGATTCCAAAGCCCTGTGCTCTTTCTACTATGCCATGTGGCCTCCATTAAGTTATGACAAATGTCCCAATGTTGAGGAAATTTAAAATATATCATTGATGTTTCATATCTCAGCTTAGTTATTGTGGCTGATGCTGCTGCTATTTATGTGAGGATGGCTGAAAGTGGAAAAAAAATGAGTCACTGTATATACATCACTGTTGCTAATGTAGTCACTGTCTCCAGAGCCTGTCACTGTTTGTCGCTCTGCCACTTTCCCTCACCAGCTGTCTGGGGCCTTTGCACAAAATGAACTATTCCATATCGGATTGCTAAATTCCCAAGTCAGTTGACTGATCTTGCCCTGCAGTGTCCCACAGCTGAAGTCTCAGTTCCTGAGGTTGTTTTCCAGGAAGTACTGTAGATTTTCTGTTTTTGCACACCCAGAGCTGCTACAGAGGCCACCATGTGACGCACTGGAGCGGTCCTTGGAACAACAGGGCCAGGGCTACCGCAGAGATTCCATGCTCTTCCAAGGTGCCAGATATAATTTTCTGGGAAAATTTGGCTTGTTTTGTAAGAAATCAATTTATGTATTAAGATACAGAAACAGGCAGTTTAAATATTTAAAATCAATCCTTTAATCCTTAAAATGTATTTTCCCCCAGATTGAGTTGAACAAATATTCGGGGACTCACATATGCTGTATGTGCGAGTTGACAATCCGACGCTGCGGGTGTTGATGGCTTTAGTGAACAGACTTTGTCAGGACCAAAGGTCATTCCTTTGACTCTCCCAGGGTGAGAGGATGGGTAATGTGTGATCTTTACAGTCCCGGGGCTAGGAGGCAGATTGCTTCCCCAGATGACCTAGCTCTGTGACTTCTTGAAATCTGAAGAGCAAACGCCAGAAAATTGGTACATTTGCATCATTGCACAGCGTTTCAATATGACACTTGCTGGTCCTGTTTGCTCCCTTGCTCTCTCACGCTGTAGGTCACGTGCAGTGCCTTTCCCCATGCACTTCGTGCTCAAGTAAGGCCAGGGAGCAGCTGGGCAAAGAAACATCAGAGCGCTTGGCACGCTATGCCAGACCTGCGTGCCTCTTGAGGCAGGTGGTGTTCCTCCAAAGCATCTGAGCTAGAAGGGAATTAAAGCGGCCGTGCTGCTGAGATTGGGCAATTTGTAATACTTGCTGTGAGTTACCACACACTAATTTAATTCCACTGTTGGTCGCAAAGGCTGCATTTTGCCTGACTTATGAAAATCATCGTACTGAGCCTTTTAGAATGCAGACTTTTATGTGTATTCCTCAGCGTTAAGATTTTGTCAGTCTATCACACAGTTCATCAAATGTCTTCTTTCTGGGACTTGCTTTGCACAGTCCTGGATGGAAAGATTTGGAGATTAATTTGAACTCTAATGAAAATTAGCTGTGCTGTTTGGTTTCATGTTGTGACTGTCATCGTGGAGGTCAGTACTAATGATATGTCAGGCTCTCTTTGACAGTTTGCATACAGGCACCGTTTACTCAGAGCTCAGCAATGCCATTCTCAGAAGATGAGGAGGTATTGAACTGTCAAACGGGGACAGCACAGATGACAGCTGATGCATTTTAGATCAGCTCCTTAACAAAGTGAACAGGCTCTTTCCTCCTCTCTTACCCTCAACAGTGAAATAATTTATTTCATCAAAGTTACTAGTGTGTTTATGGTAAACACGTTCCCACCAGATTCTCTAAAAAATCCTTAGAAAAAGAAAATAAATGCAATCCCTCGAGATCATTTGAGAAACTTTTTTCATAAAAGATAANCTTATGGTAAACACGTTACCACCAGATTCTCTAAAAATCCTTAGAAAAAGAAAATAAATGCAATCCCTCGAGATCATTTGAGAAACTTTTTTCATAAAAGATAAAATATTTGTGCTATGCTGCAACTTAATTATCTAAATGCTCTTTGTAATTACAATTAACTTGTGTGGATGCTGAATTTTTTCAGGCAAGAAAATATAGGTAAAATGCAGATATTCACAAAAGTGTTTGGATTTGACATAATTTCACATTAATGTGTTTTTATTATTTCAGATGTCTTAAATAAATTTCTATCATTCTTGGGGCTCCTGGGTAGCGCAGTCGTTAAGCGTCTGCCTTTGGCTCAGGGTGTGATCCCGGCGTTCTGGCATCGAGTCCCACATCAGGCTCCTCGGCTGGGAGCCTGCTTCTTCCTCTCCCACTCCTCCTGCTGTGTTCCCTCTCTCGCTGGCTGTCTCTCTGTCACNAAATATTTGTGCTATGCTGCAACTTAATTATCTAAATGCTCTTTGTAATTACAATTAACTTGTGTGGATGCTGAATTTTTTCAGGCAAGAAAATATAGGTAAAATGCAGATATTCACAAAAGTGTTTGGATTTGACATAATTTCACATTAATGCGTTTTTATTATTTCAGATGTCTTAAATAAATTTCTATCATTCTTGGGGCTCCTGGGTAGCGCAGTCGTTAAGCGTCTGCCTTTGGCTCAGGGTGTGATCCCGGCGTTCTGGCATCGAGTCCCACATCAGGCTTCTCCGCTGGGAGCCTGCTTCTTCCTCTCCCACTCCTCCTGCTGTGTTCCCTCTCTCGCTGGCTGTCTCTCTGTCACATAAATAAATAAAATCTTAAAAAAAAAATTCTATCATTCTTTGAATATTTTAATACTTTGGGAACATAAATACTATTAATAAAAGTAGAAATAAATTTTAGCTCAATGCTTACTTCATATTACCAAAAAAAAATTATATGAGACAATTCAGAAAAATATGCAGCTATTCCTAACTGATTTGTATATATCCTATTTTTTTTCTAAGTATAAATTTCTAGGCAATCTATGTATGGGGCTACAAACCTTTCATATATTAACCCCAAATCTTTGTTTACATTTGAAAGCTTCTTTTATGTCAATGGGGAAAGAGTTTGCTTTAGAGCTTGTTAAAAACAAAAAGAAACGTTGGCCCCAGATGGAGTCACTTGTGCNAAGTATAAATTTCTAGGCAATCTATGTACGGGGCTACAAACCTTTCATATATTAACCCCAAATCTTTGTTTACATTTGAAAGCTTCTTTTATGTCACTGGGGGAAAGAGTTTGCTTTAGAGCTTGTTAAAAACAAAAAGAAACGTTGGCCCCAGATGGAGTCACTTGTGCTAAGCCCACATCAGCAAACCAATACTTAATACCTAATCTAACCGCAATTTCAGCCTCCCCAGGAAGGTGATATTTAACCAGTCCAATCTGGAATTACCTGGTTAGCACTAGTGAGGTAATCTGTTTTACAGACCCCCTGCCTTTCCCCCAAAGGAAGAAGACCTTGCCTGAAATAATCCACTCTTTGCTAGAAACTTCCTTTTCCCACCCCCTCCTGCCTATAAAAGTCTTCTGTTTCGTACAGATCCTTGAAGTTCCTTTCTATCTGCTAGATGGGATGCTGCCCAGTTCATGAATCACTGAATAAAGCCAACTGGGTCTTCAAATTTAATCAGCTGAATTTTGTTTCTTAGTAAGTTTAAGCCATCAACCTTCCCTTACAGAATACAAAGTCCTATTCCTAAAGTAAACCCTTATCTTTTATAATAGTTTAATGAAAGTACATGTACATATGTAAAAGTATTTTAGGAACTCTATGTGATTAGTTTCTAAAAGATTATTTCATCATCACATATGTATTTATTTACATTAATCTCCTTATTTAATATATATTTTGAAATAGACCTGTGATTCCACAGATTATATTAATTCAACTAGGCCAGACAAGATGATACAATTAGACATAAAAGAACATAATAGTATTTATGCTGAAGTCACTTAAAAGATATTCTCTTTATCTCCAGGGCAGTGGGAAATGCAATAGAGCTAGAGATGATTGACATTTTTTCCTAACCTCTCTGTCCTTTCCTCATGAAAATGCTTAGCGACTCCTGAGAAGCACAGCTGTTGGACAAAGCACAGGGTCCAAGGTTGTGCCTTTGGGAGGGCTAACAGAGAAATTCAGCCAATCGAAAGGCAGGCTGGAAAATGTCAGATCAGATATGCCAATCACCATAAAAACGGTGATGACCCGAAGAGGTGATAGTGCCAACCTGATGCAGAACTCAATCCATAAAGAACAATTCTCTTGCTACTGATTTCACTTCTTTATCTATGGTATTGGTAGGAACAGCTGCAGAAGAGAGAAGCTGATATATAGAGATAATGCTTCAAAAATGGTGCAAAAAGTCCTTTGTTAAAGAGAGGGTCAATTTTCTTTTACCAGAAGAAAAACTCATATTATCATATAAATGGAAAAGAAAAGAAAAAACAAAACACCTCCATACATTAATATTTCATGCAAGAAAAATGGCACACATATCTTACCCTACCTTTAATGCCGCAGAATCATATTATATTGCCAAGATATAAAAAGGTCTTTAACATAAAAAGCATAAGATCTTAAAAAATGTTGGAAGCCTTTTTGCCTGACAATGTCACCAGTTAATTCAGAATAGACATTATTGTCTATAAAAATGAAAATAAAAAAGCAAAACATCTTAATTATTGGATGAATGAAATAGCTAAGCAATGTCCAGCAAGAAGAGATACAGTTTTACCCTAAATTATTAATTAAAATGCTTTTAACTTGCTCTTCCAATTTGATTTCCTTTTTAATAGAAAAATACTAGAACTCATTGCTACCTGCAACACTTGCTACTATATTTACATTTCAATCACATTTTAACATTAGCTGCAAAACATCCCGAGCTGTGTAATGTTACCAATTACATTGTTAGTAGGTTATATAATCTGCCAATTACAACTAAAAATAAATGCCAGGTGTTTCCATCTCAAGTCATTAAAATGCGCATGATGGGCTGGGACTGACCCCGGGGCTGTCTTACTAGCATTCAACATAAAAATCACAAGAGGAAGGAACAAAACAAACAAATAAACAAGTATATGGACATAAATAAATAAATAGATAGATACATTTTTGTTTTGTAATTGCGCTCCGACCAATAGGATCACATATTTTGTACTCCTATATGGTAATACAAGTGTTGGAATGTGCTATCTTCTATCCAAAAGGGACAATCTGAATTATCTGTAGGGGAGATAAAATTATTTTCCCTCTATCCTTCTAGATTCTTGGCTAAGATCTCAACACCCTATAATAAAAGGGCAGTGGCAGTTTGACAGGAGAAGAACAATGAATTTAATAACATGAATTACTCTAGTATATATGGGAGATACCCAAGAAAACTTACTAACTCCCCCAATGGCCCAAACTATCATCTTAAATAACATCTCCAGCAAAAGACAAAAGATGTTGGAGAGAGCAGTGCAGTTGTGAGCGGCTTTCAGGCAAAGTACAGTAAGAGAGGGTATTTTTGTTATGCAAAATTAGTCTTGGCCTTCCCCAATGATAAGAGTTTCTAGAGATTTAGTCCTCACCCTCCTCCTCTTGGAGTTAGGGAGACACCCTTACAAATGGAGATTTCCCTTTTAAATGTAAATGTCTCCTACAAAAGGGTAATTTCTACTCGCTTACAGGGCTTCTCCTGCATCTGCTGTTTCTTAAAAATAATCAGCCTAAAATAATCCTTATGCCAAAGAGGCATAGTTGGAGCTGACAAATTATTCTTCTCCTTCACATTAGCTATTAGGATGTTTTCTCCTGAACATGAGAAGGAAAAAGAAGAGTAGAAAATCTAGATGCTTCTTAAGACCAATTTGTCAATTCAGAAAGTGAGAAAACTAAAATAATTCAAGTTTACAGATACGTTTTAGATACTTTTATATTAACAACAGATCTTTTATTCTTAATTACCTTCTACGAAATTTACATTCTGCAGTCAATTTTTTAATTCACCTCAATTTTTGTTTGATGGTGTCTTCTTCCTTGGCCTATGGGAAGATGCCAAATTTAAAAATGCTCAGCAAATAGTTGCCAAGTACAATGGATGAATATGTGAATCAGCACAGTAATGTCAGGTATGTGGTATGTAGTTCAAATCCATACCTAGGCCTATATATATAAATTGTCTTCCATGAACTGCCCAAGATTCCAGCAAAAGTCAGTCCTTTTTGTGCATTCCCAACCTATTCAAGGACAGCACTCCTGTAGAGGATGCTTTTTGGCAAAGAGGCTCTTGAGGGATGGAATGTAGAAAGGGCCCAGAGCGACCACCAGGCTGAATACAGACCCGCCCATCAGGCGACCCACCCAGAAATTTCCATAGGACTTAACTGACCAATGGGCTACTTAAAACTAGGCACAGTTACCAAAAAAGGGAAGATTCCGTACATCACTGTACATCCTCATCTTCCCCTTTGAAAAACAGTCCCCACCCGCTTCATTGCAGACAGCATCTCCTTAGCTGTCCTTCCCGCTGCTCCCTCCTGATATATTCAATAACCTTCTATCTCCTTTGTTCTGCCTCAGGTGAATTCTTTCACCTCCAGTGTTACCTGCTTCCATCCAATTGTCACCCCACATATGGGGGCCCATCCAATTGAGAAATACCTCGTTTAGGCACCACAACTCCTACAATTGCATCTTCTGGTCCTGCATCACCAATTATTCCCTTTAACTGTATCATCCCAGATCATCCAAACATGCTATATATTTCTTACTATAAAACAAAAATAGACCTCATACCCCTTTGTAACTATTGTGTCACTTCTCTGCTCCCAATTGCAGTGAAACACCCCAATGAATGTGCTTGAACTTAGTCTCTTGAACTCATAGCTGTCATGTTTCTTCCTAACCACTCCATCAAAACCAGTTATTGTTGAATTCACAAATGACCTCCAGGTAGTAAATACAATTTTCACTTCTCAAGTAATATCTTACTAAAGCAAATAAAAACAATTGATAGAGTTGACCATAATTTCCTCTTGAAACACATTTTTTCCACTTATTTTTGAGTCAGCACTCTTATTTCTTCTCCATCCACCTCATTGGAAGCTGCTTCTCACACGTCATTGCTGATAATCTCCTCCTCCTGACTTCTCAATTTGGACAGCCTTGGCCCCAGTCACTGAACTCTTCTTTCTTTTACATACATTTATACCTTAGGTAACATCATCATCTATGACTTTCAGTAACATTTATTCTGATGAAAACCAAATGTATATCTTCAACTAAAAAATTCTCCTGAATTCTAAATTTGAAAATTGAATTCCCTACTCAGCATCTCTATTTCCATGTCCAATAGACATCTCCAATGTAATATGTTCCAAACTAAACACTTGATTTTCCTCACCAAGGGTCTTTCCCACTCCAAAAAGAAGACTGTTCTTCTAATTATTCAAGTGAACAATCAGGAAATCCTCTGACATTTATCCTTCTCTTATACTCCACATTTCTTTCTGTCTTCACCTTCTGTCAAATCTTTCCATTGCCACTGCTATTGACCTGATGGAAGCATTCATAGCCTCATCTAAACATTCTTACTTGGGCATCTGCAGTAGTTCTCTAATGGCTCTCCCTGTTTCCGTTTTTGCCCCATCCTCTCCACTGTTTATTTTCCTCAGTGCAGCCATAGTTAAATTTTAAAACGTGAGTCAGATCACATAACTAACCGGCTCAGAACTGAGAGTTATATATAATTTAGTTCCTTGACAGCACTCAGATAACTTCTCTTACCACTCTCTCTTTTTCTTGCTCTGCCCCAGCCATGAGGACCTACTTTAGGAGTTTACCAAAAAGCTGAACTTGTTTCTGTTCTAGGTCCTTTGGACCTTGCTGTTTCCTCTTTTCAAAGTGCTTAGCTTTCTTGGTCACTTTTGCCTGGTCTCTGAACAAATGTCATTTTATCAGAGAAGTCTCATCATAACATCTTATATGAAACATCTTGTAATTCTCTATTCTCTCTTACTATGCCTTACTTTTCATCAAAATACTTAGTGCATCTCATATATTATTACATTCATTTGTTTAACCTTTGTGTCTGTCTCTCCAACACAGAAATATAACAGACTACTGATTTTTTTGCACTTTGTTTCATTGCCACAGTTCCTAGGACATTGAGTTCTTAGGACAGTGAGTAGTACCTGATAAATGCTAAATAAAGATTTTCGAATAATGAATGGATGAGTAAAATGAAGAGAGAATTCTTTTGTACACTGTAAGAGATTTCAGTCCCTGTTGAACAGTTGTATAATAATCTCTCTTTGAGTACAGTATTCCATTAGCAGTATAGCAATATAACAGCATATCTATCAAATTTATACAGCTAACATCTCTACTACGTTTGCAAGGATATTAAACTTGAAAAAATTATATATATATTTAATATATTAATAATATATCAAACAATATATTCCTAATTCCATTTAAGAAGCTTATTTGAAAGTTAAAAATAGAGCTACCCTATGATCCAGCCATGGCACTACTGGGTATTTACCTCGAAGAAACAGACGTAGTAAAGAGAAGGGCCATATGCACCCCAATGTTCATAGCAGCTGTCCACAACACCTAAATCGTGGAAGGAGCCAAGATGCCCTTCAACAGATGACTGGATTAAGAAGATGTGGTCCATATATACAATGGAATATTACTCAGCTATCAGAAAGAACGAATTCTCAACATTTGCTGCAACATGGGCGGCACTGGAGGAGATAATGCTAAGTGAAATAAGTCAAGCAGAGAAAGACAATTATCATATGATTTCTCTCATCTATGGAACATAAGAACTAGGATGATCGGTAGGGGAAGAAAGGGATAAAGAAAAGGGGGGTAATCAGAAGAGGGAATGAAACATGAGAGACTATGGACTATGAGAAACAAACTGAAGACTTCAGAGGGGAGGGGGGTGGGGGAATGGGATAGACTGGTGATGGGTAGTAAGGAGGGCATGTATTGCATGGTGCACTGGGGTGTTATACGCAACTAATGAAGCATCAAACTTTACATCGGAATCCGGGGATGTACTGTATGGTGATTAACATAATAAAATAAAAAAAATATTATTACTAAAAAAAAGAAGCTTATTTGAAATTTTATGAGTGCTTTTGGAAAGCACAATTTGGAATAATTTTTTTTCTTTTATTTTCTTATTTTCTTTTTTTTTTTTTGGTACAGGGTTTTCTATTTAGGGTAGGTACTGATGATTCATTTCTCTTTTAGTCTTTTCAAATCTGTATGACAATTCAGGCTAGATTTTATTATGGGATTTTTATTATGGTGTTTGCATTACCATCTTTTAATTTTAGAAATGAATTGCTTTAATTTAAAATTGCTGCATTTGTCTATCACCTCACTTTAAGCTACTCTCTGATTCTCCATGATTGTAAAACCAATGTTAATTATGGTGGACCTGCCATAAAATCAACACTTATCATCAGTACCTTAAGATGTAATTTATACAAGAGATGAAAAATAAGTTCACTGAAATTTGCTAAGGATTTAGTTACTAAGTATATATTAGTTTTGAATTCCCTCTCATTTTTGTGTGTTTATGATTTTACTATTGTAGGCTCACTTCTGTCAGAACTGTTTGAAGAAAAGTTCAAAGGCACAGTATTGGATTGGAGATCCCCATACCCTCTGCCTAGGTAATACCATTCACACTCAAGATGTGTATTGGTGTGTGTTTACCCAAGAAGACTTGTGTTTGATTTTTCCCGGTACTCTTAGGAGTAACTGCCATCTTAACTGGATGACTTCACGATGTAAATGGCTCTAAACACATGAGGGTGGCTAATGCATTTGAAATTCCAGAGAGAAAGAGGGAGCTAGTTTTATCATTGGTGTTTATTTAATCTACTCTCCAGAGCACACACTAAAAGCATTCTTTTCTTTTCTTTTTTTTTTTTTTTAAGATTTTATTTATTTGATAGAGAGAGACAGTGAGAGAGGGAACACAAGCCACGGGAGAGGGAGAGGGAGAAGCAGGCTTCCCACTGAGCAGGGAGCCTGATGCGGGGCTCTATCCCACATGCCCTGAGCCAAAGGCAGACACTTAACGACTGAGCCACCCAGGCGCTCCAGTAAAAGCTTTCTCTTAGTTCATAATTTTCCTCAAAATATAGCTTGTCCTGATTCCAGATTTGTGAGTAGCTGTTTCTCTTCTGGCTCACCACTTAGTGCGAACCCCAGGTTCAGCCCATAGCATCTCTCTCTTCCCCTTGTGCAGTTTCTAGGCACGGAAGGTCTAAGCACCAAGACTTAACGCCATTAGGGTGTTTTCGTAATTCTCCCATATACTCCATTTCCTGGATGGGTGTCCCTGCTTCATTGTTGGTTTCAAATGGCTCTTCTACTTTATACTTTGTCTCTTCATCACTTAAAAATATGTTTAATCTTTTGTATGTTTTATAGGAGGTGGGCAAATCTTCAATATATTACTCTAAACCGAAATCCACCCTTTAAATTTCCCTTCTAAATATTTTGTTTACTTTTGCCTTTGCATGGTGGTTCTCATTAATGAAGTAAATTGAAGCAAAAGAAAAATTAGGATAGTTCTGTCGTGGGCTCATTTTTTGATAAAATGATTTTTTTTATATATAGGAAGAATGATTTTGAACAGCATGTTATATTCTAGGGTTACCAATTACGGGAAACATTGAGAAAAATTCTAATTGTTGCAATGACATTGATGATCATTTGACTGAAAAAATTCTTGTGGCTGAAGATAAACTGGGACTCCAGAATAATCTAAGGAGAAATTCGTACTGACTCTCAGGTAAATTGTTTATTATAACCACGGGGTTTTTGAAATCTCTGGTTTACCTAAAAACAGAATACTCTGATACCCTAGACATGAAGAATAAGACAATGGGATTACATTCTAAGCAGTACATATGGATAGGATAACTATATCCACTTCTCTTACTATAGATTTACCACAAATCATATTAAACAATTACAAATGTTCTAATTCCCGGAGTAGAACCAATGGTATCTTTTTAATTCTGAAGATTAAGTGAAATTAGCTTTCCCGAGATCCTTTTTCAACCTTTGAAATATACTAATTCTTATTCCAGAAGTGAGGCCAGAATTTCAGATACTGACCTCTTGTAGTTCTAATTTTAAATTACTGCACTACACAAAGATGTTAAACTACAAGAGATAAGTTATAACTACAATTAAACTATTTTGTTAACTTCAGAGCAGGGTTGATACTAGGATGGCATTAACCTATGAACTTTAAAAGAATTGACAAGATAATGAAACTATAAATTCCTGAGAAAATACCAAAAGGATAGAGTACCTCTTTAGAATTTTTAGCTATTCTGTATACTCTAAAGTATTAGTAAATTACTGAATATACCCAGACACACACATGTTATTTAAATTTTTAAAAATCTTTTAATATATTCCTTACAACAGAAAAACACTTTGCTTTGTTGTAAGATTATTTCTCCCCTTCAAAGATGATTCCTAATGACTATCAATCATCTATACATGTAAATCATATATTACATATATCTCATATCCTGCCTCTCTCTGCCTATTTCTATTTTTCTCTATATACTTTTATGTACATTTAATTTAGGAAATAAACAGATATTTTATACCATTTATTCATTCATACCATTTGATTTAATTCCCATATTAATACTTCCACATCCATATATAAAAATCTCTTTGGATTTGCAGGCCTAATCCTTTTGAGAAAATGTGATTGTGAACAGTCCTATATCAGCATCTCAACAAATTTCACTGGTTAAACATTACTATTTCAAGTTGGATTTTAAAAATTCATTGCAAAATCATGAGCAAATTATTTAGGGTTAAATACTTTTATAAAGTCTTTAAATTCATATTAGTTATTCTTTCACATGTATTTTTATAAGCTACTGTATATAAGGCATTTCTCCAATATACTATAGGAGAGGTTCACTGAAATGGCCCATTTCCCTTTCCTGTGGAAGAAAAATTTACCAATTTCGTTCTTTTATGTATCATGATTTTAGTGTCATATTTAAGAATATTTGCCTAACTCCAAGTCTTAAAGCATTTCTTTTATATTATATGTTAGACTTCTTGGATTGGTTTTCAAGTATTGAGTTAGCTTTTCATTCCTGGAAGAAAGTGAGTGCACTGCTCTACTCAATCTACTGATAACTTTGCTAAGAGTTTGTGCGCCTGTGTTCATGAGGAATATTTGTCTGATATTTCTCTTTCACTGTCTCTCTTACTCTTTCTCTGTAATGATGTAATACTGGCCTAAGCAAATGGATTAGGAAATATTAATTTCTCCTTTTCTGCTTTCTAGGAGACATTATATATACATGTGTGACAGGGCTTTCCAGTAAAACTATCAGAGCCTGGAGAATTTTTTTCCAGGTTTTAAAATACGAGTGTAATTTCTCTAATAACTTATGTTAGTCCATTTCATCTAAGTTGTCACATTTATGTACATCGAAGTTTTGTACTATTCCTCATGATCTTTTTAAAGTTCAAGTGTCTTTAGCAATAGCGCTCTCTATTCTCCTTCTTCTCCTTCTTCTTCCTTTTGGTGAGAACATTAAAGTCCTAGTCTCTTAGCAAATTTCAACTATACCATACAACGTGAAAAACTATAGTCAGCATGGTTTTAAAAAAATTTTTTTAAAGATTTTATTTATTTCAGAGAGAGAGAGCGCAAGCATGAGGTTTGGGGGGCAGAGAGAGAAGCAGGCTCTCTGCTGAGCAGGGAGCTGGATGTGGGACTCAATCCCAGGACCCTGAGATCATGACCTGAGCCGAAGGAAGATGCTTAACCTACTGGGCCACTCAGGCATTTCAGTCACTATGTTTTACATTAGATCCTCAGACCTCTTTTACTGCTTTCATTTCTGATACTAGTAATTTGTGTCTTTACTAATTTTTTTTCAATCTTGCTAGAGGTTTATTGTTTCTTTTTCACTCCTCTGATTGTCCTTTCCTGTCTTTTTTTGGTATTATTATTCATTTAGTTTATCTTTTCTATTTTTTACTCTATTTGTATATTTGTATCAGGTTTTTTCCTTCCCCAGTGGTTGATTTGGGGATTATAAACTATATAATTAGTTTTCACAGTCTACTAAAATCAATCGCTTACCAAAAAAATAAAGAAATCTTATCACTACATAGGCCCTTTTGCCTTCCCCCTTTTATAATTTTCTTCTATATCACCTCTACATATATTGAGAACCCTATCAGATAATGTTACAATTTTTTGCATTTAACACTCAAACTTATTTTAAACAAATTTAAATACTGAGTTTAAATTATTCATACATAAATAGATTCAGGTGCTTCTGATCCTATATGCTTAGCCACCTTTCTCCCATGGGTTCCTGTAGTAGTTCTTTCACTTAGAATGCAAAGATATTTTCTCTTCTGGGTGACACATTGCATATTTGAATTCTGGATCTCAATCACACTGATTTTCTGTCATATGATTGTTTGAAAGAAGAGAGGCTTTCAAACAAATGAGACAGTTTATGGTCTGAGGCCTGAAATTATCCTGACTTTTAGACCTTGGCGACTCCTACTTAGGCACCGGCAGGCCTTCACCTCCAAAGATATTCATCATGACATCTTGTCGGTGGCTTGTTCTCAAATACAGCTAAATACTCTCTTTTTTTTTTTTTCTAGTCCTTGGTAAAATACCTTCAAGTAGGAAGACATTAGCTCATATTATCGTTCTAAAGGATGATCGATTGAAAATAACAAATCAGCCCCCATTTCTCCAGGGTACTTTACTATTTGTGGCCAATGGAGCCAGGTGGAATTCATAAGTTAATCCAGGCAGGCATCACATTAGCTTTATCTATTAAAAAGAAAAAAAAGGGCTCAATAGCATATGAAACTCAATGTTTCTCAAAAGTTGGGGTAAAATCTAATTTCTAATTGATAGTTTCACAAGATGTTTAGATACCTCCAATTTAATGAACTCACAATATGCCATATATCTGTGTCTGAGTCATAGAGCCTTGAAGAAAGCATTCTCTTCGAAAATTATTGTTACTATCACAATGATATTCCCATTGAATTGTTGACTCTCTCATGGATGTTTAGAACCATAAACATGTTACATTGTAAGTATAAAGTTTGAGTAGTTATAATGAAAATAAAATTTTGGATCAGAGTTATACTTTTAATAGCAGGTCCAGTTGGGTATGGCACCATTGGCAAACATCTGTTAAAATGACTTTCAAATAGAATTAGAATTAGAATATAAGCCTAATCTGAGCATATTATTAAAGAAATTAAAGAAATTAAAGAAATGTACTCACAAAGCAAAGAGTACATTAAAAGAAATTCTAGGGCCCTGGGTGGCACAGCGGTTAAGCGTCTGCCCTCAGCTCAGGGCGTGATCCCGGTGTTAGGGGATCGAGCCCCACATCAGGCTCCTCTGCTATGAGCCTGCTTCTTCCTCTCCCACTCCTCCTGCTTGTGTTTCTTCTCTTGCTGGCTGTCTCTATCTCTGTCGAATAAATAAATAAAAAAATCTTTAAAAAAAAATTTAAAAAAATAAAAAAATAAAAGAAATTCTAAATTTCCTTGCATCTCTTGAAGAACATGAAATGAATCAAGTTAATTAACTAGAGCAATTGTTTAAAGATTTTTTTTTCCATTCCCACCATTTTCTCATGTACGTTAATAACCACACCATGCAACAGGTACTTAATGAACGTTGGTTCCTTCCACTTCTTTCTTGTGACCTTGATATTTAATAATCTGATCTTTAGCTTCTCTCAGAAATCTCTTCACTTGGATTGAGTTAACTGAAATATTTAAGAGTAATTTAAAAGGGATATTTGTTCCTTTGGATTCTGTTTTTTCTTAGCATGTGAAATTACAACACCAGAAATTTATATAACTGAAAAGCATTTCTTTAGCTCTTTTGAGAACTGATTTTATAAAAGGTCAATATGACTATATGAATGTCTTCTCTGCCTATTGGTAAAAATACATTTGTAGACAATGTTTCTTTCTCATTTGATGGCAATGATGGAAAAAAAATGTATGTAATTAGTCCTTTTGCAATTTTACAAAGAATGAACAATTTCTTCTTACCAGCTAGCATACTTCTTGCTAATAAATAATAAAAATTTTGTAACTAATTATGCTTTCATTTATGCTTGCAACTCCAGGACATACAGAGTTAACTTTTGTGCTTAATAGCAGCAGTTACACTTAACCTACTTTTCTCTTATAATAATATTGTCTACACTTACTTTTAAAAATGTGACACTTTTTACAGGATAATTTAATTAATGGACTATTATGGGATTATCAGTGTGTATGTGTGTCCTGGAAATGGGTGGAAGGAATTAACTAGTTAATTAAATTGCTATATAAAGTTAGGTATAGAAAATTTTATTCGAGTTTTTTGACTATGTTCCACTTAGTGATGTTCTTTCTATTCACATACTTATTTTTGGCACCTTTCTCCCAACTCATTCCGAAACATAATGACAATGAGATAATGTTATTTTCATGTTAAATTATATCATCTTTCAGAAAATTTTTCATAAACCTCCATTTATAACTAAATCTAACTACATCACTTATTTGCTGCCATAGTATTGTAGCATGTCAGGAAAACATTTATTGGGGTAGGCAATTGTTTAAAATATTAAGGATCAGAAGGAAACATAAGGAAAACAGTCTTTGGGACTAGGGGCTAGGTTAAGAGTTCTAAGATGTAACATCAAAATTGATTTGTTAAAAAAAAAGATAAATTGAGCTTCATCAAAATTATAAACTTTTATGCTGTGAAAGACCCTATGAAGGGGGTTTTAAAAAAAAAACTATATACTAGGATAAAATATTTGCAAAACACATCCAACTAAGGTCTCATATACAAACTATAAAAAGAACTCTAAAAATTCAACAGCAAATATATATATATATATAAATCTAATTATATCATGGGCAAAAGACATGAACAGATATTTTACCATAGAAGGGATATGGATGGTAAGTACATGAAGACATGTTCAACATCATTAGCTATTAGGAAATGGAAATTAAAACCACAATGATTTATCATTTAACATCTATGAGAAGGGTGAAAAAAAAAACTGTGATAATACTGAATGCTGGTGAACGTGTGGAGAAATCAGATCTTGCATACACTGCACATAGGAATGTAAAATAGAACAGCCACTCTGGGCAATAGTTTGGCAGTTCCTCTTAAAACGAAATATGCACTTGCAATATGATTCAACAATCATACTCTATGACATTTATTCCAGAGAAATAAATACTTATGTTCACACTAAAAACTATACACAATTGCTCACAGCAGGTTTATTTATAATAACCTAAAACTCGAAACAACCCAAATGTCCATCAGTAGGTGAACTGTTAAGCCAGTTCTGGTACAATGGGATACCATACAATGAAATACCACTCAGCAATAAAGGGTACTGAACTATTGATGCGCACAAAAACCTGGACAGATCTCAAATGCATTATACATAATGAAAAATATTCTCAAAAAGTTATATACTATATGTTTCATTTCTTTAAATATTCTCACAAGGACGAAAATATTGCTGAGATGATCTTGATGGAGAGGGGATTCCTAACACCGTTTCTTCTTCGTTGATTCTCATTATCCTACTTCGTTTGGTTTCATGGAGCTTCATGATGTACTAGACTTTTATCTTAAGGTTTCTTATATTTTTGACATTTTGAGGGCCATCACCTGTGCATGAAACAACTTGTATACTTACGTGGATTCCCACGATGGGGAAATGTCTCTCATTATTTTCCAAAATTTGGATCATGTGTATACATTTAACGTTAACCTAAGAAATGTATGTTGAGGGTATATTATAATTCAGACACCATGTTCTAATTTACTGATACCGATATTTAGGGCAGAAACCTTTCTATCAGAGAGTGCAATGCCTAAAGGTAGACTCAGAGAAATAAATCATCAGTTATTGTACACTTTAGTAAGTATTACCATGTTCAGTGAAGGTACGCTGTGATAATGGGCACAGCAGCGGCGGGAAGAGAAGGATTATAGACAAAACCAAAGGAAAACTTTGCCTTCTTCACAATTTTCATATGCCATCCCTGACACCTTGAACAACAAAGTGGAGATATTTCTTAAATGCCTTTAGAGTATCAGCAAGCACACCTTGTATTTTCAGGAGCCTTACATGATCTTGTTCACACTGAAACACTATTCCCAAAAACAATTTCCCCAATGGTGTGCGTGGAAGAATACTAACTATCTGTCCTAGAAGAATTAAGGATATGCATATATTTTATAAACCTGAAGAAATGCAGAGGGTAATTCTGCCTTCTTGTCTGTACTAGTCTGAATACACAGTAAGTTCTGAACTTGATTTTTTATAATGCAAATATAACAGTCAAAAGGTAGAGATTTGTTTCAGTTCTTGTACCTTTCTGGTAACCTGAGGCTTCCTGTTTTTCGTGGGATTGAAATTTAAATGAGGCAGCAGAAGTAAAGGGCGGCATCATTAGCCCTTAGATCGCAGAAAAGACTTGCTACATATAATTCATTTAAATAGCTATGGAGCAAAGGAGTCAGATTACAACTCTTGTATATAGAACTTAAAATAATAAACCAGAAAGCTGAAGTTTTAGAAGCTGAACTAAAAAAAAAATGTCTCTAAAAATAATAATATAAAAACATACCAACAATGTTTTAACCCTAACTAGCATTTTCGAAGAATATGAAGAAATGAAACATATTACAAGAAGTTATTTTTGGCCCCTTTTAAAATTACAGAGTATCAAAAACTTTTAACCCCGTCTGTCTCTACAGTCATGAAATCCAGAAATTCTCATTTTTATCACAGTATCTTCAATTCTCTCTTTTTCCTCTCTCTCTTCCTTTTATCTCTCTCACAACAACTGGTCCTTGGTCAGTATCTTTAAAACCTTTGATTCTTTAACTCATCTATTTTCTGCCATTTTACCCCAGTCTACCTTTCCTTGTTTCCCCTTTAAAGCTGAACTACATTTTTAATGCCGTTCATAGAATCTTTCACTTTCTTGTGGTTCCCTGTGGCCCATTTTGCCCAATCCCACTCTAGGAGACACCTCCACACTGAACAAAACAGGTTGAACTTCCTGTGATGTCACACATTTCCTCGATTATCCTTCTTAGAAGGTCTGCTATTTGCATACTGTCCCTGGAACTTCTGGTTCACACATCAGTATCAACAATCCACCCACCAAATCCATGGGCTATTAACAAGGCTATGCTATCTTGACCTCTCTAGGGCATGAATCATGCTTTATCTCCATACATGTGCATCTTGAAAGTTTTTCCACCTATAACTTCAGTCTCTTTACAGTTTTGTTTATTCTTTTATAATATTCTTCATTGTATTCTTTTTCTCTCCCTGACTCTTAAGTATTGGTACCTTCAAAATTAGAGTCTAAATTATTTTCTTACTCAATATCTCTTCTTTATCCCACTCATCTTTACACCTTCCATTCTGACCTTCAGGTAGAGGACAACCTAGGTAAGTCTAGGATGAGAAAATCAGCATGTCATCAAAGAATAATGTGTTCCCTTGATTATAAGGATTAATTGTTTGAATAATTCATTCTTCAAGAAGACAGCCATTCTCTTCTTTGGGTTATATAGCTTTCCAAATCTTTAATTCTTTCCCTAATGATGTTTTATTTTGATATTTGATCCCATACACTAGCTACCTCAGTTGTTTTTCTATTCAGTTGTATTTTGGCCTCCTGCAGTTAAGGTCAGCATTATCCTAATGTTTCCCTAAAATCAGCCCCTCTTTCTGATTTTTCTCTTTGTTATTTTTACTCTCTCTCCTAATCATCCAACACAAAATTGCAGACTCATCTTCAATTCTCATCTTCATCTTTTTAATTAGTTGCCATTTGTCAACTACTATGGATGATTTTCCATTCCATAACATTTTTATTACTTTTTATTCTCAACAATAAGGCTACTATAAACTCATCTCAAAATTCTAGTGGTTTTCAATTATTTTCCCTTCCCTATTTTCTTACCCTCCAGTTTATCCTGGATATAGATTTCCCCCACTATCCAAAGGGAGAGTGTCCTTATGATACCTTTTGTAAACTAAAATTGAGTAAAATGAAGAAGAAATAACCATTAATTTATATGGAAGATTTTTTAAAAAAGATTTTGTTTATTTATTTGAGAGAAAGAGAACACAGGTGAGGGAGAGGGACAAAGGGAGAGGTATAAGCAGACTCCCTGCTGAGCAAGGAGCCCAAGCGGGCCTCGATCCCAGGACTCTGTGATCATGACCTGAGCCGAAAGCAGACATTTAACTGACTGAGCCACCCAGGAGGCCCTGGAAAAAATTTTTGAGTATTCCCAGAACCCAAAAATAGCCTCTCTTAGGCTTTCCTGATACCTTAGGACACATGTTGCTAAAGGATGCACAAATTAAATCAAGATAAAGCACAGCTGCTCGCAGACACAGTTCACAGCTATGGTGGCTGGGTGCTGAGAGGCTGAGCGTGGTTCCTGGGGAGGGAGTCTGGTGGGGCCTCTATCATGGCTGGGGATACATGCTGCCTCTACAAGGGCTCTTTACAAAACAAATGCTGATTGCTATTTCCATTTTCTGCCTGTTTTCATAAAAGTAAAAATGCTCTTCAGATTTCTTTTGATTAGCAGAAACAGGTATTAATGTGGTCTTTTGTAAAAGTGAAGTGGCATACATGAACTTTTGAAAAGCATATCTGTATTCATATCTGTATGGGAATATCTGTATGCATGTTAGCTTTACCTTCCTTAGTAAAACCTCCTGTCATTTTTTCAACACTCAAAAACAGTGACTAACCAACAGGGCCAACGCATGGCCATGTGCAGTCCCACAGGTCCCCATGCTTAGAAGGGCCCCACACCTGGTTTAATGCTTTGCTATAGCTGTCTTGAAATTCTTAATCACATTTTAACAAGGGGCTGTGCATTTTTATTTTGCTCTGGGCTCTGCAAATCATGTAGCCCATCTGACTCCCAATGATAGTGAATAAATTTGATACCAACCTCCCTTCAGTTTGGTACTCTTCATATTATAAATAAAAAAATATATATGTGTGTGTTTGGCTTTCCTGATTCCCTGTCTATGCAGTTTTTGCTTCTGAGTGGAATGGGGAAAAGGCAGAAATTCAGACACAATAAATTCAGCAATAGGGACTTGAAATATAAAGGGAAAATGGAGGGAAAAGAAAAGCTGAGAGAGAAAAATGGGAATAGAGACACAAACATATCTGTTCTGCTGATTAACATGTTCCCTGGCTGTAATCGCTACCCTCTCTGACATTCCAGAAAGGTGATATATCATTTGAGTGCTTGGTCTAGAACGGTAAAAGGAGAATTTAGGAAATAAAGCTGGAGATGATGTAGCTAGCCTCCAGCATTTTGTTTATGAGAGTATCTATTCGTGTCTGCTTGGGCTTGTTGAATAATATCCATTCTGTCCTTGAGGCATAGATCAAGCAATGAAATGTTGTTATATTAGTCCTTTCAGGTTTTCCACAGATTCCTGAATATCTGGAAACTTAATAGTGTAAGGTGGTTACATTTATCCAAATTTTGTTAGGTATATCAGTGGTTCTATTACTTTAATTTTTTTTGCAACGTCAGATAAAGATTAGATAATGGAGGAAAAGAGAGTGAAGAATTAGGACGGGAAAAAGAACAAAAAAAAAAGTAAGAAAATACATTTTCTAGCTGGAGTGAAACTCAAATATCATCCAAGCTAGCTCCATCATTTAATGTCCCAGTTACCCTCATTCTTCATCCACTAGTCTTTCATACCACGACTGCTTACATAAGTGCCTATTTAACCGTCAGAGAAAAACAAAAAACAAAAAACTGAAAGCCAAGCTTAAACTTTTATTATAATTTTGTTTAAACTATTCCTTCCAAAAGAGTGTGCTCCTTCTACCAGTTAGGAAACGGTATTTGTGCATACAGGGAATATAGTATCAAATGTAAAAAAAACAAACTAAAATTATAAGGAAGGTTATTATAGGTACATACAAAGACCCTATATACAGTCGTTAATGTTTTTATTTGATTCGTCCGATCAATAGGTATTACCATAGTGATGCAAAAGGGATAAAGCAAAAAGCATGTGGGTTTTCAGGGGCAAATAAACTATGATCCTAGGGAAGAAATATTGAGGCACTGGAGAATGCTAACCCTGGAAGAGACTATGGAAATCACCTAATTTTTCTGCCAAATTTACTAATATGTGATAAAATAGGAATGTATACAGTTTTGCCTCGTACTTCCCAATACTTATACCTCTCTGTTCCTTTTTTCTAATTGTTTGACTTAGTATGTTCAAGACAAAGTTAAATAATAGTAGTGACAGTATTTATATAAAAATGAACACATATGCATGTGTTTTTATATATTAATAATTCTATAAAATACCATTTCAACATCTATTGAGACATTTTTTCCTTTTGTCTATTAATATTACACTAATTGTACAACATTGATTTAGTAGAGTTTCAATATTTTCTAAGTCTGTCGTGTCCTTATTCCCCTTTTCCTTATGTGACTGTTGGAAGTCAACAATTTAGTCTGTCAGGCATATTTTCATTTCTGCACTGTTGTGAATATTGCTCAATGTCAAAACCCTCAAGGATGAGCCAAGCAACTACCGAGGATCTTGCATCTTTGATCTACTTGGTTTTAATAACATTTTCATCCATCACTCTGCAGCTATAAGCCCTGATTTTATTATCGCCAACAATAGGACCTCATTCAAAATCTTGACTTACACCCTCTGATGGTCTACTTTTCTGTTATTTTTTCAACTCAATATTCCAATCCAGCATTTCTTCAACCTTAGGGAGAATCTCTGTTCTCTAACCTACTGGCTTTAACCATTCATCCTTTCCTTAGTCCATAATACCTCATGCTTTCCTGACTTGTCTTCAATTCTATGATCCATCATTGTAACAAGTATCTTGTAAATGCCACTAAATCCTGTATCCCTTTATAATATTTGCCTGGGAAAACAAGAGCTCTAATAAATCCCAAGTACTCCATTATTAAATACATATACATACACATAAAGTAAGTCTTTTTAAGAGCATTTTCACATGTTGACTGGACTTTAAATTTGTTTGTTTGTTTATTTAACAGAGAGAGAGACAGCTGATGAGACAGGGAACGCAAGCATGGGGAGCGGGAGAGGAAGAAGCAGGCTCCCTGCTCCCCTGGGAGCCTGATGCGGGGCTCGATCCCAGGACTCCGGAATCACGCCCTGAGCTGAAGGCAGACGCTTAACGACTGAGCCACCCAGGAGCCCCTGGACTTTAAATTTAGGAACACATATTTCAAATGGGTACCCACTCTCTCCAGTAATCCTACTGTATATCCAAAGAATATTCACCATCCTAAATAGTAATTCAATACCTCCTTTCTGTACTATTTTATCACTTACCTTCTCCTCAGTCTCAGCTGATGATCTAACTTCTTACTTCATTTTAAAAAGCGGAGTAAAAAAAAAAAAAAAGTCTCATCTTAGAAGCCTGCCTGCATAGGAATATTCCCCTCCTTCCTTCAATGAATATTTCTGTCACAGAAAACTCAGACAACTCACACTCTCAAATATGCACGGGATCCCACAAACCCTTGCCACTAAAGGAATTTACACTGAAAAGTTCCATTTCCCTACATCATTAATGTTCCCTCTCTCCTGGATTATTTCATCAACTGCTGTAACAGTTTTTTCCTGTTTTAAAACAAACTAATCAGAACTCAAAACAACAACAACGTATTACCTCCATATTCCTCTACAGTTTTCCCTTCCCAATTTCATTTTTTCTATTCATTTATTACAAAAATTTTTGAAAGTTTGTCTGAACTAATTGAGCTTGTTTCCTCATACACCATTTTCATTTTAACCCACTTCTTATTCCAACGATTACTTGAAACTGCTCAGGTTAAAGTCATCAACACCTTCCATCTTCTGAAATACACTGTTCTTCATGTAACAGTATCTCTATGAAGCATGTGACACTTTTGATAATCCCTCCTTCTTGATACATTTCCTTCACATGGATTCTATGATGATACTGTCTCCTAAATAGCTTTTCCTTCTCAGTCTTTTTTTGTTATTGTTGTCATTGTAATCCATACATCCTTTCCCTAATCTCTAAAAGGAGCATCCCCTGAATCTTGTCCTCAGTCCTTTTCATCTCTTTGTACTTTCTTCCTAGATAATATACTTTAGTCCTCTGGGTGTTATATTCCAATTATTTGTAATGACATCAAAATACAAATGCTTAGATTTCCTCTTCCCTGAGCTCCAACTTCACATATTTGGTTGCCAATTTGATAGCTCAAGATTAAAAAACTTAACATGGAACATGGTTTCCCAATCTCAAAGATCTAATCCTACAGTTTTCCCAAACTCAATGAATTTGTCTTTCCATTGAAGTTCACTTAAATTCACTCCTTTGTAATCAGTAAGAGAGGCACACGTACCAAAAATTTATAATATTTTATGGATCCTAAATATTTGTGCCCTTAGAATGCTTTGTCATTTACCTTAGATATACTCGAGATGAATTGCTAAATAATGGGTAATGAATATAATAGTCATATAACCAACAAAGTTCCCTTAATTTAATTTTTACTGAGTAATTTTTATATCTAGTCTATAAAAACTCTGATGACATATTCTGAACATTAACAAATATAACATTTAATAAACATTAACACATTTTCCCCTCAAAAGTCATCAAGGTTGTAAACAAGATGGTGTCATAGGAAATGTCTCATTTAAGAAAGAATAATCTGGAAATAGTGTGCTGAATAACTTGTGATAGGAAATACAGGAGAGAGGAACAGATGGTTATAAAGCTACTGAATCCAGGAGTGAGGTCACAAAGATTTTTTCAAAGATGCGGTAATTACTTATCCCTTTGCTTGGTTAATCATCTTTCACTGTGTCTACTATCCATATCATTATGTGCTCCTCAAATTGTGCTACCAAAGATAGGGTTTGAAGTTTGGCAAAAATGGGATAAAAAATTTCGGAGAAATCAGTTACACAAAATATGTAAAACAGAACCTTTTCTACTTAGTAGAGGGCATCAAGCAGGGGGTAGAGGGGAGCTCAGTGTGTAGGCAGTCTTATGTTTCCCATTTCCTAAATGGAGGTGGTGGTGAAATTCTGCTTTCCAGAATAAGACCTCACTAGGCAGAGACTGGGGGCGTCGCAAACATCCTCATATACACCCCAAGTATGTCATCCTGAAACCCCAGCAAAATTTACATTACTTGTTTGCAGAACTTGCCTTTTTTTAAGCCAGAATACTGGATCTAATACCTATATCTGAAAAAAAATTTATTATGCCATCAGCATTATCTAGCTACATTGCTCAACAATTACATAATAATGACTAAGCATCCGATATACACAGTTGCATCAGGACTATATAAAGATGGTCTGTCTGTAGGCTTGCATAAGCAGTTATTTACAAGGTCTAGAAGCAACTGATCATGGCACTCCTTGGCAGGGCTCCTCTTAGGTAAGCATTTTAGAGATACACAAATAAACAATTAGAACACAGGTATTAAATCAATGCTCACCAAAGCAAAGATTGAAAAATATGTATAGGAGATAATTTTTTTTTTTGTAAAGCAGATATATTCAAAGCATGTTTATTCTCTTAATGTGGTGTTACGAGGATTAGAAACATAGGCCATGTTGTACAGTAGGAGGGAAAATTTTATCTCTTGAAAGATAGGAAGTAGCAATGCAAGTTTTGAGACTAGTGCTGCTTGTTTAGATTTAAACATATTTCATGTCCAATGTATCTGCAACTTTGAATTAGAAACTCTACTGAACCTTGATTGCATGACTATAAAACTGATTTATTAATAGATATAGGAATCAATAACTACTTTTCACACAAGAGCAAATAATATGTGTGAATATCTGAGTGCTATACTTTACGTTTGGAGATCTATCTCCCTGCAAACAGTCATACATCTAGAAAGTATTTCTAAGTGCTGGAATTTGCCATTCAATTATGGAATTAGTTGATATTGTGAAAGACCAAGAAAGGAAGAGAATTCTCAGTTGAGAATAATCTAAATTGTTTCTTCTGTATTTTTTATTCAGTGAAATATTTGAAGAACCTAAAACTGCGCAAAATATTTGGCTTTTCTTATTTTTATTTTTTAATGGTAAAAAAAATAGTAATAGCACTGGTACCGTCAATGTCAAAGATACTTAGTGCATAATAAATAAATAAGAAAAAGAGTATTTCTACTTTTTTTGTTAAATAAAATTCCAGAAAGGTCTCCACGTACACACACAAAAGTCTCCTTTCCCTTTCTCTTTCTCCATCTCTCTCTATCTGTCTCTTCTCTCTCTCTCTCTCTCTCACACACACACACACACACACACACACACACACACACTATAGGAGGAAGCCAGAGATTCTGCCATTCATGTCCTGGCAGACTGAATCAAGGACTGTGATCCCATAGCCAACTCATACATCATGCCAGGTTAGCATTCTATGGGTTTTCTGAATTAGAAAAAAAACATACAGTCAATCCAGATCTAATTAAAGACTGAAAAGTTTTGAGATATGGTATCTCTTTAATGGTAAATCTATTTTTAGTACTTTGTTTTTAAATAGAAAAAATGTACGCTGATTCAATCCAATGCCTTTTCACCAACAAACTATACTAACAATAGTTTCTCTACCTTGACATATTGATAGGATAAGTTATATAAAAAAAGTCACTCTCTACCTTTAAAAAGCCAGCTGTACTTGAACATGGTGTTTTACTGCTGAGGTATCTTCAAAATTTGGTTTGGTAGTATTTCAGATAACAATATTTCCATCAACCAAATTTGTTTGGTCAGTAGTTTTCTGTCGGTGAGTGTATTATCTTGTTTTGATGTTGGCATTATGTCAGCATTGTGATTAGCTTCCCAAAATTAACATTCTATTACATAGGTAGTAAACAACCACTGAATTATTTGTTCAACCTCTTTCCATTGAGCCACTCTCTGATTTTAGATATGGCTATCAATAGCCATATTTGTTTTACATCACCTATCTCTGTCCATAACTTTTTGGATCAAAAGTGACCCATTCAGATTCTCTCTACCGAAAACTTAGAAATGGGATTAAAGACATTAGTTTTCCTGGTTTCTCAAAATTAAGGAAAATACATTCAGGATCTGTGACTTCAGTGTTGAAGTAAAAAAATACTGGTCTTCCCATGGCTGCCTCAGTAAAGATAATATTTTCCAACCTCCACTGCACCAGATGTGACCTTATACTAAATTCTCATCATTGAAATGTTCGTCTTGGTCTTAAGACATTATGTGACCCTGTGCTCCACACATCTCAAATTGTTGGAACATAAAAATACCTGCAATCCAGCCTGAACTGTCGAAGACAAAATCAGAGGGTATATAAAAATCGGAATTTAGAAAGGATCTGGGTCTTTGAATGATTGCCGACTTGTGCTGCTCACTTTGGGACTTTTATAGCTGATAGGAAAAAAAATCTTCTTTTTTCTAAGCTTCTTTACTTTGGGCCTCTTTTTTAAAATAGCAGCTTGGCCTTTATTCTAAGTAGGCCAAGCATATGAAGTAGTAAATATTATTAGGTAGAAAGAGAGTAGGAAATGAAGTGAACCGACAAAGACACAGAAGGTAGACTGAGAGAGACATGCTCCAAAAGGACAGTCGAAGGGGTAAGTGCTAACTTCCATTTTTCCTGTTTCTTATGTAATTTTTGATTCTGATACCAAGTATATTCTAATAGAATGGTTTCCCAGAGTTAGGTTCTGCAGGTTATCCAAGTTCCTCTTTTTCATTTAAGCTAGATTGATTTCTCCTTCCAAAAAAGTCATTAGTGACTCAATATTTGATCCAAAGCCTGAGACTGCAAGTAACACACCCCAGAACCATACCTGGATGGGGAGTAGAAAGAATGGAGTTCCCTTTCCCCGGCATGTGAAACTGGCTCCCTATGTACATTAACTGAGTGGTTACTGTACTGTTGGCATCCAGATGATGTGCTCTCATAAAATAACGTTTTAGGAGACTTAGAAGCCAAATATAATCAAATTGTTTTGTTTTGTTTTATTTTTTTATTATGTTATGTTAGTCACCATACAGTATATCCTTAGTTTTTGATGTAGTGTTCCATGATTCATTGTTTGTGTAAAACACCCAGTGCTCCATGCAATATGTGCTGATTAGATTTCTACGTAATGGAAAATAATGCAGTTGAAGTCCAAAGCTCCTTTGGCTGGAAATAGAGAGAAAGAAAAGTAGATCGATGCTCTGAAATTACTGAGATCCAAATTAATTAGATTGATAATAATTAAAATACTAATGGCAGTTTACATGCATGATTCCTGGGAGCCAAGTAATTTATACGCATTGTCTTATTAAATTTTTGTGCAAATTCAAAAATGTAGATTCTTTTACCATTCTTCTTATTCCTCTGAGCAAACTGAGGTCTAGAGTATTAAGAAATTTGTCCAAAGAAATGGATTTGACAACCACTACATTTTAAACCACTATACTATACTGAACATCATCAAGAAATTAACAATGTGCTCTGCTGAATTGAAGTGGCTCAATTCTCTCCTTCTATTTGTGCCTATGGTATAGAGTGACTCATGGCTGAAAATGAGTGAAATCCTAGAGATATGAAATAAGAGGTCCCCAAACACTTTCTGTAACTATGTTGAACTCCTCATAGAAAAAGTGGAGATTAATCCACTTTCCATTATTAAAGCACATTCTACCACTTTGCCTTGTACAAGGCTATTTTGAAATGTCAACTCTGGTCCAGCTAATTGTTTTCCATATAGATTTCTAGACTAAAGTTCTTAAGGATCACTAAAAGATGTTTTCAAGTATTATGCGGTTTTTATCCAATTAAAAACAAATCCAGGGGCGCGTGGGTGGCACAGCGGTTAAGCGTCTGCCTTCGGCTCAGGGCATGATCCCAGTGTTATGGGATCGAGCCCCACATCAGGCTCCTCCGCTGGAAGCCTGCTTCTTCCTCTCCCACTCCCCACTCCCCCTGCTTGTGTTCCCTCTCTCGCTAGCTGTCTCTATCTCTGTCGAATAAATAAATAAAATCTTAAAAAATAATAATAAAAACAAATCCAAATATTGAAAGCTGCTAATATACTAGATGTTATTTTTTAAGTTTTTATTTAAAGTCCAATAAGTTTACAAATAGTGCAATATTAGTTTCAGGTGTATGATACAGTGAATAACACTTCCGTAAACACCTGGTGCTCATCTCAAGAAGTGTATTCCTTAATCCCCATCATCTATTTCACCCCCCCCCACATTCCTCCACTCCAGTAACCATCAGTTTGTTCTCTATAGTTGAGTCTGTTTCTTGGTTTGCCTCTTTCTCTTTTTCCCCCTTTGGTCATTTGTTTTGTTTCTTATATTCCACATATGGTAAAATCATATGGTATTTGTCTTTCTCTGACTGACTGATTTCACTTAGTATAATACCTTCTAGTTCCATCTACATGGTTGCAAATGCAAGAGATTAGATCTTAACAAAACAGGTATTTACCCAAAGCACACAAAGATACTGATTTGAAGGGACACCTGCACCCTAATGTTTGTAGCAGAATTATCAACAATAACCAAACTATGGAAAGACTCCAAATCCATCAACCCTTGGGAAAAAAATATATATTATATATTTTTTGCTTGGCTTTCAGGTCAGCACAGTTCCTTGATTTTCTTTTGTTCCCCACTAATCACTCTTTCTCAATCTCTCTATTATTTGATACTGTATTGTGCATCCCCTCTATTTTGAACATTCTGAAAACCAGGCTTATGGTAAATTACTTAATCCCACAAGTGATAGATGAATAGGCAGGAGTTCTTGCCAGACCCCAAATCAATCATTCAGTCTTACTCCTAGAAATTTAAAATTAGTTTTGAAATTGTCACTCCCTGCTAGCTGTTTACTGAAAATAACCTTGACATTTGGGGCCACATTTGGCAGTATGTCTAGTGATAGGCAGAATTTTGAGATAGCCCCAAGATTCCCATTCCCTAATGTGCATGCCTCGTATAATCCCCTTTCATGTGCATGGGGCTGAGAATATGATGGATGTCTTCTGATAATCAGATAAAGTTATACTGACAAAGGAGGAAAGATTTTGCAGGTATAACTAAAGTTCCACATCAGTTGACTATGAGGAATCAAAAGAAAGATAATCCTGTGTAGGCCTAACTGGTCAAGCTTAGTTAGGTGTAGCTACGAGGCGAAGCTACAAGGGAGTTGGCTGTTCCTGAAAGATGAAATTTGAAGGATGAGAGAGATTCTCCTGCTGGCATTGAAAAATCCAACTGCCTTGAAGACATGAACAGACATTTCTCTATAGAAGACAGAAAGATGGCCAACAGACACATGAGAAGATGCTCATCATCAATTATCTTCAGGGAAATACACATCAAAGCTACAATGAGATACCACCTCATACCTGGCAGAATGGTTAAAATCAACAACACAAGAAAACAAAAGGTGTTAGTAATGATGTAGAGAAAGGGGAACCCTCTTGCTCTGTTGGTGGGAATGCAAACTGGTGCAGCCACTCTGGAAAACAGTATGGACATTCCTCAAAGAAGTTAAAAATAGAACTACCCTATAATCCAGCAATCACACTACTAGGTATTTACCCAAAGAGTACAAAAATATGAATTCAAAGGAATACATGCACCCCAATGTTCATAGAGGTATTATCTACAATAGCCAAATTATAGAGACAGCCTAAGTGTTCATTGACTGATGAATGGATAAAGAAATGGAATATTACTCAGCCATAAAAATAATAAAATCTTGCCATTTGCAATGACATGGATGGAGCTAGAGGTATTTGTCAGAGGAAGACAAATACCATATGATTTCACCCATATGTGGAATTTAAGAATCAAAAGAAATGAGGCAAGGGCAGGGGAAAGAGAGAGAGAGAGGCAAACAGAGAAACAGACTCTCAACTACAGAGAACATAGTGATGGTTACTAGAGTGGAGGGGGTGGGGGATGGGTGAAACAGGTGATGGGGGTTAAGGAGGGTACTTGTGATGAGCACTGGGTGATGTACACAAGTGCTGAATCACAATATTGTACACCTGACACTAATATTACTCTGTATGTTAACTAACTGGAATTCAAATAAAAACTTTTAAAAAAGAGAGAAAAAGAAAAATCCAACTGCCTTTATTCTTACAGACACAAGGACCTGAATTCTGCAAACAACCAGTGAGTGTTGGAGAGCACCCTGAGTCCCAGCTGACACTCTGGTTTCAGGCTGGTGAGAACTTGGTAGAGAACCCAGTTAACCTACTGCGTCCAGACTCCTGACATCTGGATACAGTGAAATAATGAATTAATGTTATTTCAAGTGATTAAGTTTCCGGTAATTTGTTATATAGAAATAGAAAATGAACACATTTTCGCAGAAGCGCAGACAACCAAATAGGGGAGGTGGAAAGAACTGAGAGAGAGAGAGAAGGGAGTGAGGGAGGGGGAGGGAGGGGGAAGTGAGGAAGGAGAGGAAGGGAAGGAGGGAAAGGGAGAATGTGATCTAATCTAAAAAAAAAAAAAGAAAAAAAGAAAAGAAAAGAAAAGAATCAGCTAAACTCAAGAGACTCATGGAAAAACAAAAGGAATATATGCTTCTATTTTGGATGGCTTTTCATTTCCTGATTCTAGAATCTCGAGACCTGTCTGCAATTTTTTTTTCATATGATAATTCTGACTAGTTCAAGCACAAACTCCTAAATTAAGCAGCTCATACGGGTTTTTATTACTTGGAATTGAAGGGCCTTAACTAAGACCTCATAATATTTTTGTTTCATTAAAAAAAAAAAGGAAATAGTCTCTTGCTGAGAATGGTGAATTGATAACAGTGCTTCATGAAGTGTGTGTGGAATTGGTATATGTAAATATTAACTCCTTGAGTGACTCCATTTATTTCATAAATTCTCTCACATGAAGAAGTTATTTTGGTGCTTTTAAAGGTATTTTTTTGGGCGGGGGACCCACAAGCTCCTACCCCGTCCCATTCTATCACATTCCTCACATATGACTCTACTACCCTTCTAGCAAATGAAAAAGCTAACAAAACCTTTTTCCCTTTCCCATTTGTCTGATTAAAGTATTCAAACACAGTGCTTGGTAAATTCATATTTTGTCCCCAAAAGGGCATTAAGTATAGCAGATGATGCTTGTGTCAAGCACACATCCCCTCCTCAGCCTCTACCTTGATAGTTACAGAAGTGCTCTGCCAGAGAAACTGATTACCCTCCTCTCCAGCCATGGATGAGTGTGAGTGTTTAGCTCATGAACAGAGGGAAAACTGGAAGTCTCCGAGTTTGATATCTCAATGACAGATGAGAAATGGTCACTAATATATTTCAGAGTTCTTTCTCGGGATAATGCTAAAACACACTCCATAATGTCTCCCGAATTTGCCAGTGGGTTCGAGCCATTATTGTCCACCATGGAAATCTGCTTGATGATGTGTCTTTTTGCCAAAATTACACTTCCATGTTCAATAATAATATCTCTATTCCTAGATCAATGGGAACTGGGACTACAGAGGAAGAAACCTTTCTGCAAAAGTTGGAGCCCTGAAGGAGGAGAAACGAGCGCTGGAGATGTCCTCCAAAAGCAGAGGGAAAGAGTGAGAAATCCTCTGGCTTTTCTCCTCTTCCCATTTTCCAGTCTTCTGTGAGAAACTACCATTGGCAGAAACTGCCAAAATGTAGTTTGCAGAGGAGTCTGGGAAGTGAAGTTTTCTGCATTAGTGAACAGAGCAGGGGAAGCACCAGGAATGTATCTCACAGCAAACAGGTTGGAGCAGCCATGAAAGTTCTGAATTACCCCTCTGATCACTGACTGCATGGCACAAAATTGATCAAAATCTCAGAGCTTCTGTTCTCTGAACATCACACAGAGACCACACCTCACCTGAACTGCTCCCACCAAACCACAGCCTATAGCAGGGATGCTACGGCAGGCCCATTTGCGGGTGATGGGCAACTCCCCCCTTAGTGACGTTGGCTCAGGGGGATTTTGACAAAACTTTCTTAGAACTGCACCATAGTCTAAGACTTTTAATATTTGTTGTTTCCTTCTTGTTCCTTTCTTCCTCAGTGGGTACACCTACACCATAATCCTCCTGGCTTTTCCTATGTCTTCAGGCTCACTCCCCATTTTTTCACCTGGCGTTTCCAATAAATATCTTGTGTGTCTAATTCTACTTTGTTCTGTCTGCTTCTTAGAAGACTCATACTAACACTCAGGCTTAGATACAAATAAATAAAAGACATGCAGCAAACCAGAAGAATGTATTTGTAACATAAAATGAAACCGAGGATGTGAAATTTAAAATAATCCTATAAAAATGAAGAAAGTATATAAACAGTAAATTCATTGAAAATGAAATACAAAATGACCAAAAATGATGCAAAATATTTAATTTTTCTAATCCTTAGGGAAATAACTACATTTAAAGTGAGATACCACTCTGGCTAGACAAAAATGGAAAACATTAACAATCAATAATGAAAACAGGCTAGTCACTCTCTTCTTTGGGTGGTAGGAGTGTTAAATGTTATAATCTTTCTCTGTAAATTTGTCAATAACTATGTTTGCCAGGGCTCCCATAACAAAGTTTCACAGACAGCATGGATAAACAACAGAAATTTATTTTCCCATGGTTCTGGAGGCTAGAATTCTATGATCAAGATTTCAGCAGGTTTGATTTCTTCTGAGGCTTCTCTCCTCGGCTTGCAGGTGCCTGCCTACCTTCTCACTGTGTGCTCACATGATTGTTCCCAAGTCTGTGTTGCCTGTGTCCTATTCTCCTCTTCTCATAAAGACACCAGTCATGTTGGATTACCTCCTCCCTGACAAGGCCTCACTTTACTTTATTTACCTGTTTAAAGGCCCCATCTCCAAATACAATACATTCTAAGATACTGGGTGTTAGGACATACAAATTTGGGGGGGACAGAATTCAGCTCATAACAACTATGAAGTTGATAAACAGACATACCTTTTAACTCAGAAACTCCACAGAAAAACATGCCTCATGGTTCCTTTCCTTTGAATTTACCCCTAATCTAAACCACAACAATCTTTTCTATCCTGCTGTTTCAGTGGAGATCCCCGTGTTCTCTTTCATAATCCTGTGACTCGAGTCAAGGAATATTCCACTTTCTCACTCACAGTTGATTGCTTTCCACCATCTGGGTGTATATAACTCAGACTAGACTGACTGGTGTTGTTACTGGATCTTTCCAAACATTCCTGAAAGTTACTCTCTCTTGTTTGGATGTTGACTTGGACAGCTGGATATAATCTTCCTACCATACTGAAAGAAACTATCTCAGAATGACACTAAACAGAGAAAAATCAAGATATGGAAAGACAGATGCCTGGCGACATTGTTTAATCCATGAATCTAATAGTTCTTGAATTGCATGTCCCTTTTGGTTTCCCAATTACATTAATCAATAAGTTGTTTTTGTTGTTGAGCTAACAGAACTGCATTTTTGTCATGTAACCAAGAAGTCCTAACTAATACACACGTGTGCTCCAAGTTTTAATTCCAAAAATATTCACCTAAATATTTTTTAAATTAAAAAAAACAGAAATGTTTTGAATTCTTTTAATATTACAAACATTTGATAAGTTGTGTTGTAGCTAGACTGGGGAATGAGGTGAATCTATATGCAGTGAGATACAAAAGTGATAACATATTTGTTAAATAAAGAAAGCAATTGCCAAATAAAAGTATGATCCTATTTATATATGCACACATATATATGTAAATATATAAAGTATGAATATAGTGCTTATTAGGGCAGAAGGAATGGGACTGGAGTTGGCTTTGAGATGAAATAAGATTTTCATCACTTATTAGTTATGCTTACATTGTTTCTTTGTTTACTCCAGATCACACTGCCAGATCATATAGTAGGTACATAAGAGATGCTTATAGGTACACATATTTAAGGTTGTAGTAGACAAAATAATGCTCTCCAACCCCTCTGGCCATTCCCTAATTTGTGAAACCTGACAATATATGACTCTACGTGGCAAATGGTATGCAGATTTGATTATAGTTAAAGACCTTGAGATAGGAAGATTAGCTTGGATTATCCAAGTGGTCCTAATATAATCACATGCATTCCTAAAAGCAGAGAACCTTTCTTAGCTGCAGAGAACCAGAGAGACGGCAGCATGATTAGGATTCCACCTACTGTTGCTGGATTTGATGAAAAAAGAAGGGGGCATAACCACGGAATGTGCATGTCCTCTAAAAGCTAAAAAAGCCACAAGAAAACAGATTATTTCCTAAAGTCTCCAGAAAGGAATGCAGCCCTGCAGCCAGCAGACACTTTAATTTTTGCCAAGTCAGACCAGTGGTGGATTTCTCACCTACAGAGCTATAAGATATGATATGATTAAGAGATGGTAGTCCCCCCCTTATCCATGGGTTATACATTCCAAGACCCACAGTGGATGCCTAAAACTGTGGATAGCACCGAACCCTATACTATGTTTTTTCCTATACATACATATCTATGATAGAGCTTAATTTATAAATTAAACATGGTAGAGATTAACATCAACAATGAAATAAAAAACTATTGCAATATACTATAATAAAAGTTATATATATGGTCTCTCTCTCAAAATATCTTATTGTACCGTACTCAACCTTCTTCTTGTGATGATGTCAGATGATAAAATGCCTACATAATGAGATGAAGAGAGGCAAATGATGTAGGCATTGGGACATAGCATTAGGCTACTGTTGACCTTCTGCTTTCTATTGTGGTTGACCTTGAATAACTGAAACTGTGGAAAGCAAAACCACAGATAAGGGCAGACTACTGTATAAGGTTGTATTATTAAGCCTCCAAGTTTGTGGTTATGTGTTACTATAGCAATCAAAATTCATTAAAGAGTTCAAAAATTACTATAAATTATATTAAAATTGTGGAAGTTATCTTGATATAAGCATCATTTCATTCATTTTGTATTTTTGCATTTTTGGTATGCCCACATATCCCTATGTCTCATTATTATAGAAAATCAGGGATGCCAGGGTGGCTCAGTTGGTTAAGCACCTGCCTTTGGCTCAGGTCATGATCTTGGGGTCCTGGGAGCGAGTCCGGCATCAGGCTCCTTGCTCAGGGGGGGAGCCTGCTTCTCCCTCTGCCTACTCTGCCTGCCATTCCCCCACCGTGCCTCTCTCTTTCTCCCTAACAAATACATAAAATCTTAATTAAAAAAAAAAAAAGAAAAGAAAATCAATGCCTACAGAAAAAGCAAAATGCACTCTGTTTAGTATACAGATGAACATAAACACACAACATATGGTAGAAAATATGTCCTTCAGCTTGAATCTTAGAGTAATTAAATAACTCACATGCTTGAACTTTAAGTTATGGAGCATTACATCAAGAGGAAGTCAAATAGGAAAATGCCCTAGATTTCAAAATGGAACAAGGCCCAGATGGATTCACAGAAAGGTTGCAGTTCTCCTCTGAAAAGTGCAGACACAGACTGTTAACTAGATATAAGGGAGTCATTCGATGGAAACTCAAAAATGCAAAAAATAACGGTTTCAGCCCAAATCTCTCGTGAGCAGGAAGTTGTTCTTTAACTAAAGTAACATGAGTTTAGGGAAGGGAAAATTAATTTTGCGGCTGCATTTATTATGAGTATAACATTGGAAAGAACAGAAACAAACCAATGGCAAATGACTTTGTAACAGTTTGAGATCATACAGTTGAAGGATCCCTACATACGCCATATCCGTAACAGACATATTAATGAGATGAAGCAGGTGAGAAAGAGTAGCAAAAGATGAGAGCGGAGTCTTTGCTTTCATGGGGAGAGTGAGTAAAAGAATATTAAATGTGATTGTAATCATGATAATAATGAAAACTGCTATCTACATTCTCAGATGTGGCATGGTCAGTGTACCAAATATTAAGAAATCACACATCTTAATTATTGCTGGAATAGGAAGCATAATCAATTAGCAGATTAAATATTTTAAATATATTCATGTATAAGCTGTTAATTCCTGCTATTTTACTTTAAACTCTACTATGTAATTGGAAAGTATAAAAGCATCTGCCTCTGTCATTAGTTACCACTATATTACTGTGTATATTAATAGTTCCTAATTATTATTTATTTACTATTTCATTATATATCATAGAGCTTCAGAAATACATATTCTATAACTTGTTAGCCTTTTGAAATTCCAGAAATCAGGGGTGCTTGGGCGGTACAGTTGGTTAAGTGTCCAATTCTTGGTTTTGGCTCAGGTTATGAACTTAAGGTCCTGAGATGTAATATTTGTGGAGTCAGGCTCCACAAATATTAAAAAAAAAAAAGAAATTCTAGAAATCAAACTCCTTGTCTTTACTGAACCCAGATAACTTTTAGCTTTTTTCTGTTCCACATATTTTTCTTTCTTATTCCTTTTATGCACATAATCTCAACCACTTCCTGTAAAATTATACTTTTCATTTTCAGAATGTGGTTACCTGCTCTCTTCTCATTCTCCTCCCTCCCTTTTTGTCTCTTCTCCTCTTCCCTTCTTTTCTTCCGCATTTGAGCATCTACTGTGTGCTAGAGACTACACCGGGCCTCAAGGATACACAGATGAACAATAACCTCAGTGAGCTAGCATTCTTTGCAAGACAGGCAAATAAAACCAAAAATTCTAATGGAGGGTTGAAAGCATTATAAGAGAAAATACTATGGGAACACAAAGGAGAGACAGAATACCTATGGGGGTCAGGTAAACCCATGAATGGGGCTGATGCTTGAATTGGGTTTTAATCCACATGAAGGTTTATCAGCTGAAAAAAGAAACATGGCTCTGTTTCTTTGTGCATTTTTGGAATTTAGGTTGTTTGTGTGGGGTATGTGTGTGTGTGTGTGTGTGCATGCGTGTGTGTGTGTGTGTGTGTGTGTGTGTGTGCATGGTTATCCAGTACCCTGAAGGAATCAGATACACACGATTTTGTTTTTGTTTTTGGTTGCTTTTGATGGATATAGAACTCACAATTTTGGTATTTATTCTAAACGTAGTGGGGTAGATAAAGGATTCCAAGAAAATATTCTGACGATTCTTTATTTGCTGTTTTTCTATTCTGCTTTTTGCAGCAGTAGGTGAACTTTGGCTGCTGAATTCATAGCTGGCAACTTGTGTTGCCTCTAGTTTTGTCTAAAAGTTTGGATTCTGATCTAATACAGCATAATATTTCCAAATAATCATGATAACATGCAATTAGTTAATATATATAAAACACTCAACATAGCACTTCACGCATATTAGCTCTTTATCAGAAAAACAATGTATCTTAGATGAAGAAGGGCTACAGCAGAGAGTAAGAAGAGATGATAGCTGGAACTTTTAGTTTTGAATATAAAACTTCACTGTTTAAACTGGTTCTTATACCAACAAAAACTTCTATATTGTGAAAAAAGTATATATGATCCATCTCCATTATGGTATAAAAATATGAATTCCTCTTTCTAGAAGTTCGGTTCTAAAGAAAAGATAGAAGTTGAGGGTGAGATAACATGTTGATTAAAAATTTTCTAAAAGATTAAATAAAGAATGTTTGTGGATTGAAGGGAGAAAAAGTCAAGGGTATGAGTCAATAATTAGTAGCCAAACAGATAACTGTTTCAGAAACACCCAGAGGGAACAATAGGATGTGTGATCCAGGAAAAACCTCTTACTAGAAAAGGAGTAACACTTGTTCTCACATGGAAAGGACTTAACTTGCCTTTTTTTTTTTTTTTTGACTCGCCTCTTAACTTAGGGAATTTTCCCTGAAAGATTTATTGAACTCTTACTATAGCCAAAATACCTAATCTATCTGGCACTTGATTCTGTGTTCAAAAGTTCATTATTGACACAGCCTAATTCTGAAGAGGTGCAAAGCTCCAAAAAGAACTTTTGGCTGCTCCCAATCGTTTTTTTGTGGGTGATTATACGCCTATGTCACATTTCTAGTAGGGGATATTTCTACTTTATATGAAGCTGTATTTTATTGTATTTCCTTTGAGATTAAGAATAGAGATACAAGGGGCGCCTGGGTGGCTCAGTCGGTAAGCATCTGCCTTTGGCTCAGGGCGTGATCCCAGCATTCTGGGATCGAGCCCCACATCAGGCTCCTCCGCTGGGAGCCTGCTTCTTCCTCTCCCACTCCGCCTGCTTGTGTTCCCTCTCTCGCTGGCTGTCTCTCTGTCAAATAAATAAAATCTTAAAAAAAAAAAAGTATAGAGATATCATTCACTTATTTTTGACAATTACCGATTTCTTTATTCCTGCACATTTTAGTGCTCTTTTTAAAATTCTTTCCAAAATATGTTCAGTTGCCATGAAGAATTACATAGAACTTAAGTGGGGGAATTTAATCAAATTTATACAGATAAGAGTACCTGCCCTTGATTTATTCTGCATTATTCCCTCTGAGCTATTTCTCGCATGCTAATAATGTGCATCTAATTTGGGGAAGCTTTTAGGCAAAGTTAATTTTATCATTATTGCATTCCAGGTTTTCTGCCTCCCACCTAGGGTCTATGCTGTGTTTTATTCTACTCTGAAAGCACCCATTTTTAAACTGCTAAAGTTGAAACTGTACATAAATTATTTCATTTATCCACCATCTGTGTCTTATCTGTGCATTAATTCTTAATTTTTGATTATCTGTTAACTTAATCATGATGGAATCACTGAAAAATAAAAATAGAACATCAAGTTCATAAATTCTTTCAAGATGACATATTCATAATCATACATGTAGAAATCTAAGAAATTTGGAGCCTTGAAAATGCTTCAGTTACATGTAACAACAAATATGTTCTAACAGAACCGCGTCTGCAAGACAGGGGTTGCCATCTTATGGCTTATAGCGCAAAGCCTGCCATGGATGCCGTCTGTTTATTTTATATGGTATTTTTAAAACATTTGAGTTATGTGCCAACAACTTGAAATCTGAAGTTTACATGTAATTTTTAAAACTCTAGCTCTTCTTACATTTGCAAATAATATATCTGATAAGGGGTTAAAATCCAAATACATAAAGAACTTATATAACTCTCAACACTAAAAAAAAACAACCAAACAACCCAATTAAAAAATGGGCAGAGGACCTGAGTATTTTCCCAAAGAAGACATATGCTCTCTCCCTCCCTCTCTCTCTCTCTCTCTAAAAAAAAAAAAGAGAGAGAGAGAGAGAAAGAAAAAAAAAAAAGAGCTACTGAAGTGTTCTAGGCATTGATTGTGAGTGACAGTGGAGATGGAAAAAATGAATAAATTGAAAAAACAAACAAACAAAACTCATGACATGAATCATCAGCACTCAGTGGACTGCATATGTGAGATTCATGAGAAAGAGGTGAAGAAGGAAACTTTTAGATGATAGGGCTGCTCAATGAGATAACACTGGAGGAGGACTGGGTTTATCACAGTAAAGATGCTATGTTCAGACTTGGAAATGATGTCTTTGAAGTCTGTTGCAATCCTACTCTACTTGGAGAGGTTTTGACTGGAGACTCCAAAGACAAATATTATGGGTGGATGGAGAATGAAAATGCCTGGAAGAGAAGGATAGCCCAGGAAAAGGGAATAAGAGCGAACAACCAGGGAAGTCATCAAATCAGAATAATGATCACACACAGAAACTAATATATAACTAAGAATGGAATTTTCAGAATGGTGAATGCTTATAAGATGCCATGTAGAGCAGAGAATGAAAAATGTTCATTGTATTACGGACATGGAGGTCATTGGTCAAAGTGCCCTTTATAATCAAACTATAACATAAAACAAACCCCACAATTTATACTATGAGGTCTAATAATAGTTCTGAATTTATTCTTCAATAAAAAATTTTAAAAAACTGAATTTACTTTAATATTTTCAATTTTGGCCTGACTTTATTTTATTCATCTTTGATTTTACGTTTGACCTCAGGTTGACAAAATTCAATGGATCATAACCTTCAAAATTAGACTGTTGCTTTTTTCTCCAAAGAGAATCCCTATATATTTATTTTATTGTTCATATATCATTCTTTATCTCATTTTCCTGACACCCATACTACCTGGTACCCAATGTATGTCTTAAAACCATTTTATATATCTCCTTATTAAAAGGTCATTATCATGATCTCATATCTACAAAATGACATTAATGTAACTATAGTGGGTTTTTTCCTCTTAATATTGGCCTTTGATCCATCTTAAGGTCTATCTTGATGTATGTAGATGTAATTTATTTTTACGGCTGTACGATGTCTTACTGTTTCTATATAGCACCTTTTATTTACCTATTCATTTCTTGCCGAACACTTACACTGTTTTCCTCTCTTTGCTATTACAAAATAAACTCACTTCCATTTGCACACACATACACATAGTCATGAATATCCTCATATGTGTCTCTCTATTTACTTGGCTTACATTTTGCTAGGATGTATAATTATTGGGGCATATGGAGTTCCTGGCTGGTAAAATATGTGTAATTTAAGGTTCATTAAATACTTGCAAAATTATTTCCAGAATGGCTGCATCCATTTTTATAAGCTTTCCTGTGCTACAGCTTGAGGACCTTTATAATAACTTACAGAATATTTGTAGGTTTTACATTCAGAATTTCTCATGGTGTACTTCAAGTTTCAAGTCTTTTTTTTTTTTTTTTAATTTATTTATTTGACAGAGATAGAGACAGCCAGCGAGAGAGGGAACACAAGCAGGGGGAGTGGGAGAGGAAGAAGCAGGCTCATAGCGAGGAGCCTGATGTGGGGCTCGATCCTATAACGCAGGGATCACGCCCTGAGCCGAAGGCAGACGCTTAACCGCTGTGCCACCCAGGCGTCCCTCAAGTCTTTCTTAAAAGATTTCTCAATACATGTGTTTCCACTGATATGCTCTGAAAAGAATTATCAGATTTCACACACACAATTCTTCTTCCTAAGAATTCTTCCAGCTATCTCTTTTATTTATGTATTCATTAACATACGTGTTTATCAACTTATTTATTTTTAGCTTTCTTATCTATTCTGTTGAAGCATTTTGTGCTCTGGTCCGCACCTCTGAATACCAGTGGTGAGAGAGCTGTTTTTTACGATGTTGCTCTCCGCAAATAGATTGGAGGAAAGAAGAGCGTGTGTGTTTCTTAAAATGGTGGTGGTGGGGGGAGTGGGTGAAGATTGGTGGATGTTTTAATTGAACTATTTCATTACTTCTTAATTTTTTTTTGGTCTTGAGATCTCAGAAGGAGATGAGGTACAAAACATCCTACAAAGTTCTTCATTCTAGAATGTGCTTTATAAATTGCTGAAAAATTATCTTACACTAAGGAATATTCTGAGATTGATTTACCTTCACAAAAATTTTACATATCTATAATTGAACAACAATAACAACAACATACTCACGGGCAGAAAATGAAAACTGAGTTTCCATTGGTTTCAGTAGCTTCAGAGAAATTTTTTTTTTTTTTTGATGATATTATCTCTCTCTTTTTTTCTCTCAGGGGTGAAAATGTTTTTCCAATTGTTTCCTTCGAACTTTAGCAGTATAAAGTAATGCATAAAAGACATCAAGTTAAGATGCAGAAAGGAACAGTTTTATCCAATTTCCCTCCCCCACTCCAACTGAAATGACAAATAGAATATGCAAGTTTGGAAAAAAAATCTGAAACTCTGCTTCTATTTAAAGAGTACTACCCACATGTAGGAAACAATAAAGAATTAGTATTAGATCGAGTGCATATAGAACTAGACTTGAGGAGGTCACCAATGAACACTTCATACTTGCTTCGTTTCCTGAGAAACTACCGTCCCTGGGAAGTTACTAGAGAACACCTAAGCAGAAGCCCATTGAAAGTTACTGATTTGTAGTGAGATATGGAAGCAAGGGAAGCTTTGCACTGTATAGGGAGTTTAGGACCTGAGCTTCATTCCTCCCCAATGCAATGCAGTATTTGAAACCAGTGATGATGATTATACATCACAATTTTGATTGTGTCTAAAATAAACAGAAAGGCAGCCAGGACTAGAGATGGTAACAGGTGTGGCTGGAGGCAGAAAGGGGTGCAGCAAAACCACAAAGTTGCCAGTATAGGTTCTGTGCAAACACAAGATGGACATAATAAACTGAGCACCTCTGCTGCAGGTTCACCATTCCTAAGGAAGGGAAGACACAGATAGGAAGTTTCTGTTAGGTTACTCTAGATTTTCTCCCCACTAACCTCAGCTACCTTGATCTTTGAACTGACAATGCAATTTTATAGCAACCATTTCTCCAGCTTAACATTTTTATTTTGGATAGACCTATGTGAGGTTTATCTAATAAGATAAGGAAAAGCAGTCTTTGGCTCTGACACATGGCTTAATGACATGAACAAGAAGTAGAACCACTATTTAGGACATCAGCGCCCAAATCACAGGCAATTAAGATACTTTTGCTTTTTCCTTGTTGTGGGTTTTCTATCAGTCTGGACATAGAGACATATTTTTAAAATCCTAGAGAATAAAATTTTGGGGGGTGGGTTCAAGATTCCTTTCACTTTTGGATATATTGATTTAAGTAATGTTCAAAACATTGTTCAAAGATAACAGATTACTCTATTTGCCACACTAGTAGGAAAACCCTACATGCCAATCTTCTAAAATCTTTGAAATCAATCGGTTCTAAGCATCCTTTTTGTTTGGGAATTTAAAAAAAAAAAGACTACTGGCTTTATTGGTGATAGTTCTAGAGGTTCAGAGCAAGATGACACATTTGAGTATCTCTGCTTGGTCCCACAAAAAGATACATTCCTCTCTGGGTCTCCATGACATAAGCCCATGAACTAAATATGTGCCATTCTTCCTTGCTAGTAGAGGCTGGCTTTCATCTCAGAGGTTAAAAATGATGAATGTGCACTTTTTTTGTTTTTTCTTTTTCTTTTTTGTTAATGAATGCAATAGGACCAAATCCTGACCAATGGAACCTTGCTGGGCAACTTTTGGGAAATGTCTTCCTATATAAGAAAAAGATAGTCACCAGAGTGCCCACTTCCTCATGCTAAACTGTAGTTGTTCCTAAGTAGATGCTCAGAATGGTTGCAGCCATCTTACGTTCAAGAGGGAGACATCACTAGCACACTCGCTTCAGAGCAACGAAGCTTGATATATGATGGTCTGCACACCTTTAGAACCTCTCGCCCTGATCTCTTTGTGATATGAGACAAGACATAACTCTTCATGTGCCAGTGTTCTGGCCTCTGCTGATTCCATGGCTGATGTTGATTCTGAAAACGAAGAATGTTCTAGTTTTCAATGTTTTCTGAATGCATCTTTGCTATAATCCCAAATGTCCTGTTAATTAGTTACCAGTTTCATTGTTTTGATTTCTTGATTGTCTTCAGAAATAGGGAGCTCATAAATACATGAAATTCAAATATCAGAAAAAATGATAGAAATTGTTAAAAAAAAAAGAGGAGGGGAAGTCTATTAACATATAAACATACTGTAGCTCATATTTCGTTTAACTCAAATTTAGTCTTCTTATTTTTTAGAGCAATAAGTTGGACAATTTCATCAATTATAGCCAAGTGAAAGCATGATAAGCTGTTCCACCATAGCTTTTCAGAATGGCAAATGACAAACTTTCATGAACTTGTGCACGAGAAATATTTGAAACAGGGCTTTGTATCACTATGCCTGTGATGCATATTCTAATAGCAATATACCAGAGGATGAGAGACCAGCAGGAGAACTTTTCCACTTGGTACAAATGATATCCCTGATATCCCTGAATAGATCTTTCTAGTATTAATATTATAAAATACAGAGGAATGAAATCCCTCATTTTTAGCCTATAGAAAGATTTCACAATGACAAAAAGGAAGAAAAAAAATGCTTATACCTTTCAAGGATAAGGGGAAAAAAGAAGCTTTGAAAAAAATCTTGCTGTAAGAAAAAGAATAAATGCTAGAATGTATCATCTGTGTTTTCAATGCAATTCAATATAACTTGGATCCTCTGTAATAGGAGATGAAATGTGGAATGATAAGACAAAAGACACATAACAAAAGTTCTGGCTGAGTCAGACTGAAATAAAACAGAGACAGATGAGATAGGAAAATATTAAAATTAAATTAAATGTAGGAGCAGGGAGGAAAATCCCTTATACTTTAAGAAAAGGAAATAACAGAGCTGATACTATAGAAAGTTATATGAAGGAAAAATATGTCCCAGAATGAGGAGGCTGGGGCAAAGGAATGAAAATAACAAGCAAAGAGGATATGTTTGGAGCACCAAGAACAGAATTAAACCTGGAGATAATTGGTGCTCCCTAGAGAGAACTCAGAGCACAGTGGAACTGAAGCTAGAGTAAGAAATACAATAATAAAAAAAAAAAAGTCAAAGAATGTCACATGTCTATAGTTTGAAAGGGTTCAGCAGGGTTCCAGGGAAGATTAATAGAACTATACCCCTGTCTACATAAATTACGGTGACTTTCTCTAAATTTCAAGAATACAGAAATAATTGTATAAAAATCCAATCAGAAAGTTTAAAAAATGAAAAGGGGAAAACCTGTAGGATATCCACAAAGGAAGAAAATTAGGGCTCCCTTTAATATTCTCACCTATAACATTAAATGAAGGGAAATACTAAAACAATAATTCATCTACACAGTTTTAAGGAAAACATTTGGGACCCAAGAATTTCATTCCCTGACTACTTATTACGTGAATATTAGAAATGAAAGAGTATGAAGAGTATTAAGCCCTACCATAATTGTATGTAACTTAAGTATACATATAGATTTGGCTATTGGGTCACAGTGATTATGTGATTTAGCTGCCCATTTAAACTAAGTGCTATGTGATCTGCCGAGCCATGGAGTGGTCGGGGAGTGGGAGTGGGGGACTAAAGAGGCAATCCCTTATTAAATGGAAATAGTATATGTTAGATAGTCCTTGAGTAGATTTTGAAGACACAAAGAAATTGTATGAGTAAGTAATTCAGATTTCAGTAAAACTACTCCTACAGTAATTTCTATGATTTCATTGGCAATTCTTTATTATCGGTTGATGAAGGAAGAAAAATACCTTAAATCTGGTTTATAAATAGATATGCTGGCACCAGATTATAGTACAGCTAACCTTTGAACAACACAGGTTTGAACTGTGATGGTATACTTATACATGCATTTTTTTCTTGATAAATGCAGTATAGTACTGTAAAAGTATTTTCTCTTCCCTATGATTTTCTTAATAACTTTTTTTTCTCTAGCCTACTCCATTGTAAGAATACAATATGGAACACATATAACACACAAAATATGTTATTCATTCTTCATGCTATTGGTAAGGCTTCTGGTCAACAGTAGGCTATTATAGTTAAGTTTTGGGGAAGTCAAAAGTTACTTGTAGATTTTTCAACTACATGGCCATTGGCATTCCTAACCTCTATGTTGTTCATGAGTCAACTGCAGTCTAAAATCATACTACAACTCTATTCAAGGGTGGCCCTGAAAGTGGCAAATTGAATTTCTTCAGGTGAGCAAAACTTCAGGCAGTATATCTAGTATATTTGATTGTCTGTTTTTGCCTGGAAGAAGTGATGGCCAAAGGAATGGGTTTTCATGGATTCACAGGCCGTAGCAATTTGCTAATTGATCAAGGACTTGAGACAAAAAGATTCAGTGATAAGGAAGTATTATAAAAATCATGTGAACCGACTTCTCTGAATGGGCATAATCTATGAGTATAATTTTCCCCTCTAGGTAATCACCAAAAAGATTTAATAAAAATAACTTTTTCTATCAGAAAAAGTGATCCTGTTTTGGATGTCAATTACCTTCATTCCTTATCCATCTACACAGTGGTCATGGTATAAAAATGCAAGCTGTGCATAGGCTCAATAACAGAGCTCCCCAACACTAAAGATGATTTCACTACTCATATCTAAGTATCAAGGCTGCTAAGCACCTGATGTGGTCCTACCGGTGAAAGATTATGGAAGGAAGAGGAGATATGAATTTGATATTCTTTCCCTTCCTATAACTATTCATAGTTTTAGGAAGCCATTTACAATCCTAAAACCACAAATTGCATTTCTGTAGCCAAATAACTACATTTCTTAAAAACAAACAAAAACAAAGCAAAGAAACAAAAACAATGCTCATGGATCATGGATATCACAGATTATATCAAATTTACCATCGTTAGAGTCAGCTAGCTTGATTTAATCATGGAAGATTCAATTATGGCACCTGCCAAAAATAATATCCAGTGAAGTTGGGGTACTGTCCTATACAATGTAGTATATACCTTAAAACAATGACAATTAGGGTGCTGTTTCTTCTACAGCCAGAACACATATATCTGAGACCTGAGGAGCAGAGTGAGTGGTCCCTCTACTACGCCATATAACTATTTAGCTTGCAAAGCCTTTGCTTTCTTTTCCTGCAATCTTGGGCTCTTTTTGTTTAGAGTTCTTAAACCTTAATGGGGAAAATTTTTCAAACTGGGATACAATAGGGGTCTTCTTTTAAGTTGAGACTGCCAGCAAGCTCCTCATGCTCGAGGGCCAACAGACAGAACAGGGTGGTCAATTCCAAGTACCAAGAGGAAATAAGGCTGCTGGTACTCATTGGAGGCGGGGGAAATTCTGACTGTGACGTAACCGAAATGCTTTACTAGCACTTCTTGGTCCTTTTATGATAAATGGTAGATGTCAGTGGGAAAAGATGGTAATTCAATAAATGTAAGATTATAAGGACTTAGATACTTCAAAAGTTAGTTAAATTATCCCATCAAGTAAAGGACCCTAACCAGCTGAGAGGTTAACTGAAGGTGATAGAAAAATGATGCAGGTAAAAAAAGAGAGGAAATGATAAATATCAACTATAAATTTTTGGCTAACTATAAAATATGGTCTGTATTATGAGTGTATATTTCTGTTAGGTATACATCAAACAGATTTTTATCTATCTATGTGTATGTTTTTTTGAACACCCCTCTTTTCTTCCCATTTAGAAAGAGGATTTTTAGTGATACTTTACTTTCATAGATTATGAAAAAAACACTAGAACCACACACATAACTGGTAAGAAAGAATGCATATTGCTTGGAATCTCTGGCACTGAGATGGCTACCATGATTGTTGAGACTTCATGCCTACCCTCTGCATGGACAGAACATTTCCACCTGTAATAGATATCACCATATATTAGCCAAAAACATGACTAATTGTTGTTGTATAGTTGAAGGGTTAGAACTGATGCTAAATAGGAAAAGGAAAAACATGCATTGGGTATGAATATATTGTTTAAAAAGCAAGATAATAATAAATGTGAAAGTCCAGAAAATACTTACCTCTAGAGGGTAAGAGGATGGCATAGAAGACAAAAATATGAATGTATTCAATGATTCTGGTGATGTGCTAATTCTTATGTTGGATTTTGGAATTATTAGGGTTCATTTTATTCTCATGCTTTTTAACTCCAAATATACCACATACATTCCATATATACCACATGCATCAAAAATTCACTCCATGGTTATAACCTCATCCTTTCTAGCATTTTTAAACTTATTCTTATATGGTCATGAAATTGTATCATTTATCATTTTCTAGCCCCCTTTCTCTCATTTGGCTTCCTATTATCTTCAACTTCTTTATCCAAAATATTATTCTTAATTTCAATTTTCATTCTTAATTTTATCAATACTGTCTATTTTTCTCTGATTTCCTTTGCATCAACTGAATTGATCATTACATGTTGACTTCCTCTAAAAACAATATAACTTCTTTTCCTGTCTCCCCAATAACAATGAAACACCACATCCATCTACTCAGTTACCCACATCATGCCTTACACCTCTTAATCTTTCAATTTTCCCCATTCTCACATTTATAACACTGGTTTATCTCTCCAACATTTCTTGTCAAGGTTACTGCTACATTTCTCTGTTAAACATGCACTCTTAAGCAAAATTCCATTCTCCAAGGCATATTCAAAGTAATCTTTTAAAAGTGCACTTGCAAATTTTCTTTAATGGCACCTTATTGTTATAATTATGATGGAATACTGTGAAATAATTTTAAAAGTTTTATAAATCTATGAAATTATATCAAAATATTTAAGATATATTTGAAATTAAATGCATGTCACAAAGAGTTTATATAATTTGAATGTAGTTTTATAAAAATAATATTTATGTATACATGTAAATCTATCTAGCTATCATCTATCTAGGTCTATTTTTCTTTCTTTCAACATATCTATCATCTCTCTATCCACAGACAGAAAATACCGTGAAGAAACACAACATTTTAAGAGTGAATTAAGGAGTCATGAGCCATTTTTCCTTTTTTTTTTTTTACATGTTCCTGCATTTCCAAATTATCTATAATTTATGTCTGTGCTTTTCATTTTTTTTTTTTACAAAATGTGTCTATTGATATGAGACAAGCAAGTTAAAAATATAAATACTATATGATTTCCCCCTTTAGCCTCCTAGTTGATAACAAATTTCCCTACTTTTCTTCAAAAACAACTAAAAAACTGAGGAAAAAAGACACCAATATTAGATCCTATGAGATTCTGTCTGATTTAATCCTTGTTCCTTTGTATGAAGTAAATGTCAGCTAACTTCACTTTGCCAGATGTGAGGCATTTATCCATGAATGTTTGCTCATTTGACAATATTAGCTCTGGCTTAAGTCAAATGTTACTTATAGGGGGAGGGAAAAACACTGATATTTAAAGCAACCACATATATATATGCCATGCACGCGCACGCGCACACACACACACACACACACACACAATTTTCTCTGTATCTGTTTAGATCATATCTAGCACTTTTCTCCCTGCTTTCTCTACAAATATAATTTTGAGGTTCTTCCTGGAAAATTATTCTATGTAGATCCTAGCACCTAATTATTGGTGATGTGTTTCCACAGTATGGTAATGTGACCAGACACCAAAGTTCTAGAAGAGTTTAAAGTTCTCTACTAAGAAATCATGGCACTAGACTTGACTGTTTTCCCTTTTACCTCTCTGTATATTTCCACCCTGCCTCATCCAGAAGTTAGAAACATTGTCCCATGGACAAATGTACCTTCTAGAATCTTTTAATCGGTATACTTAATAAAGGATGTTGTTCCTCTGTTCACATGCTTTAGCCATGCCTATGCTGAGCCCTCTCTTTCAGCACCTAGTGAGTCCAAGCACATAATATGTGCCAGTCACCACCATTGATACTGAAAATATCATGTGCAATAGGAGAGAACCAAGCCCTTAAGGAGCTCTCATTCAGCTTGCCTTAAAATAAAACCACTGACATATCTAGAGCAATGGCTTTATATTTATACACACATATTCATTACTTAATTAAGACTTACATTGCCTATGGCTCATGAAGAAAATTTATTTCTTTCTTCTTCCTTGAAGATTTTTAAAGAAAATTTGAAATGGTTACTCCAAGTTGATTTTCATGAGAAGAAAGAAAATCTACATTCATGTTTTGCTTACTCTTTTCCAAGCTTTAACATAAATTTCCAAAATAATATTTTTCAAAGATATATAGTATAAATCATATTTTCATTTGAGAAATATGTGTACCCATATAACTCAAAGATTTCTTATCACCATAAGGACAATGGTGTATCCATCGTTTTAACTTATGCTTCTATATACAGCCTTAAGGTCCTAGGAAGACTGCATGGGAAATTAAGATTAAAACAGAGGCTTTGTACAGGCAATAATATTCTGTTAATTGGTTGAAAAGGCAATCAAATATGTGCTTTGAGATCAGGCAGACCTATATTTGAGTATCTCCTCTGTCAATTACTAGTGCTATAACCTCTGATAAGTTATTTTAGTTTAACTGGGACAATAATAATGACTTTACAGGATTTTGAGAAGTATTAAATGAGATGGTGTATATAAAGTTACTATTAAGTAAAAATGAAAGAACTCAATTAGTTCCTCTCTTTGCATAGGTAGTTAAGAGGAGCTTACTCTAATGTAAGAGGATAGTAACTAGAGACCTCTCTGGGCTCAAATCATACCCCCTGGCCTGTGATATTTTGCTTTTAGAGATAGTGAATGTATTGAACAAGTTAAGATATATAAAAAAAACAGAGGCTGGAGTGTAGTTAGTAGTATTATTAGTAGTTAACATCATTATTACTGTTAGTAGTAGAAGTCTATTTAATTACTAAAGAAGTATATGTAATTTAATGAACAAAAGGAACCCTCTCCAATATTAATATTATTATCATATTTATTTATTTTTTAAAGATTTTATTTATTTGAGAGAGAGAGAGAGAAAGCAGGGGCAGAGGGAGAAGCAGACTCCCCACTGAGCAGGGAGCCTGATGTGGGGCTCAATCCCAGGACACTGGGATCATGACCTGAGCGGAAGGCAGATGCTTAACTGACTGAACCACCCAGGAGCCCCATTATTATCATATTTAATAAACAAAATAGCCTTCTCTCCCCAGAGGTAATCTCTGTGTAGTTGCTATGTCTGTGAATTTGGTAAGATATATGTACAGAAACAATACTCTTTCAATCCCTATGCTAAAGTAGATTAAGAAATTAATCAACATTTGCACATAAGCCACTCCCCCTTCATTCAATCCTAGTACTTATTCTTACTTGAACGTTCATGAGAAAACCAAACTACCTTGCAGTTACACAGAGAATTAACTTTTCTGAAACAAAACAACAGCATAACCAAAACCAGCAAAGATCACCATTACTTCTTGGAGTCAGCAGAATATGCCCTTCCCATTTTGTAGTTTCCATAGGTGTGCCCAAGACATTTCTATTTACTTTGTTCATTATTACCTCAGTTACTTCCCACCCTCTCCTTCTCTCTTTTCTCCAAACTTCTTACTCATGAAAAGACAATTTCTCAAGAATTTCTTGAGTATTGTTTCGTCTCTAAGAGTTATATTTCAGTCTGCCTATCTCTGATAAATTACTTTATATCCTCTGATAATTTATAACCTCTGCTGGTCTACTTTAATGAAGGTTTAAGCTAAATAATTTGGCCAAACAGCTTATTTTTATTTGATGAATCCTTAAGAAATATCTTAATGTTATTATTATTATTATTACTATTATTTAGATACCAGGAAAATATATCTGTAAGATTATTTCTTGTTAGCCTCATTTTGAAAATAAGAATTGCAAAAGCTTGTGAAAATGTAATATATCTGTATATGTAAATAAAATATAATACTATTATATATATATATAATATTGAACCAATAATCTTTTTTTTTAAAGATTTTATTTATTTATTTGACAGAGACAGCCAGTGAGAGAGGGAACACAAGCAGGGGGAGTGGGAGAGGAAGAAGCAGTCTCCCAACGGAGGAGCCTGATGTGGGGCTCGATCCCAGAACACTGGGATCACGCCCTGAGCCAAAGGCAGACGCTTAATGACTGTGCCACCCAGGCGCCCCTGAATCAATAATCTTTAGAAACATTTTTCTCTTTTTCTCTAACCTTTAAAGGCTGCTTTAGCAGTTAAATGTTTTTTTCTAAGTAACAACACACATTGTGAGGAATGGATATGGATGATGGGGTTTGTAATGTCTTAAACATGGAGATCAGTTGTGAACACTCATGTATGCATGTGTGCCCACCTAGTCATATACATTTTTATTGTGCATTCCTTACTTCAACCTAATACCTATCCATGTCAAACACTTGGTTGTATACGGTGAGAGGGATGAGATAAATCGTGGGTTGAAGCTTTAGTGGTAGACAGAGCATAGCACACTGAGGACTTCAGGAAAGCTTTTTACTCAACTCTCCTCCCTTAGGAGTTTACATTTTCTGTTTTATCTCTGGGATTGAGTTTAGTGACAAGCACACATTGAAAGGCTGTGAGAAATGCCATGGGAACTGCTTAACAGCATTCAGATGAGGAGATGGCATTTGAGTTCCCAGCATCTGGCCTACCTCTTCTGCATTAGAAATCTTAATCAGGTGAACTTATAGGATAGTTGGAAAAAGAGACCAGCTATGTATCTGTTTTCACCAGTAAAAGATACATCCTATTTTTGAGTCAATTCTAAAGGTTAGACACCTGAATAATTTTCATTTGATTGGCATGTTTAAGGTAGTGACATGGCTGGTTCTTTGAAACAATATGTAGAACTTTTATTTTTCTACAGTTGTTCTACTATATGGACCCATTTTATAAATTATATTTTGGCTATAGTCCTCTACTCTGATTCTGGTCAATTTAGTCTATATTAGAGGCCAGCATGTTTCAATTTACACTATTGTAGTATTTATTTGGCATTTTATGAGAGAAAAATTAAACAGTTGACTATGATTCGTAATCAACAGCCAAGCTTTATAATTAATACTCTGTGCTTGAAATGGCCGCACATTTGATTGTAAATTATATGTAATTTAAATCAAATGCTGCAGTGATTTTTCCACCATTAAATATTTCTAGAATTCCAAGTCTACCTGAGCTGCATTATGGTAAGAGGAATGCAGATATTTTCTCTTCATTCAGTGGTAAGTACAATATAATTCTTTCAGTAGTGTGAAATTAAGAAAAGTACGAGAAATGAATATAAAAGCAAATGACTGAATTGGAAAAGTAATAAAAATGTAATCACTGAAGCTGTGAGGTAAGGTGCTTTGCAACGTTATGTTAGCACTCTGAATTGTAAAAATATAAAATAATTCCATTTTGCATAGTATTTTTAAGTTCACGTAAAATGACTGATTTAAATTTGAAAAATCTGCAGTACAAAGAATTAACCTCACCCTCCAGATAAGATGTTTAAGGTTAAGTATAATAGAAGCATAAATCTTCTGTAAGTCTTATTAAAGGAGAAATATCTGCAGTATCTGAGTTAGATTTCTTTCAACTAAAAACTCCCATTCTGAAATGCTAGCCTTCTGACATGGTGACAAATTGCTGGAACAAATGCTAAATAGTTAAATGGACAGGTGATGGATAGCCTCATAAGCCTTGCAGGGCAGCCTGTGTAAGATACTAATTGGTTCTGTGGAACTGGTTTTAGTCAATAAATTCACTTGAGAGATTTTTTTGTGTGTTAGACATCTTTAAAGAATGCAGTGCTATAGGTGACAAAATACTTGCAATATATTAGGCCACCAACAACTTTATCACACCCAGTGTGCATGATATCTCTTTCCTTAGACCTAGCTATACTCAAATTCTAAATATTCATTTTTAATGCTCAATGAGAAGATTCTTTATGGGTTCTCTATTTTACCCTTTGACTTTCGAGACCACCTATTTTTCTCACTCCAAAAATTCCTCAATTTTTTCCTCTTATAGGAAGCTACTCAACTTGGGCTTTTTCAACTAAAATTTAAGTTTTAAGAAATAAAGTTAAAAATTTTTCTATAGGATTAGAATAAAAATAATTTTTTCTCACAGTATATGTGAAAATTAGCAGATCTAATATTTTTAGGACAGATTCTTTTTCTCTTCTTTTTAAAAATAATAAAATCATGAAATATTACCAAATTCATTTTCAAATTTCAAGAATCGTGTTTAATGGAAGGAAAGACGAAAGGAAGGAAAGAAGGAAGGGCGAAAGGAAGTAGGGAAGGGGAAAAGGACTAACCTCCAATTGACTGGGTCCTTATGAAGTCACTGAGAAACTAAATCCATACTTTCTAAGACTGAGAGATGAATGCTAACAAACCAATCTGTTCATTCTTTGCAACTGTCCCAGATGTTTTTGTATAATAACAGAGAAGGTTGGTCACCCATTCCCATAGTCTATTGGAGAAGAAAAGTTTTTGTGAACCCCAAATTGTGTTTTCATTTTCAAAATATCCCAGACAATCTCTCTTTAAAGACTGAGCTAGGTCTATGAAGTGAAGTGATTCCTCTGGCCACAAATATCCCATCTCTACACAAAGAAAAAATGAGACACTTTGCAGAAATAAGCAAACAGGTTCTGCAAATGGACTGCATCAGTTTAAACTTAACTCTAGAATTCACTGTGTGACGTTGAGCAAGTTACTTTATCTCTTTGTGCATGTTTCGTCATCTGTAAAGGTGGGAAATGTTAGTACTGGATTCATAAGTTTGTAATTGATTTATATGTAAATTACTTGTACCAGCATCCAGAACATACTAAGCACTCAATAAGTTTCAGCTATAATAATAATAATTATTATTATTATTTTATTATCTTCATTATGTGTATTTGTTTTTTCTTTAATGAATCTAGCTCTATAAACCTTATATGAAATAAAGTTTTTAATTAGAGATTTGGTCTTATTATTATAATCATTATAAAGTGAAAACAAAAGTGAATAGGGAACAGAATTTATATTAACATATACATAATGTAAATTGCATACCTATAAAATACTTTGTTTTAAGGATACTTCATTTTAGCACACCTATTCTCTGTGTGCATGAGATACAGCCAAATATAAGCTAGCTAAATGAAATGAAAGTTTATTGAATTAGCTTAGAAACTTCTGATAACGTGTTGAATTATCCTGGTAACACTAACTCTCCTAACCTGAATTAACCTGATGGCTCTGTTGATGTTATGAATTTTATAAGAAATCACCGCTTTTTCTGCTTTTCATGAACAGCATAATTCTAACCACAGCCATAATGCAAATAAAAGAAAATTTGCCCATTGTAATAGCCAACCTGAAACAAAACAATAAAAAAGTATTGCACAAGTTAAAAATACATTAAGCTGTTTATAACATCAATGTAAGTAAGAATCAATCCTGACTTACCACAAGTTAAATAAAAAGAAGTTAATATTTTTCATATATGAAGAAAAAAGGAAGTTGGTGGCTTGTGACATTAGTTCAAGAGCTAACATTTGTAATTATGAGTGATGATTGATGTTAACTAGATTTACTATGATGATCATCTCACATTATATAGAAATATTGAATCATGTTGTACGCTGGAAACTAATATAATGTTATATGTCAGCTATATCTAAAAAAATCAGAAGAAAAAGCTCTGTGATGATGGTCTCAGAATCTCAGTGTTTCTCTTTTCCTTTCTATCATGGTGGCATGAAACCTGCAGCAGCTCTAGGCTTCATGTGAGAGTTTAAAACAAGAGGACAGACATAAATGGCACCAGCCACATCTGTTCCTATGAATAATATTGTAATAGCTATATGATGACACATGGTAGCTACACTTGTGGTGAGCATAGCATAACATATAGAGAAATAGAATCTCTATGCTGTACACCTGAAACTAATGTAACATTGTGTGTCATCGGTACTCAAATAAATAATTAAAAGGTATACTATCCCAAATAAGACTAAACTTTTAGATTAGAAACATTTCCTCAGTAAATGAAATTCAAATGGGTAGGCATGCAAAAACCAAGTCTGAATCATCCATTTCAGACACATTCAATAATAAAATAGTTTGAATTTAATTATGGATAATATCAGCCATATTAATGTTAATGGCAATTCTGATCTATTCTTCCAGAAACTAGCATTGCATATTTTGAACACTCATTTCATTTTACACATTTATTTATTTACCAAGAAAAAGATAAAGTTGTATTTATGCCAACGTAAAAATCATTTAAGGGTAGTTGTTCATTTAGTAGCTAAAAAAGGAGAAATTATAATTTCATATTTGTGAACTGAATATATTACAATCCTCTTCTGTCACTTGGCTCTATTCCCTTCTATATAAGAATATACAATGTTTGAAATAGGTGAGAGAGATTAATAGATACAAACTTCCAGTTACAAATTAAATGAGTTATAGGAATGAAAGGCATAGGATAGAGTATATAACAAAGTAAAAACATATATACAATCAAATAAACATAAGCCACATAATAATAAAATAACCTATAATAATAATGATACAATGGAATGCCAATTTCTAAATATATTCTTATTAAGTGAATATTACGAAAAACAGTTTATGTCACTGCCAAACAATCTAAATTTTTTGTTGATATTGAAACATCATGTGACACTTAGCTATCTATCAACCAATACAAGTTAAGAGGGATGAAATATACTAGTGAAGTAAAGTATTATCTTTGTGTAGTTTTTAAGAAAACTAAAGTCATTATGACTCTTTATTACAATCAAATATAAAGAGAGAAAGCCTATATAAATACAATGGAATATTACTCAGCTATCAGAAGAACGAATTCTCGACATTTGCTGCAACATGGACGGCACTGGAGGAGATAATGCTAAGTGAAATAAGTCAAGCAGAGAAACAATTATCATATGATTTCTCTCATCTATGGAACATAAGAACTAGGATGATCAGTAGGGGAAGAAAGTGATAAAGAAAGGGGGGGTAATCAGAAGGAGGAATGAAACATGAGAGACTATGGACTATGAGAAACAAATTGAAGACTTCAGAGGGGAGGGGGGTGGGGGAATGGGATAGACTGGTGATGAGTGGTAAGGAGGGCACGTATTGCATGGTGCACTGGGTGTTATACGCAACTAATGAAGCATCGAACTTTGCATCGGAATCCGGGGATGTACTGTATGGTGACTAACATAATATAATAAAAAAAGAAAAAAGATTCTGTAAATTTTTGTCCAACAATGGAATTTTATCTCTATATGCAAATTAACAGTAGCTTAATCACAATATTTTTATTAAAATTAATAAATTAGTATGAACATAATAATTATCATAAAGAAGATTATTTTAAAGTTATGAACATGCAATGCTTCACTGGGGATATCTAAGAAACAAAGAAGCATAGATAACATGACAGAATACAAAAAAGGAAGTCAATAAAATTTAAAACTGGTAAAAATTAAGCACTGAGGAATTTCACTCCAGTAGGAGCTACAGATTATATTCTTAACACATAAAATTCAAATATTATACAAACATCCCTGACTTTGTGTCTTTATATGGTTGTGGTTTAGATTCTTGTCTCTGCAATTTGACCACTGTCAAAAATCGGTTCTTTTCTTAACAGCTTTATTAAAGTATAATTGACATATCACAGTTATACACATTTAAAGTGTACAATTTCGAGGTTTTTACGTATGTATACATCCATGAAACTATCACCAAAATCAAGATGGTAACATGTTCAACACAGTCCTTATAGTTCTTCTCTCTTACCTCACCTCTCCTTCTCCCCCAAGCAACCATTTATCTTCTTTGTCACTACGGATCAGTTTGCATTTTGCAGAGTTTTATATAACTAGAATCATGAAATATGCACTTATTTTTCCCCTGACTTCTTTCTCTCAGCGTAATTATTATGAGATTTATCTTGTTGCATATATCAATACTTCATTCTGGTTTATTGCAAGTAATATTCCATTGTATGGATATACAGTGAATTCTCATTATTCATGGTAGTTATGTCCTATAAAGTCCAAGCAGACTGAATTAGCAGATACTGAGTCATTGCCCCTGGGGAAAATACAGGGTTAGGTTCCTGCCAGCCTCACATGAAAATGGTCACAACATTTTCATCAACGAATCAATAGGTAATCCTGTTTTATGTGAGTTTCTATTTAAGGACACCTTATTTAATATATATTTTGATTCATTAACATTGAATTTATGGCACTATAATTCATGGTGAAAAGTAGCTTAGCTGATATACATATTTTCTCCATGAGGCACAGCATTAGACAGCGTTTCAGTAGTGTTTGGGGGCCATTTAAACAGCAAAATCGCCAACAAAAAACAAACAAAAAAAATGCAAAAGACATGCACTAAATATAGAGCAGAAGGGAGAGCTGCTTACATTATGGGAGCTGAAACAAGACCTTGTTCGACCTCAGCTGGAAAAACAAGCTCTTTGGGCGACTCGAATGCTTTTACTGGTCTGTGCTCTCAAATGTCCTCCAGTGCCCGTGTAAATGCCAACAGGATTCATTTGGGGGTTACAAATAAATTTTGGTTGGTAGTGGAATTTGCAAATGTGAAATTCTCAAATATGGAATCCACAAATAATGAGGGTTGACTATACCATATTTGTTTATCCATTTGCCCACTGCTGGATATTTGTGTTGTTTTATGAATTTTATCTATTATAAATAATGGTATCATGAATACTCATGTACCAATTATTGGTATGGATGTATGCTTTCTTTCCTTATAGGAAAATTCCCAAGAGTGGAATGGCCAAAACGTACCGCATATGTAGGTTTAAGTTTTAAGAAACTGTCAAACTGTTTTCCGAAGTGGTTGTAGGATTCAACGTTCTCACCAGTAGGGTACAAAAGTTTCAGTTGCTCCAGAGCATTGCCAACATTTGGTACAATCAGTGTTTTTAATTTTATCCAACCCGGTAGGTGTGAGGTTGCATCTCAAAAGAGATTTAATTTGCATTTTCCTAACAACTAATGATGTTCAGCATCTTTTCTTTTCTTTTTTTTTTTTTTTTTGCTATCCTTAATCTTCTTTGTTGAAATGTCTTTTCAAATTCTCTGCCCATTTAAAATTTTTTAAATTGTTTTCCTATGAGATTTGAGAACTTGTCTATAATTTTGAATACAAGAAATATGATTAGTTAAGTATTATTCTCTCTGGCTTGTCTTTTTATTTACTGTCTAAAAATATAAGCTAGTATTTTTAGAAAGTCTACTTCATCAATGTTTTTCTATAATGAATTAATCTTTTGGTGCTCTATCTAAGGAATCTTAGCATAAACCAAGGTAAAACAAACGAAAATGTTCGCTTACGTTTTATTTTAGGATTTTATAGTTTTAGGCTGGACATTTACATTTCATGATTCATTCAGAGTTAATTTTTTGTAGATAACGGAAGGTACAAATTGGAGGGTTTTGCTTTGTTTTTGTTTGTTTTTGCACAAATATTCAGTTGTTTCAGAATCATTTGTTGAGAATAGTTAGCTTTTTCTTTTTTTTTAATAGTTACCTTTTTCATACTGAATTGCCATTACATTTTCAAATATAAGTTGTCCATATATAGGTGGTCTATTTCTGAATTTCCTATTCTATTTTTTGATCTATTTGACTGTAATTTTAGCCAAAACCTACATCTTTTTTATTAGTGTTACTTAATTCTAGTCTTCCAATTTTACTTTTTTTTCAAAGTTATTTCAACTGTTCAATACCCTTAGCACTTCCATACAAATTTTAGAACAAAAGTGTAGATTTCTATAAAACAATCCTACTAGGATTTTTTTATTGGGATTGTTTTGAATCGATAAATTTGGGGAAAACTTATATCATAAATATTGAAAGCTCTAAATCAGAAATAAGGTAAAAATCTCATTATTTAGTTGGGTCTTTAAATTATGTCAGTAATGTTTTATAGCTTTAAATGTGTAAGACACCCATATTTTGTTGGGTTTATCCCAAATGACATTTTTATCCCATTGAAAATACTACTTTTAAATTAAACTTCTGACCGTTGCTAAAATAAAGTTGTAACAGAACTGATTTTTATGTATTTGATGTTATATCCTACAACTTTGCCAAGTTCACTTTTTCTAGCAGCTTTTCTTCAACATAGATAATGATGCTTCATACAAATAAAGATTTACTATTTTTTTAAAATTTGCATGCCACTATTTTATTTATGCTCTATTTCACTGATTACAAACTTCAGTACAATGTTGAATAGGAGTGCTGAGAGTAAATATCCTTATCTCAAACCTCATCTTAGGGGGAAAGCATTCATTCGTTCTTTTATATTAAGCTAACCTTTTTTTTTTTAATGTTTTTTTATTATATTATGTTAGTCACCATACAGTACATCCTGGTTTCCGATGTAAAGTTCGATGATTCATTAGTTGCATATAACACCCAGTGCACCAAGCAATACGTGCCCTCCTTACTACCCATCACCGGTCTATCCCATTCCCCCACCCCCCTCCCCTCTGAGGCCCTCAGTTTGTTTCTCATAGTCTGTAGTCTCTCGTGTTTCATTCCAAGCTAACCTTTTAACATTAAGCAGGATGTTAACCTAATGTTATTGTTAGGTGCCAATTAACAGAGAGATGAAGTTCTCTTTTATTGTTAGTTTCTAGATATTTGTTTGTTTGTTTGTTTAAAATGGGAATGGATGTTGGATAAGTCCCACCAGATCATAACGTTTTATTCTACTTACACATTGTTGGATTAAATCAGCTAGAATTTCCTCTAGAAGTTATGCATCTATGTTTATGGAAATTATTGTTTGTAGTTTTCTTATCCATTGTACTTTATGTGGTTTGCTATCAGAGTGATGGTGGTCTCACAGAATGATTTGGGAAATACTTCTGTTCTTGAATTTTCTAAAAGGGCTTGTGTAGAATTAGTATTATTTCCTTTTTATTGTTTAGTAGAATTAATCAGTGAACAATGTGGGCTTGGATTTTCTTTATGGCAAGATTTTCAACTTAATTATTTAATGGATATTGGGTTATTCAGTTTATCAACTTCTTTCTGAGTTTTGGTAGTTAGGATCACGTAAGCAATTTGTCCAATTTAACTGAGTAAAATATATTGATACAAAATTGTTTCTAATATCCCTTTACTATCCTTTTAATATACATAGAACCTGTTGTGACATCACCTGTTATTCCTGATATTAATAGTTTTGTCTTTTTATTCTGATCAGTTTGGCTAAGTGTTATTCCTGATATTAATAGTGTTATTCCTGATATTAATAGTTTTGTCTTTTTATTCTGATCAGTTTGGCTAAGTTTTTATCAATTTTATTTTTTTATTTTTTTTTTATTTTTTTTTTTTAAAGATTTTATTTATTTATTTGACAGAGATAGAGACAGCCAGCGAGAGAGGGGACACAAGCAGGGGGAGTGGGAGAGGAAGAAGCAGGCTCATAGCAGAGGAGCCTGATGTGGGGCTCGATCCCGTAACGCCGGGATCACGCCCTGAGCCGAAGGCAGACGCTTAACCGCTGTGCCACCCAGGCGCCCCTATCAATTTTATTAATGTCAGAGAAACAGCTTCTGGTTCTGTTTTCACCAGTGTTTTTCTATGTGTTTTTCAATTGATTTTTGTTCAGTCTGACCTTTATCATTTTCTTTGTATTGCTTTTTTGGGGATGAATTTGCTTTTATTTTTCTATTTTTTTTTTAAAGGTGGAAGCTGAGACCATTAATTTGTGCCCTGATTACTTTCTAAGACAGGCATTTAAGTGCTATAAATTTCCTTCTGAGTGATACATTTTGTTTTCATTGTCATTCAGTACAAAGTACTTGCAAATTTCCTGTTGATTTCTTCTTTGTTTTTTAGGTTACTTAGAATTGTGTTTTTTTGGGTTCCCAAACATTTTGGGGAAATCTCCAGAGATCTTTTTGTCATCGATTTCAGATTCAGAGAACATATTTTGTATGGGTTGAATCTTTTTTAATTTATTGAAACTCAATTTATGGCCTAAATTTTGGTCTGTACTGTACTGTGGCTTTTTTTTTTTTTTTTTAAGATTTTATTTATGTATTCTACAGAGATAGAGACAGCCAGCGAGAGAGGGAACACAAGCAGGGGGAGTGGGAGAGGAAGAAGCAGGCTCATAGCAGAGGAGCCTGATGTGGGGCTCGATCCCACAACGCCGGGATCACGCCCTGAGCCGAAGGCAGATGCTTAACCACTGTGCCACCCAGGCGCCCCTGTACTGTGGCTTTTGAATTGAATGTGTTTTCTGTTGTTGAGTAGAGTGTTCTGTGAATGTCAAGTAGGTCACGTTGGCTAATAATGTTGTTTAGGTATTCTGTATCTTTAATGATTGTGCATTATTCTATCAATTATTGAGAAAATTATTAGAAGCTCTAGTATATTTGAAAATTTATTTCTTCTTTCATTTGATCAGCTATTTTTCCCGTACATTTTGAAGCTCTTAGATACAATACCGAAAAACAGGATCCATAACAGGAAAAAATAATAATTATAATTTATGAAATTTATGAACTTCTGGCCTTTAAAATATTCTTTTAAGAGAATAAAAGGATAAGCCATAGACTGAAAGAAAATAATCTCAAGTCACATATCTGATAAGGGACTTGTATCCAGATTATATGAGAAACATAAAATGCATTAATATAAAAACAACCCAGTAAAGAGGTGGGCAGAAATCTGAAAAGACATTTCACCTACGAGGACACAGAGATGATGAACAATTACATGGCAATTCAAGAAGAGATTTGAGACTCTCTTATAATTATTCATTGGGAAATGGAAAACAAAATACAGTGAGATATCATTACACACCTATTAGAATGGATAAAATTTAAGAGATGTACCAAAGCAAGTGTTGGAGCAACTGGAACTCTTGCACACCGCTGGTGGGAATGTGAACTGCAATTCTGGAACAGAGCTTGCAGTCAGAGAAACACTAACACCATATGATTTCACTCATATGTGGAATTTAAGAAACGAAACCAATGAGCAAAGGGGAAAAGAGAGAGAGAGCTGAACCAAGAAATGGTCTCTTAACTCTAGAGAGCAAACTGATGTTTACCAGAGGTGAGGTGTGTAGGGGGACGAGGTAAATAGGTGATGGGGATTAAGGAGAGCACTTGTGATGAGCACAGGGTGATGTATGGAGGTGCCGAACCACTATATTGTACACCTGAAATAAATATTAAAGTGTATGTTAACTAGAATTAAAATTAAACTTAAAAAAGAGAATTATAAAATTACCAAATGATCGAGCTAATCTGTTAGCTACCTACACAATAGGAATGAATGCCTATGTACACACAGACTTATATATATGAGTATTCATAGCATATTTACTTAGAGTAGCCAAACAAGCAAAATAATTCAAATGTCCATCAACAGCTAAATAAACAAATACGACATATCCATATAATATAATATTACCCAGCAACAAAACAATGAACTATTAAAAAACAGCATGAATAAATCCCAGGATAACTATACCAAATGAGAGAAGAAATACAAAGTACATTTTTTATGACCAAATTTATTTAAATTCTAGAAAATGCAAACTAATCCATACTGACATAAAACAGGTGAGTTGTTGCCTGAGGGTAGGAAGGAGAAGCTTGAGAGAGGGTTTACCAAGGAATATGGGGAAACTTTCAGGGGTGATGGGTATGTTTACTATTTGGTTTCAAGGATGTCTATGCATATTCAAACATAAATTTTTTTTACTTTAAAATTATGAGTTTATGATATGTCAACTATATCATAATAAAACTGTCAAAAGCAAAATTAAACCAACAAAGAGTATAGGACTTAAATGTTTTCCCTTTCATAAATGTTAGCAACTCAAAGAATAAGCTCTTAAGCTTTTAAATATACGTAAAACCATAGTGAGACTATCATAGATGTATTATAGACATGAAGAGTCAGATGCAGTAAACTCAACCTCCAATTTAGTGAATTAATTACAAATATTATACACTTTCATTATTAGTCATTCAATTATTATTTCAATTTTATTTTGCCAAGTAGTTTAATATTAGTGATATATTTTTCTTAATTATTTCTGCTTCCTCGTTTTATGCAGTGATAATATTTTCCCAGTTGTCTGCTATGTAACTCTAAATTTTATTCAACCAGTATTTCATGCACATGGAGAATGATAGAGGCAATAATATTTTGGCTCCCTCTTTCCATGAATTTGCTCCTCAGTGTCTCGTCCTTTCCCTTCTCCCCTGCTATCCCCATACACACATAAATAAAACAAGGGTAGAGAGATTTCTATTCAAATTTGTCACATCTGGAGATATACATGTATTTTTGGTTATTATTGGGTGTGGCTGCTGATCCTTAATGATCAAAACATACTTCGTGTGCAGTTATATTCCTGACTCTGCTGAGCACAGTAAGCTCCACCAGTGACAAGAACATAATTACTCATCTTTGGAACTCTTTTGGTTAGTGTAGGACCTGACACATAGTAGGCATTTTGAAATATTTGCTAAATGAATGAAAAGAATTTAAGCATTCAGTTTTGGAGATATTATGACAGAACTGATATTTCCACATTGTTACTGCCATAAAGTAGATGAGTCATCATGGAATAAGCCATAGACGCAGGTAAATAAGCACGGTAACTGTGCTCGTATTCATCTGATTTTTAAAGATTGCCGTGTAAGGATTTTTGCAGAAGGACACTATTGACTGGGCACCTCCACTGAGCAGCCGCAAGAGATTTCACACACATTGTTGCAGATCCTTGAGCTGGCTGTACAAAGCAGGTAATATTTATACCTTATCCTCCAGGAAAATGAATACTGGAGAGGTAGAATGAGTGGATCAAAGAGGATATTTTTTTTTTTTAAGATTTTATTTATTCATTTGACAGAGAGACAGCCAGCGAGAGAGGGAACACAAGCAGGGGGAGTGGGAGAGGAAGAAGCAGGCTTCTAGCCGAGGAGCCCGATGCGGGGCTCGATCCCAGAATNCTGGGATCACGCCCTGAGCTGAAGGCAGACGCTTAACGACTGAGCCACCCAGGCTCCCCGAAGAGGATATTTTCAATATGTGTTCTTTCCAGTTATTTAGTATTTAAATTAAAGTAAAAATGATAAAGGTACTATCATGTACATTTATTAAATGACCGGGTAATTTGGAGACTGAGATATTTTTCAGTGCCACATCCACTGGAAAAATCAGTGCGTGGCGTTTTTTGTTTTTTTGGTTTGTTTGCTCGTTTGTTTGATTTTTCAGTACATTACATCCTGGTTGCAGCCCAGCATTTACAGAACCAAAATAATTACCCTGTCTGAAATTTTCTTTCTTTAACGGTCCACTCTCTCCTATCACATATTTGTTCCCATTTCTCAGAACTTAAATTCCATGCTTCAAAGGAAAGTACTGCGGGCATTGTCTTATGCTCTCTGGGAAACATCCTTATGCAAGTACAGTATTTCCCAAGTGTTGTAAGGTGGCTTGAGCAAGCATTCCTAACTCCCTGGCTGAGGCATCTTGCTAAAAATCCATTAATCTTGGCCACTTCACCTCTTGTAGCTCCTCAGACTTGACACTGCATTTTCTCCTGGGCATTAACTGGCATGATAATATGTTTAAATATTAAAGAACTTCAATGTATAGAATTATTGAATTATTATATTTTACACCGGAAACTAATATAATACCATATGTTATACTTGAATAAAAAAATTAAAAATAAAAAATAAACAAATAAAAAAAAGTACTAATTAATCCTAAATAAATGAACATCATATTCTTCTCAAGTAACCTAGACTTTGAGGTAGGCACACTGTATCTTTCTTTAAATCCGTGCATAGAATATAGAGTTTTATAAAAATACATTTTTCAACTGAACAGCCTTATGCACATTGAAGATATATAGGAATGAAATTTCAGATGGTGAATTGCATTAATGTGACTCAGAATTGCAAATAATAAATGTCAATAAGAGCAATCTATTTTCATCAAAAGTGCCTTGAATTTAAAATTTGCTATAATAGAATTATTATTCTGTTAAATATCCATATAATTTGATTCAAAATCAAAGTAAAAGCACACTGCTGACTTCTGTGTATGAGTTTTATATAAATAGGAACTTTATCCTGCAGTTTAGCAGCTAAAGACATATAGTAAATTGAATCAATTTGTAGTTGAGTTTTCAGATATGCTTCTCTTGTTTCATGCGATGATCAAATACGGGACATATTACAGGAGTTAAGAACTAAGCTGTTAAAGAAGACGAGCTGGATTTGTAGCCATTTGAGACCCACAGTAATGCTGTGTACTTTCTTGCATTTAATCAGACTGTGTGACTTTGCCATATAGGGCTTGGGTCTCCTAGGAACTGATCCATAATAAATATTTTATTTTATTAATACTAAGAATTGTGGCCATACACCAAACTGAACAAACAACTGTTATGTGATTTCCAATACAATGCTTTATATTTATGTGCCATAAAAGCCAAGGGTGGACTTATCTAGAATATTGACCTATAAAACTTAACTACTGAATCAGATATGGCTGAGAGACAGAAGTTGTCCAACTAAAGTTAAATAATTTTATAGAAACATTTGCTTTAGTTTTTGTTATTTTCATAAACTCTGTCTATGTTCTGAACATAATTTTAAAATTCACAAATTCTAACATATACCACAATCTATTCATGCCCAATCTTGGCAATTAGTGAAGGTTTGTATCACAGTGAGATATAATGTGTCATTTCCAATTAGCTTTTATAAAATTGGAAGACCAAGTTCCAATAATGCTATTGTTATTTTTAAGAGTCATATTATAAAGATTATTTTTTTCTTTAGAAATTCATAACAGTTTGGCTCTAGTCCTCTCTTAGTTAGTAACTGAGGTCAACTAGTATAAAACCAAACCCAAATAAGTTAAGGGGACCTGAAAAATTATGATTTTAGCATAAAAATGTAACCAATAAAGTTAGGCAGCCTTCAGTGGCTAGCCTTCATCATTGGGAACAATGTTTGTGGGTTGTTGGTTTTATTTAAGATTTTATTATTAAGTAATCTCTTCCCCAACATGGGGCTCGAACTTACAACCCTGAGATCAAGAGTCACATGCTCTCCTGACTTAGCCACCCAGTCTCCCCTTTGGAATGTTCTTGAGATTAAGTTTATGTTGAACATTTACCAAACTCTCCAATTAATGTTAGACTTTGCTAGGGATAAAAACAAAAAATTACCTAGAATTTACCATTCTTTTTCCTTCCCACAAATTTTTGTGTCTTTTCAGTTATAATTGCTATTAATTAAGAAAAATCTTAGAACACTTACATTCATGTCAGTGATTTTTAAAGGAATTTTCAGTTAAAAATGAATATAGGTATCTAAAAAATGATAGTATTGAAACTGGAAAAATTAAAAGCTAATACTGCTAATACATTCATACTCATTTATTTTTTCTTTTTTTCTGGTCATTGTAAATGCTTAAGGAAAAGGTAAACTTTTTTATGTTTTTTTTTTTCACATTGCTTATTTTTAGCATTCTACTTTTTATTAAAAACCATACACAAAATCATAGTTCATATGCAAAAATATTCTCTAAAATGTAAGCGATGACACATTTAATATTTTTAAAGTATACAGAGATACATGTACATTGCTTTTGTGCTGTAGAGTGGAAAAGTCATGCCAAAATCCAGTAAATTGTTCATACATTCTTCATCTTTGTTTTCCAGCTAACATGTTTAGGTTGTTATCAAAGGAATTACATGAAGTGGAGGAAGTAATAAGGGGATAAATGCTGATGACATGCTTTGGAAGAAAAAGACCATCTAGAGATCATTTCTTTGTGCTTATCATATCAAAGTCCTATTCTTAATTCCTCATCAAATTTACTAATCTCTGCCTATATCATGCTACATCAGAAATCTGAAAGAAATAATATTAGTTGGTGTCATGGTCATTTTTCTTTAACATTTCACTCTTTGTAACGGGAGTGTCTCCCGAGAATGTCAAGCTGAGTTTACTTGGGAGCATTTCTTAAGAGACAATACAGAGATCAATAAAGAGACTGCACACACTGTGCTGCTCGTCTAAATATCTCAACGTCAAGATGAGGAGATAAAGTGTATTTTCCCTCTAGACTATGAGATGTTTGAGGACGGCAACTGTGTCTCAATCCCCTTGCGCCCTGTAGCTCCTATGCTAGTAACCAGAATGTGTCAGGAGCTAATGTTTGTTACATTTGCTTCGCACTGTGGCTTGTGAGATGAAGTAGTGGAGCGAAGACTGAGCGAGCAAGTAGACTGCACGGTGCAAAAGCTTGAGGCAGGGCTAATAAAACCAAGCAGCTGCAATGATACGAAGGAACTGGCACTGGGGTAGGGCATAAGTGCCCAGAATTCTTAACTTGGAATTCAGAGAGCAGCATCCCTGCTACAGGGGAATGATGGGATGTTCCAGTGAAGAGCTTCTGATTCTGCCTTTGTCTGTGCTATAAATACTAACATAAATCCTATAAACACTCCTATGATTTCTCTACATTTTCCTCACCATACAGTCCCAGCGAAATGGCACAGTCAAGTAAGGCACTATCATTGATCCCATAACCCAGCATATTATCCTCTTCCTTACCATTGCATCTATCTCTCTTAAAGAAGTTACCAGCTGGTTCTCCTCCTCCCTGCATCTTTTCCAGGTTGGGGTCAGCAATAGAGTATGCGTGTGAGCACCAGGAAGAAAAAGAGGTTAAAGATGCTGTGAAATGATTTGAATTTTTCTGTGATTGGGTTTAAGCAGGTCTCCCTGTTCTCAGAGAAGGGAAATGCGATTCTGGCAAAAGAGGCAGTGGGGGACAGACAGGAAGCAAGACAGGCAGCTGCCAAGAGTGACCAACAAAAACAGAGAAAGACAAAGGGTTTGGGACAGGGAGAAAGAAAAATAAAGAGAAGGGAAATCTGTGAGAGAAACTGAGTAAGAGAGGAGGACAAACATCTTTGGGGACACTTTCAGAGTAATGAGTGTCCACCCTGCCATTATTTTTTTAGAGTTGGAAAGTCTGAGAAGATTTTTTTAAATTTGCTTTATAGAGGTAACAATTTACATCTAATGAAAGTCACCAGTGTTAAGTGTATAATTCTATGATATTTGACAATATATGGAATCATGTGACTACCACCTCCTTTTCAAGGCACAGAATAGTTCCACCAACCCAAAATGTTCCCTATACCCCTTTGCAGTCAATCTTCTCCTCCTCACTCCCATCCCTGGCCTCTGTCTTTCTTTTGCTATTAGTTATTCTTTATTAGAAAATAATTTTCAGCATCCAAATATATATATATATATAAAAAGAATAATGTAAAAACTTGCCCACACAGTTACTGCCTGGTTTCATCACTCTTAGCACTTTATTTTTGCTTTCTTCTTATAAATCAAATATTACAGAGAAGAGTTAAAACCCATGCTCATCCCTTTCAGATTCCTCTCTTCCAGGTCCCAATTTGACATTTTTCATTCCCGTGCATATTTTATTAATTTACAACCTACCCATGTGTACATAAGTTACATATGGTCATTTTTTATTTTTAAAGGTGAGACAGATGACATAATACTGAATATATTATTCTGTTGGGTTTTTTTTTCTCAACATTTTGTTTTGAGATGTATTAGTGATACCTATTACCACAGGTCATTCACTTTATCCGGTTTATTCTGTTCTATTCCCATTTATCCATCTTATATATGGCTAATTTAGATTGTTTCTAATATTCAGCAATTGTAATCTATAAAACAACATTTTCCTATGTATATTCTTGTATACAAATACTAGAGTTTCTCTAAGAATGTGCATCTGGTAATAAATTACTGATCCACAGGATATAGTATACCTCTGAAATCCTTAAATTCTGACAAACTGTTCTTGAAAGGAATTGAAAATATTTATACTGACTCCAAAGTATATAAGGATACCTGTAGTTCCATATCCTTAATGATGTTGATGTTAATATTTGTTAGTTTGACATTTCAATAGGTATGAGAACGTATCCACTATACTGTATATAAACCATTAGTGTCGTCTTCTTTTTGAAAGGCCTTCATATACTTTGCCATTGAATGTATTATTTTTTTTCTTACTGTCTTGTAGCAGTTTTTAAATACATTCTAGATACTAATTGTCTGTCATTCATATGAGTTGCAACTGTTTACCTTCAGTCTTTGGCATGGATTTTCACTTGGATTCCACCCCCCTAGCCCCCCACCCCATATGGAAATAAGGGAACTCAGATGATCTTCCCTGGAGGTGGTGGCACCAAGTGTTAAATAACATAAAAATGTTAAGGAAAAAAAAGAAAGAAAAATGTCAAGGAAAATGCCTCCACCATTGCTGGCATTGATGCAATTCTGTTAGATTATATCAGGCTGCAATATTTCTTTCTTTCTTTCTTTCTTTCTTTCTTTCTTTCTTTCTTTCTTTCTTTCTTTTCTCTCTCTCTCCTTCCTTCCTTCCTTCCTTCCTTCCTTCCTTCCTTCCTTCCTTCTTTCTTTCTGTTTTAAATAAGTGTACACAGAACAGAGTTCATCTCCTGGACCTATCTAATGGTGAGAAATGTGATTTCCCAGGCTCACCTTGTATCTTGCTATTAGAAACTATAATGCAATGAATAGCCTTGTGCACATGTCATTTCACTTGTACAGGTAGAAGATTTCATTATTTATTATCTATTTATTACCCTTTGACATGCTTCACCCATTATTTTCTTAATTGTAAAAATATTTAATTTTGATGCATTCGCACACAGCACTCTTTTCCTTTATATATGCTGTTTTACCGTTTTGTTTTTTTTTTTAAAGATTTTATTTCTTTATTCGACAGAGATAGAGACAGCCAGCGAGAGAGGGAACACAAGCAGGGGGAGTGGGAGAGGAAGAAGCAGGCTCCCAGCAGAGGAGCCTGATGTGGGGCTCGATCCTAGAACACCAGGATCATGCCCTGAGCCAAAGGCAGACGCTTAACCGCTGTGCCACCTAGGCACCTCTAGCGTTTTGTTTTTAAAATACTTTAGTCCTAAACAGTCATAAGTAGTTCCTTCTCTATTTTCTTGAAATATTTTTTATTTTAAGATTGCATATTTCGGTCTGTAATTCAATTGTAGTGCAACTAGGTATATGGGAAAACAGAGGAATTTATTTATTTTTCATGCAAATAAAAAATTGTCCAAGCACTGCGGACTGAATATTGACAGTGCATTCTTCCCCCTCGGAACTATAGTGCTGCCTCCAGCCTATACCTGGATACTCTGTCTGCAGAGGCCTGATTTGCAGCTCATTTCTCTACCACTGGCTTATTGTCAAGACCACACAGTCTTAATTACCAAAGAATTAGGATAACTCCTGATATCTGACAGACTATATCTCATTCTTCAGAATTCTTCAAGGTATTCTTGGTCTTTTGCTCTTCCAGACACACACTATATATATATTAGATTCATTATTAGGAATTTTAAAAACTTCATTGCTACTGTATATGATGCCTATTTATAGTTACGATTGCTTTGTCACTATTTATAGTTACTAACGCTTTGATGCTGATTTGTAGAACAAACTTTATTATTGATAATTACTGGTTTTGTTTCAAGAAAGCTCGCTGATGCCTATAATAGTTCATGGTTCTATGGGACTGTCTAGATGGGCTATCATTATATACACAAATGGCTTCTTTTCTTCCTTTCCAAATATTGCATACTTTCTTTTTTTCTTTTTAATGTGTCATTTATAACCTTCTGGACAAAATTGAATAAAAGTGGTGTTCCTGTCTCATTCTTGATTTTTAAAGGAAATGTTTCTCAACTTTTTTGAAAATGAATTTGCTAAGATATAATAAACGAATTTTATCCAGTTAAAGAAATTCTTGTCTCTTACTAGTTTGCTAAGAAATTTTTTAAAAATTCTAAGTTATTGTTGAATTTTGTTGTCTCTTCCATTTATCAGGATGATCCTGTATATAATTTTTGTTGGGATTAATGTAGAGCATGAAATCATCCATAATACCTGGCTTGCTAAAATGTAACACAGAGGCCCCTGGGGGCAGAGGGAAGGTTTTGGAGAAGGGCACAGATCTTTGGAATGCTGAGGCCTGTGGGACCACTCTGCGGTTGGAATGTCTGGAATGCCTGGAATGCCCTGGGGAGTTGCGTTCTCCGCACCCCCCCCCCCCCCCCCCCCCCCCCCCCCCCCCCCGCCAGCTTTCTTACCCCAAACAGCCCCACTGTGATCTAAGCGATGTAGGCATTGTCCCTTTGGCTGTGTTTAGAACAACTCATAGAACATGCAGATTAGTATAACAGATCCTCCCAGTTCCAGTAAGACCCCTTGTCACACATCATGCACTTGAGAAACAGTGATAAGGATTTGTGATTATCCTGAGGAACCAATTAAAGTGAGAGCAAAGAAGAGCAAAGGATCTTGTCTCTGAGCGTTGACCCCTTTTCCTTTCCTCTCCTTTCACAGCAAAGTTTGGAGTAATCTTTCATCCGCTGGTACCGGGACTGTGGGCTGTTCCTGGAAATTTTTTTTTCTTTTCTAAATTGGTACATGTGTGATGTAGCTTGATTATAATTATAAACATGCATACCCATATAAGTCTTTCCACTTGTATATACATACTTGCATATATATGTGTGTGCACACACATGCATTTCTGCATTTGGTTTTCTAAAGTTTTGTTTATAATTTTTGCATCTATTTTTACAGGTAATATTGGCCTCTTCTCATACCTATCTATAGCACTGATATCAAAGTTTCACTATCCACATAAAAGTGACTTGGAGACTTACTCTCTGAATGAGTTTATATTAAGACAAAATTTATATGTTTTAATTAATACTGATGACACACTGCCTGTAATATCTTAAGGATAAAACAAATATATGAATCCTATAGCATAAATCCAAAAACTCAGCAGCCTTCCCTTTCTAACCAGGAGACCTACTCTTAATGTTAACAGCAGACTAGAGGGATTATACTGTCAGTTTCCCTGTGAAGCTCCTTTTGTCATTTTCATGGTGAGATTTTATATATTTCTGGCCTCTTCTGACTGTTTTGGAGTTAATTTCTGCTCCCAGGTTAAGTAACTGATAATAACTCACGTTATTTCTGAGTGCTTACTCCAAGAATACATAAGTTAATTTTAATGGATCCACTTAATTCAGGTACCAAGCTTATGGTAAGTACTTTAGCAATATTATTTAAATCTGAAAAAAAAAAATACTTTTATGAGGATAGATAAAGAAACTGAGGCACAGAGAGGTGAAGTAACTTCCTAAGGTCATTTAGCTCATAAGTCAGAGACAGGATTCAAGCCTAGGCATTATGTATCCTGAACTCCTGCCTTTACCCACAGATGATGTTGCTGACCCCCTCAGTTTTCTAGGCATTTCCCTAGCAGACCCTTACTCTAGTACTTACTAAAGTAAAATTTTTGATACCTAATACATGTCAGATGAGACACCATTATGTTTTCTAAATATTCATAATAAATATACTGATAAAGACCAAGACACATACGTTTATAGGTGTTTGAATCTTGGGTAAACTAGAAATGAAAATTTTGTCTTGTGTAAAACCAGAGCACTTAATTGAATGCAGAAAACTAATTGTATTTAGAACATTCTGAGCTGAGAGAGAATGGTGTTCACACAGGGAAGTATACTGAAGAAATTAAGAAATCAGGTACTTTATATAGAATGCATTGCACATTGCTTGTGATTTTGTGAATTCTTATTACTTTAAACGGCAGACAGAGTTTCGAGGCCTCTGAAGTTGGTCATTAGTTTCACATCTAAATAAACATTGGGAAGAAGAACCCACATAGGGTACTCCCAGTTGAGCGTGGCCTAGTTCAGTAGCATGATCCCCAGAGTCAACTCACTAGATACCAAATGGGTTAAAGGAACGTTCTGTATAGTAGCAGATCCTTTCGGTGCCCAAGTCAGATCCTCCTAGCATTCCCAACCAGGTCAGGCCCCGTGTGTCTTCTGTCAGCCCCTGAGACTCCACGATTGAAGACTTCTTCTCAGTTTATATACAGGCTAGGCCAGAAGTGCTGAGGTATTTACACTAGGTAGTACAGTTATGAATGTGAGTCGGAGCTCAAATACCCTCAGCTTCCTTGCCCCGTTCGATGGGGGTTAGGGCAACTCTGAGTCATTTTCTACTCTGCCGAAGTCCTCAAAGAAGACTAGTCACAGTTTCCCACAGTGCTACCCTGTTCAATATCACACCATTTTTTTTAGGAGCAGGGGAGGTTAAAACTTTTTTGTCTCAGGGCGCCTGGGTGGCTCAGTCGTTAAGTGTCTGCCTTCAGCTCAGGGTGTGATCCCAGCATTATGGGATCGAGACCTGCATCGGGCTCCTCTGCTGGGAGCCTGCTTCTTCCTCTCCCACTCCCCCTGTTTGTGTTTCCTCTCTCTCGCTGGCTGTCTCTCAAATAAATAAATAAATAAAATCTTTGAAAAAAAAAAAAACAAAACTTTTTTGTCTCTTTGTCCAACTCACCATGTTGTGTTTCTTGAAATCACCTACCAAGGTAATCTATGGTAATCTATGTCCTCTCATTACTCGTATATCCCCCCATAATTATTTTTTAACTGTAATATTCAAATTACCACCCTAAGCACCGGGCTGGCTACATAATTTCTGGGGCTCATTGCAAATGAAAATATAGAGTCCCTTGTTCAAAAAGCAAGAAAAAAAGTGCCCCTAAAGGTCCTAAATGTAAAACCTCTTCTGCTATTTCTCTTTCAATCTGTTAAGGTGCTTTTATCCACTGTTCAATATTGCAGAATGCAGATGCCCAGTGCTACCAGAGAGCCTCTCCCTGTGACTGTGCATGTTCACTCACAGTCCACTGATTGCTGGATTCCTCTTCTCACCAGTCACTGATATGCTATATCCTGGCCAGGGGCAGAGAAGTCAAGCTCCCTTCCCCAAGGCATGGCTGCCCCAACTCACAGCTGGGAAGAAATTACCAAGGAATTACAACCTCTGCAACAGGACACATGGGGCACCTGGATTGGGGGTGAGCTACAGACTCACTCCCACCAAGTTACCCACCAAATATGCCATGGTATTGTAAGCCCTAGAATGGGATGGGCACAGCCATGCCCAGCTAACTCTGAGATGCCATGGGACAGACACAGGCAGCCTTGGCTCTCCTCAAACTCATGCCCAGTTCTCTACCAGGGGTGGAAGGAAGCAGCAATGACTGGGTGGGTATAGGGAAGGGGAGGCCAGGCAGGCCTGGGACATCAGGGGCAGGAGGTGGCAGCTGTCATAGGGGGAGGGGGTGTGTTGTGGGGAGGAAGGAGCCAGGAGGGGCACAGATGCTAGGGGTTGGTAGAGAAGTTATCATTGAACCTCTCCTGGAATGGTAGAGGGTAGGGGATTAAGTAGGAGGTGGGGCTGTATGTGAGTTGAGGCTCGAAGCTGTGACCAAAGAGCATTAAACGCCAAGTATGTGGCATTCTTCTGAGTAGGAGTTCCTAGAGTGACAGCACTAGTCCTATATCCATGAAGCCAGCCCTGCTGAGCATAAATCCTTGAGTTTATTCACCCCTAAAATCGCATTCTTTTCTTTCTCAATCCTATCACACTGACCACATCCATCACCTTGCAAATTTCTTATGTTGAAGGTTTTGCATTTCCCACTTCCCAGGGGGTTTCACAGAAACCATACACATATTATTTAGTTTACATGACTTACATCCAAATCACTCTTACATCATTTTCCCTCTTTTCAAGTACATGGACCTCTCTTATAACAATGAATTCCATTTTACCTCTAATTGTCTACCAGCTTTAATGTCCTTAATGGATGTGGGTACTGTATTTATAATTTTTTTTCTCCATACGTATCTCCTGACATCATTCTTAGTGCTTTTGTGATGCCTGATGACATCATTATAAAGCTAGATTTCTATGTCAACTACATTTCCATTGAATACCTTCTTCAGTTCACAGCCAGGTCCTGAGGCCAACCATTAAAGCAATGCTCTCATGATCATTCCTATTCTGTTTAAGGTCCCGACCTGGTCTCTATCATATGGGGACACTGCAGACATGGTGGTGGCTCTCTGGGTACTCACCATCAAGAGGACCTTACATTAGCCAACACTGGCTGCACATACAGGATTGGGAAAGCAGGGTTATTCTGAAAAAGAGCAGTCAGTGAGGCTGGAAATCTAGGGAGGATTTTAGGAGGTAGAATTTCATCTGGGTCTTCAAGACAATTCCTCTACCAACAAGATCGAACTCTAAGGAACTTCATAATGCACAATATATAACTCCCATTTTTACTACTAAACATAGTCGAAGACAAACAGGAAACTGTGTGGACTAGCCTTACTACAAGTCTGTAGTTTCATTAATACTTGGCAATACTTTTTTTTTTTTTTTAAGAGATAGAGAGGGCATGCACAAGTGGGGGAGAGGGGCAGAGAGAGAGGGAGAGAATCTCTCAAGCAGATTCCTCCCCACTGAGCATGGAGCCCAATTTGGCTTTACCACCCTGAGATCATGACTTGAGCCAAAATCAAGAGTCAGACACTTAACCTACTGAGCCACCCAGGGACCCCAATACCTGGCAATACTTTGGCATATCTGTAAGAGAATCCTTATCCCCAGGCTTTTCCAACTTTTCTACTCTCATTTCAAATCTCTCCTCTCTCATTTTGCCTAAATAACTACATGTCATTCTTTCTGAATCACCTCATCCAGCAGCCCACAGAAAACTCCTATAACATTCATATGCTAATCACGTCAGCCACCAGTCTGGATTGGCTGCTTTTTCATGACTTCCAATCACTCACTGGGTTTGTCTTTACTCAAATGGTCAATACTGTTTGTTAAGTGCACACATTTCCTTAATTCAATTATCTCCATCCTCATTAAAAAAATAAATAGTTTTGCTTCCAACTTTACTAAGAAAGAGTCCAGGTGACTGAAGGTGCCTAGCTTTGTCCTGCAAGTCCAACTTTGATGTCTTTAACTGCCTCCCTTTCTCCAGTCTACAATCTCCTACCATTTGTGACAAGCAAGTAACCCCTTGCCTAGCCCTGCAAGAAAGATCAAATTAAAATTGGCTACCACAGATTATAAACTAAGCTGTAATCCATTAGGCAGAGGACTGAAGTTCATTTTACCTACTGGGAAAAATTTAATTGAAAATGATTTTATATTATTTAAAAAATATTGAGTAATATACCTTTGATGTATAGATTTTTAGCACATTCTTGAAGGCATCTTTAATGACACAGTACTGAGATCCTACCGGTTGATTTTTTATATTCCATTTTTTAAAAAATATTTTATTTATTTATTTGACAGAGAGAGACAGCCAGCGAGAGAGGAAACACAAGCAGGGGGAGCGGGAGAGGAAGAAACAGGTTCCCAGCGGAGCAGGGAGCCCGATGTGGGGCTGGATCCCAGAACCCCGGGATCACGTCCTGAGCTGAAGGCAGATGCTTAATGACTGAGCCACCCACGTGCCCCTATATTCCAGTTTTTCTTACCAGAAATTCTTTTTTTTTTTTTTAAAGATTTTATTTATTTATTTGACAGAGATAGAGACAGCCAGCGAGAGAGGGAACACAAGCAGGGGGGTGGGAGAGGAAGAAGCAGGCTCATAGCAGAAGAGCCTGATGTGGGGCTCGATCCCATAACACCGGGATCATGCCCTGAGCCTGAAGGCAGACGCTTAACCGCTGTGCCACCCAGGCACCCCTCTTACCAGAAATTCTTAATAAATACCTAAGTATATACATGACTATAGTTACTGAAATACTATAACTAATGGGATGCTTTTTGTAGGATCACTTTCTACATTAAATGGGATATTATCTAAAATCCTTTTCCTACTTACTTTACTCATATATCCTACCACTGAGGAACATAGGTAAGACGGGGTGTATGTAACTATTTTGATCATCAAAAGAATAGTGTAAACTTATGTTAAAATTTTTCTCTTTTATTTTTATATATTCCCTGAAATGAAATGCTAGAGGTGATAAAGTGAGAGAGAAAGAAACTTGGTAATAATAGGAACTCAGCAGACAGCAAAGTTCACACTTTTCCACCTTCATGTTCTAGCACTTTTATCCTGAACTGTTAATTGTTCTTACAACTTAACTCTTTAGTGCCAGGAAAAAAAAAAAGGTAATATATTCCCATGGAAAATAATTATCATTAAATTTTAGAGCAAGAAAGATTTTCATTTACAAAGTTTTTCTTGTTTTTTGTTAATGAAAATAAATTTTAAAATTCACATACCCCCTTTTTCTCTAATGTAGTAGTCTGTGGAATGTTTGGAAGCAACTTAAATGTTTTTCTTTAGGTGGTGCTAGAAAGATGAGGTATGTGCATGTGTCTCTCCTGAAATTAACTCCACGCTAACTAGAAAGATAACTTGTTTCATAGTATGAACAACTTTTTCAATCCTGGAAATAAAGTTCAGAAAGCTTAACATTTTCTTTGAAGAGGAAACAAAATTCCTAAAAAAAGCACCTTTGGTTTTGTCAGTTGCTACTTAACCTTTTCATTTTCCTCTAAAGAACCAACCATTTTCTCATTGTGTCTCCCTGCTTCACATCTGCCTGTCTTCCCCCTTTGGAAGACAGCTGTCAGGACCACTGGAGCCCTGCTTTCCCCCTTCTGGTCTGCAGAAACCAGTCTGGAGTCTTCACAGTCACAGCTTCACACCAGGCCAAAGTCAAGGCCCTTCCAGATGGCTGACTGAAGTGGTTTTAGGAGAGACTGGGAAGAAAATTAAGGGCAGTACTGCAAATTATATAATAGAAGCCTAGAATTTAAGCATACACATTTTCATATTTAGCACCTCTTGAAAGGAAATTTTTATAATAGAACTGCTTTATATTTAGATCTGTATCATCCTTGGTTGCCTTATCTTGTTCCAGTCCTCTGAGGGTACTCTATAAATAATAGTGACACAAAAGCCTCAGCATCTTTTGCAGAAGGTAAATGTTCTGTGTATACAGAGCTGTTGTTGCAACTGGCTCATCCTTACTAGAACCTTTACTGTGCCTATTTTTAATGTGTCCTTGTCTTATGACTTTTGTAATAAAAAGTGGAAGAAAATAGGGATGCATATGATTTCTGTAAACATAAAACCCATGATGCTTGCTCATTCATCTTTGAATGTCTGGCACATAGTAGGTGATCAATAAATATTTATTGAATGAAGAGGGCCATTGTGCTCTGACAAAGTTAAGACTATGGTCTTCTCATCACAGTATGTTATGTTGTTAGGTTTACAAACAGATATCCCTCATCTCCTATTTTATTCTTTTCGATGCTGTCTTATTATTATTACTATTATCAACTTGCTTATCTATCCCAAAGTAATAGAACGCATTCTCATTTTCATTGATATATATTCTCACAGAGCAATTAATTAATTTAGTTATCTCACAAATATGTAATTGAGAATCTGTTAAATAAAATGCATGGGGAACATAGCCCAGCCTTTAAATAGCTTATAGTTCTTGAGGAAAAGAGGTGAATTAAACTATCACCTAATGTATTTTAGTCACAATAAGTTTTATGAAGGAAAAGTTCAGGTGTTACGAAGGCATTACATGGGAAAAAGTGCTTTGGCCTCATGTTCTTATTGAATAGAAGACACTTTAATGGATGACATTTACCATTTGTTTCATTTCTTACATTTTGGGGTTCAATTTGGTTAAAACACATTTCTGATAATTTTACAGTTCATTCCAACTGAGATGCTCTCAATCAATTCCTAGTAGTCTTACTATTCAATGGCCATGCGTATATAGTTTTGGGTATTTTACAGTAATTAAAGTCATCAGTTATGGTCTTCTTATTTGAAAACTAAAACCTACTCTGATCATAGCAAAGATGCTCAGGTTTCTCTATAGCACCCAGGTTAGACAGATAAGAAAACCTGATTGTTCTCTAACTACTAACAAACTATAAAGTGTTCTCTCCCAGAAGGTCAGGTTCTTGACTGATACTCAATCTGGAATCTGGCAGGGTTTCTGCAAATCTTTCTCTCTACTCATGTGTGAGAAAGTGAAGTTTTAGAAAGGCCTAACCTGTTATCTGCTAAAAAGGAATTGCTGGTTGCACAATGTCACACATATGTACTATAAACAGAGATTTATTACTTTTATAGCACCTCATGTAGCTTTTAGAATAATTGAAAGTGTGTGCCTTTAAATGATTATCAAGTACTTCTTTCCAAAGAAGAACTTTTTCAGAATAGCTGAAGAGGAAAAGTTCCCCTGAATGTCAATTTACATTGTATCTATTTTACCTGCAAGTTTATCTTTCTGTGAACAATTTCCAGGTCATCATTCAAGAGCTTAATAACTGGACTGCAGTCTTCCATCACATTGTTAAAAGACTGCCTCCCCTGGTTTACAAATTCTACAAATACCTTATAACCATACTCTGGAAGGGTGGTTTAAATTCTCCATACACCTTCACAGTAAGATAGTAGCCGCTGATTACTGAAATTCATACATCTACATATGACTTTGAAAATTACATAAACATGGAAAAAATAGAAGGGATTTCAAGAAGCCCATCTCCATTCATTATACATTTTTTTTTTCCCTGAGAGAAAGCCATAGTTAAAATGTGGTGCATATCAATCACTTCACGTTTCTAGTCTTCTCTGTGTGAGTTTCTGGACTGTGAACTTCACAAGTGTTTCTCAGTTTCTTTCTTTCTACTTCCTTAGGTGGGACGAGATGCTAGGGTGGGATGGGCTGAGTACTTTCCTTCTCCCAGGTCAGTTAGGCTCTGATAATACTCTAGCAGGTTAGGCTTTGGTTAAGAAGTTCTCCCTGAGGGCAGGCCTTGTTAAGAAGTCAGTACTCTATATGGTACTGACAAAAAAGTAGATACCTAGATAAAAGAACAGAATAGAAAGCCCAGAAATAAAGCCACAATTATATCTTCAATTAATCTTCAACAAAGTAGGCTGGAATATGCAATGGGAAAAAGAGTCTCTTCAGCAAATGTTGGGAAAACTGAATGCTACATCCAAAAGAATGCAACTGGACCACTTTCTTTCACCATACACAAAAAATAAACTCAAAATGGATTAAGGACCTACATGTGAGACCTGAAACCATAAAAATCCTAAAAGAGAGAAGAGGCAGTAATTTCTCTGACATTGGCCATAGCAACATTTTTCTACATATGTCTCTTGAGGCAAAGGAAACAGTAGCAAAAATAAACTATTGGGACTACATCAAAATAAAAAGCTGAACAGCGAAGGAAACAATCCACAAAACTAAAAGGCAGTCCTATGAAATGGGAGAAGATACTTGGCATATCCAATAAAGGGTAAATATCCAAAATGTATAAGGAATTTATACAACTCAACACCAAAAACACAAATAACCCAATTAAAAAATGGGCAGAAGACATGAACATATATTTCTCCAAAGAAGATATACAGATGGCCAAACGATACACGAAAAAATGCTCAATATTACTCGGCATCAGGGAAATATGAATCAAAGTCACAGTGAGATACCACTTCACACCAGTCAGAATGGTTAAAATTAACAACTCAGGAAACAACAGATGTTGGGGAGCCTGTTACACTGTTGGCGGGAATGCGAACTGGTATAGCCACTCTGGAAGACATATGGAGGTTCCTCAAAAAGTTTTAAAAACAGAACTACCCTATGATCCAGTAATTGCACTACTGGGTATTTAAAAGAATACAAAGACACTAATTCAAAGGGATATATGCACCTCTTTGTTTACAGCAGCATTATTTACAATAACCAAATTATGGATGCAGCCTAAGTGTCCTTCAAAAGATGAGTGGATAAAGATGTAGTACATATACACAATAGAATATTACTCAGCCATAAAAAAGAATGAAATCTTGCCATTTCAACAACATGGATGAAACGAGGGAACATAATGCTAAGTAAAATAAGTCAGTCAGAGAAAGACAATACTATATGATTTCATTCATATGTAGAAACAAAACAAATGAACAAAGAAATAAAAAAAAGAGACAAACCAAAAAACAGACTCTTAACTGTGGAGCACAATCAGGTGGTTACTGGAGGGGAGGTAAATGGGGAGATGGGTGAAACAGATAAAGGAGATTAAGAGTACACTTATCTTGAAGAGCACGGAGTAATATATGGAAGTGTTGAATCACTATATCGTACACCTGAAACTAATAAAACTATGTTAACTACATTGGAATTAAAATAAACTTAAAAAAAATATAAAGAACTCAGTACTCTGCACGACAGACATCCCCTGCTTTTTGAAAGTTCACATCATACCACTTTATGAAAGACCTGTATTAGTACCTGTTTTTGTTAACTGAAGGAAATCTTTTGAGGATTTTCACATTTGTGTAAATAGCATTCAGCACCTGTTCAGCAGCACATACTCTGAACAGCAAGAGTGGCCCTGCCAAGCTCCTTGCCCAGGAAACTCCACTGGGCATCTCTGCCTCCAGCCACTATAGCTTTGAATTGTGTCCATGAGCATCTGTGCTTTATCTTGATTTATTTTGTGCATTTATTAGCAAGATGGGGTGGGAGGCAAAAAAAAAAAAAAAAAAGTTCTTATAAGACAAAGAATAAAGAACGGGAATAGACAAATAGAAAATATCTAATGGGCTGGGGTCATATAGTCAACCTAGTTTGGACTGAGAAAGCCCAGAGTTGGTTCTGCATTTGGGGATTGGCTGACTGGATATTCTGTATTTCTGGTCAAGTGATAAAACAGAATTTGGGGCGCCTGGGTGGCTCAGTCGTTAAGTGTCTGCCTTCGGCTCAGGGCGTGATCCCAGGGTCCTGGGATTGAGGCCCCCATCAGGCTCCTTGCTCCACGGGGAGCGCTGGGAGCCTGCTTCTTCCTCTCGCACTCCCCCTGCTTGTGTTCCCTCTCTCACTGGCTCTCTCTCTCTGTGTCAAATAAATAAATACAATCTTAAAAAAACAAAACAAAACAAAACAAAAACTCTGCACACTGAACAAAACAAAGCAGAAGATGAGCTCATTGCAAGGGTTTTGACCTGCAAACCAACGGGAGCAATGCGTTCTGAGTCACTCACGGACTAATTGTATTTAAATATTTTTTATCAGGTAAAGTGGCAACTTCCAACCTCCCTATGTGCATAACCCGACCAATATAATTTCCAGTTTTCTCTATGCGTTCATAAAAATGTATAAATATAGCTATAGCCACAAGGATACAATACCAATAACAATGACTCTATCTTTCGTTTCACAATATTATCTCCCCAGAATATTGAGTATAGGTTGACACCATTCTTTCAGCCATATAACATGCCATAGTGTTGACGTCAATGATATAGTCATTATGTTATTAGTGGACATTTGTGTTGTGAGATCATCCCTTTATATTCCTGAAATTTCTGACCATGTTTTAATGGTAATTGAACAAAATAGAAATGTTCTCTGCTATTTGGGATGCTGGGTAGAAACAGATTGCCTAATGCGTTATATGAATTATATAGTAGAACACATTTCAGTGGTTTTGCTGTAATGATCTTTGCTAGAAAAAGTTTTGCAGTTAAGTATCTCTTTCAGCATTTAGCAACCAGGGCTTTATGAGAGGTGCTGCCTATATTATATAACAGGTGTGGTAAAAAGAAGTTCTACATACCCCTCCTCCCAAAAAAATATCCCTTTGCTTCACTTCTTTAGAATCAATCATTTTACTGAAACAATTTCATTAGCTATAAATGCACTATCTGGAATAATTTAAATGTGAAATTAACCCAAACTCATAGTAGGTTAGAATATATGTTCCTGAGAACAAGGCAGATAATTGGAGAGAAAGGGATACATGTTTTTTGATGAAGGAAATTGGCAAATATTAATACCTTATTTCAAAATAATGCACTTATTTCAGGGTAGCTAATTTTAGATATACTTGTTTTACCATATTTTTCCCTTATAGAACTTATTATGATTATCTGATATTCATCTTCTATTTTTTTTTAGATTTTAATTATTTATTTGTCAGAGGGAGAGAAAGTGCACACAAGCAGGGGGACTGTCAGGCAGAGGGAGAAGCAGGCTCCCCACTGAGCAGACAGCCTGATGTGGGACTTGTTCTCAGGACTCTGGGATCATGACCTGAGCCAAAGGCAGATGCTTAACTGACTGAGCCTCCCAGGTGTCCCTGATATTCATCTTTTAAAAAAGCACCACTTGACTTTACCTATCGATGGCCATGTCTAAAGAGAAATATCAAACATTTTGTTCAAGTTTTATATATATTTTAGTGTTGAATTTCAGCACAAGCAATTAGACTATGTAATAAATTAAAGCTATTTAGATATAGCATATTGATTACTCCCTAATGTGATATATGATTCTTAGGACATCATATACCTAGGCCTCAATGTGTCAAACCACTGTATATTAAATTTTACTATTTAATTGAGATTTAATGCCACGGAGAAGAGGTTGGCAAAATTTTTCCTTAAAGGGCAGATAGTGAAAAAAAAAATCTGCAATGAGTAATATCATACCTGTTGTAATGATTCAGCCCTACCATTGTAGGATAAAAGCAAAGATAGGCAATTAGGCAATATATAAATTTATGTGTCGCAATAAACTTTATACACAAGAACAGATGATGGGAGGGATTTGGCCTGTAGGCAAAATTTCTCTGATCCCTGCCAGAGCTGAAAGTGAGACTGGGGATTGTTAAATGGGTGTGGTTGGGTAGAAAGGCATGCTCATCCTAAAATCAAAGTTTCAGGTAAATTTCTGAGCTGAAATATTTTTACATAATTCTTTCTCTCACGATTTGAAAATAAATAAGCAGTTCTAAAACACTGGCTCCAGATGATAGCATAGAGCCTCAACAGAAATTTTATCTCTGTGTTAATACTTTGTCCTGGACTTTATTTTTTTAAGATTTATTTATTTATTTATTTATTTATTTATTTATTTATTTGAGAGAGAGAGAGAGAGCAGGGAGTGAGGCAGAGGGAGAGAGAGAATTTATAAGCCTACTCCCTGGCTGAGCACGGGCCTGATGCAGGGCTCAATCCCAGGACCCTGACATCATGACCTGAGACAAAAACCAAGATTTAGCCACTTAACCAACTGAGCCATCCAGGCGCCCCTGTGCTGGACTTTAATATAATTGGTAAAAGACATATATATTATAATAAAAAATAAAGAATAAAAATAAAAAGTCAACAAAGAAGTCACTCATTGGTCTCAGATTATTGTACTAGGCTTTAGGAGGTAAGATATTCTGAGGTTAATAGTACATGCTGGTCTTCAACCAATTCTGGATTCTACCCCCCAAGGGTGGAATATGAATTACTTATTTCCAGTCTACAATAGACTGTACCACACTCTTAGAGAATATTACACTTCTCTACCTCACTAACATCAGGCTAGGGCATAGACTTGACTTAGCCTGTGATATATGAATGCAAGTGCTATATGCCACTTCTGAGCATAAAATGTATGATCTACTAGGCGACTCTGCCATTGGTTTTTCCCTTTTACATCAGAATCTTATGTTTCAGGTAGGACCTACTTCTCTGGCCTACATCCCAGAAAGAAGAAGACATCTGGAGCAAAGTCACAGTTGACCTACAGCCAGCACGTAAAGAGAACAAGAAATAAACCTTAGTTGTAACTCACTAGGATTTCCAAGATATTTCCTTCCATAGTATAACTTACTGAAAGATGACATAAAAATTGCTTACAGAAGTCGTTTGCTGGTCTAATACCAAAATGTGCTGACCTTAGAGCCCAGCAGTAAGCAACAAAGGCTGGAAAAATGGCAACCTCTGTTATGCATTTGGAGAGCATTTGATAAAAATCATTCTTGCAACTGCGTGAAGGAAAGGTAATATACCGAGCAAGTCGGTGCCTTCAGGCAAAATTGTTGTGAAACAGACTGGTACTAATGTGTGCTGGTAACTGTTGGTTGTACTGACAATATACAATGATAAAAGAGAAAACTCCGGAAAGGATTAGCTGGTTTACAACTGGGGAATAGAGAGAATCCAGAAATTCTGGGACTTATAGGGTGAAAGAGGCAACTATTTCTTATATATAACTAGTAAAAGATAAAACTGAGAATTTTTTTAAATGAAAAAAAAAAAACAGTTTAACGGCACTTTGAGGAGCGCCTGGGTGGCTCAGGCCTCTGCCTTTCGGCTCAGGTCATTATCCCAGGGCCATGGGAGCAAGCCCTGCTTCAGGCTCCTTGCTCAGCAGGGAGCCTGCTTCTCCCTTTCCCTCTGCCTGCCGCTCTATCTACTTGTGCTCTCTCTCTCTCTGTCAGACAAAGAAATAAAATCTTTAAAAATAAAATAAAATAAAAAAATAAAACACATTCTGAACTTCTGGCTTTTCCATGAGCAGGAAGCAGGATAAGAAAATTGCTCAGCACTCTCTAATTGTTTCTTCATACACAGCCAAAAATTGTAATGGTAAAGTGAAACTACTCTAAGAATAAACGAAGAACCGCATGGAGCAGTAAGCTGAAGAGCTACCTAAGAAACAGATCTGCTGTCCCAAGAGAGAGCTGCGTAATACTGGTAAAGGAGCATTTCCCACCTTACGGCTCCTTGCCACATTCGTCCAATAAGTTTTCGTAATTGTTACAGATGGGAGTGTATATTATTGCGAGATCCTGATATTTCAGCTTCTGTCATGACTGGATGGGACTTTAGGGAGAAGTGAATGTATTTTAGCTGAGGGTGGGAGAAAAACCTCTGTGACCAAGAGGATAAATGCTTTGTGACCGAGGTCATAGAGTTGTGTCCAATTACTTGCTGTTTCCCCCAATAACGGAATTACCTTTCTCCAACCTATTTCACCAGCCTTTGCTATGGCCTTGACTGGGTTAAGGAAATGTTAGTGGAGGAGACAAATGCCACTTCAGAGCAGGAGCTTTCACAGCTATCACATGGGCCTACCGATGCCCTTTTTCCCTGCCATGAGATGCATGAAGCTCCTTTGGCATTTATTTAAAAAAAAAAAAAAAAAAAAAGCCCAGGTTGCAGGCAGTGACAGGCACTAAGCAACATCTCACTGAGCGTTTCCACTCTACTATGTCTAATATTGTGGATGTTATAAAAGAACTTTGTAAAATCTAAGAAAATTTACCAATACTTAGTTCTATTGGAAATTTATCTTTTTCTGCATACCTAATACAAATGGTATGATTTGCTTATCTAAGTCATACAATATTACATCATTATATTAAAGGACATAATAAGACCCATGTTACTGAAGAAAACATTGAATAATACACAATTGAAAAAGTCTTAAAGCATGTTGGTTGATGGTTATGAAGAAAATATCTTTGTTTTGTTTTTTTTTTTTCATTGAGATCCAGGTTGCATAAAAAGACAATCACTTTTTTCTTTATATAATTGCTTAAAGTTAAAGCTGCTCTATGAATCTGAATTATTGAATAATTAAACCTATTTAGAGTTCTGAAGGAAGGTAATGCTGACTAGTTAATTGGTATGTTCGCCTTCTATTTAAAGCTTTGCCAGGCTTTCTCTTTAAATACTCACATTAAAATGATTCTGAAGCTATCTGAACCTTGCTGTTGTTTTCAACAATTGAAGAAATACGTTTTTGGAGTGCACGCAGGAAAACAAAGGTTGATAAATTTAATCTGGACAATTGCATAAATAGAACTGCTTGCACAATTTGCCTTTTCTATATAGTTTCAGATTGCAAATTACATCATAGCTTTTAAGTATTTATAAGCTAACCAAAAAGGTCTCTTTTTATATAATTATGACTTTTTAAAAATCCAGGATAGAGGCTGTAAGCATAGCTATTTCCAAAGTCTGCAATAAAGCCACAACTGGAAACTGTTAGCCTGTGTTAACATTCTATTTGTTCATGGCCTAACAAGAGCAGTCAAGTTTATTTATGGATGTGTCTCCATCTCTGCAGTTCAAGTATCTACTTCTCATTCTTTCCTGCTATCATTAGCTCTTTTTCTGAAAGTTAATACTTTGTCAATATAGCACATTTTTAGAAACTAGGTTTAAAATCTGATCAAACTGAAAGTTGAAACAACACTAGAGCTCTCTTACAGAGGCTTTTTTTTTTTTTTTTCCAGAGGTTTATGCCAGGGGATTCTTATAAATAGATCCTTCTAGAACTTGTGGTAGCTGAAACTAGTACTATATCAAATATTTTTTGTGTTTTGAATTCAAACCTCTTTCAGGATGAAAAGCAGCTACTGAGGACACATTTGTTTAATTGTACATTCTTATAATTATTTACTTATCCTATGCCATTTGTGCATGTTCTTGTCATTCCATCCTTTCTTTTCTTGGAAGACATGTTATGATTATTATTACAAAGTGGGTAGAGTAACCTACATTTCTTTTTCTCAGTTCACTGCCAGGTGATGAGCTAAAATGAAAATTAATTTTTTTCCCCAGCAAATTTGATTTATTTGGGGGGATCATCAGTAATTTAGAATTCAATGTAAACTTAAGGAAACTGTTTCCCATATTCCTTCTAGAGCAGTAAGTAGTTATAAAGCAAATAAAACTAAAAAGAAATATTTATTGAAACCAAGTAGTACTATAGTAAAAGTTGCCTCATGTTTTAGATTACATCTTAAAATGATTACCCTGAAACCTTCCAGTTTATAAAAAATGTTTAAAAATGTAAATAAGATGAAGATTAAAAGGGAAAAGCCAGCACCATTTCTGCCTTACAAAAAAGTAGGTTCGGCACATTCAAGGTAAAACATATGGCAGCAACGTTTTTTTTTTCTCCAGCAATCACAGTGTCTTAACATCATAACCTTATTTTTAGTGGATGTGTCAAGGTTGGTATTTGGAGTAGACATGCATTTTACATTATCCCTATCTTCCAAAAATATCCGTGAAGTTTTCTTTTCAAACAAAAACAAAGTCAAATTATTCTTGGGGAGAGAAAAACAAAACAAAACAAAAACAAACTTTAAAGCATCTTGGGGTTATTGCCCTTTATAGAAAGAAGTGTGTCCTGAATGCGTGTGGAGGCACACCTGAGAAGCAGAACTCATTACAAGCACTTTTGCCAGTTTCAAAGATTCATGTCTCTGAGGGCTTATTCAAAATAACTGTGAAAAAATTATTTTACCAGTGATGAACATAAAATAATGACATTATCCTAAGTTTTCTGCCTCTAAACTTGATATTAAACTATATTTAGAGTCATTATTAGGATCAAAAATAACAACCAATCTACCATGTTTTCTGTTTTCAGTTAGAAAGAGTGGCCATTAAATCTTTAATCAAAATACTTTAGAAATCCATTTCTAATAGTAATGGAACATTTGTTCAATATTTGAGTTACATGATTTCACTTCAATTAAGTTATAATTGCAAAGTCATTCATAAGCTGCCTTTTGTTGTCATTTATTTTCAGATAGAAGATAGATAGATAGATAGATAGATAGATAGATAGATAGATAGATAGATAGATAGATATGACTCTGGCATTTTTATACAGACTGTAAGCCCAAGTAAATCAACTGAATTTTTTTCTGATACACTTGTCCTATTTACATTTCAGTGATTGAAACTTAAAGAAACTGCTAGTTTATGTCTCATCAAGGCCTCATGTCTCCCACAGGCCTCATTAAGACTTTTCTTTTTTAAATATGCACACTTATTTTAGAGGAAGTAAGCCAGTGGAGTGCTAAGCAACAACAACAACAACAACAACAACAAAAAGTAAAACCTTGTGCATCTTATTTGCAAAGAGGCCAAGGGATAAAATCAAACCCAGTGGTTAACGACAGTCTTGGAGCCCTTGATCAGAATATGTTGCCTTCCTTGTGGAGGTGGAGTAAAGCATTGCGAAGTGGAGCCCACAGCCAAATAACTCAATAAAACATATGGTTCAGGAGCTCAATATATACTGAGGCTTTAACTTTAGTACATTGATTTTTGAGCTTCCTCTTCTAAACTTTGGTATAATCTGAGAATTCAAATTCAGAGCTACTTTTGATTTAATTTGTTCTGGAAAAGGATTAAGAATTGGTACTTTCACTTAAATTTTTACCAGACTGTTCAGATCCAATTCTTCTGTCCTTCATGTTAAACATTAGTCCTTGAGGAGGGGGAAAGGTCTCTAAAACATGTACCATATCTGTCCTCATGTTATTTATAATAAAATGACGAGAACCACCACCAGAATGTAGAATCAGAGACGAAGCCCACTGCCTCAGTTTCCTTCTTTATCCTTTATTAGCATGAATTGAAAGGTAGTTTGAGGAGGCTTTGATTTTTGGCTGTGTTAACATAACCCTTGGGACTCAAGCCCCGAATCTAGCATTCAGTGAAATATTAGTTCCTAGGGATATGATTTGCTGCTTCAAAAATAACATAAAATAAAAAAATCTTCAATGTTCAAATAGGTTTGGCAAATGCTGCATGCTAATTTCCCTTCCTGGAGTATCGTGATATTAATATTTTAAAGGTGTTGGGCAGTCCTCATGCAAAGAAATAGGAGGATCTCTCACACAAGCATAACCACAACAACTTTGTACAGGGTACTTGTTAAAAGCTTAAGGGACTGCTATTCGCTATAGCATGATTTGGGCATTGCTACTATAGAATGTGAACTAGGAACTAAATCTGCTGTCCATACGACTTTGGAGAGAATTAGTATTAGACACTGTCTGGACCATAATCATGTCTTCAGAATCAGTTACTTTATGTTATGAGCCTGACCTTTTGACATAAAGAAAAACAGTGAAAACTCTCCAAAAACTACACCCCCAGTTTTGGCCAACCGTCTTGATTCATTGGTCAAAGTTGGGGTGGGGATGAGGTGGGGAGAGGGATGGACTCTAGGTGACAGATTCAATCACTGCAAACTCTTTGTTGCTATTAAATAAATAATAAACTATGGAGGCCTCCTTTCCCTTCTTTCTCTCTCCCTCTCCCTCCTTCCTTTTCTTCCCCCTACTCCCATATGTCTAAAACATCTATAAAAATGACACTATTTGCCAAATTCTGTTGTAGTGAAATGTAAATGAGAGCCAAAACAAATCCCTCTTTGTATGGGATTTTATATTCTAGTAAAGAAAACATTAATGAAATAACCACACATTTAAATGTGCCTGGTAAGGTGAGTTTAAGTTTATAAAGGGAGACAAGAGGATTTGACATTGTATGTACCTGGGATGGGAAGTGATTAGCAACAGAGGGTAGAGGTTAAATATCAGAGATACGTTTCCCTGAAGAATGAATTTTAAACTGAGATTAGAAGGAATGGTTGCTTTTATAATCTTAGTAACCACTTGAAAGTAAAAAACGAAAGTATAGATTAAACTTACTAAAAACAGCTTTTCTTTTATATAACCTGAATGAGTTTTTTTAAATCAGGTAATCAATAATTTGTTAGTGGATCCAACCATGAGCTCAATACCAGGGGAGATACTGAAAGTGAATAAGACTTGGTCTCTGTTTCAGAGTCTGCATATTAATGAAGGTGCTAAAATGGATATACAGGAAATATACATTAATGTTCACGGATGCATTTGGGAACGCATATGAAAGAATTCTTAAATCCCTTGAAAAAATGCATTACCTCCATATCGGTTTATAATTTCATGCCCTCTTATAAACTTCAGCTGTACTGAAATTAAATGAATAATGGAATTCTTGAGAAAAAAATCACACACGAGCTTCAGAAAACCTTAAGATGCTTTTACTAAATCTTATGAGAAGATGGCTTGTCTCTTCAAGTTTTTCAGGTTCTCACTTAAGCCTGACGACTGCTTACTGATGGGGTATCATGAGCTAGCCAGACCTTTAAAATATTTTCTGAGAAAAAGTATACCTATGTACAGTTTCCTTAGTGATGTATGTTGTACTTCTTTCTCTCTGTGACACTTAATATTATTCAGTTAAGACTCTAAATAGATTATCCCTAGCTATGGAAAATGCAGAAGCTCAGTATTGAAATCCCTTTCGAAGGCATGGTTAAATGGTTTTCAAGGAGTGCCTTTAACGAGCGTGTGAATACTATAATAACATTTCAGTCTTTATAACTATAATGAAATACTCCTCATTAAAACGCCAAATGTATCAAATCTAGTTCAAGTTGTAGATACAGAATTGTATTTGTAGTTCACTATTACTGAGCTTCTTTCTGTCATCAAATATTCACATGTTGATTTACTTAACTATAAATTAAATGATGTTAGGGAAATTTAGCTCTGCCTGAAGATATGAGTTTTATTTTATTTTATTTTATTTTATTTTATTTTATTTTATTCTTTGTTTTTTTCAAGCTGCATTGTATTTTTAGCCTTGTACTTCCAGTTTACCTATTAATTTTCAGACAGGAAATGTTCTAAAAGTGTGCCTACTCTTTCTCATTTGAACAATTCCCCAAATCTATCAGCATAATTATTGATAGACTGTAAAATAAGTTTTGCTTGTGTTAGTTTTAAATAAAGGACTTCACATAGAGGGTTAGTTAATTAATGACTCCTTATGAAGGTGTCTAAATGAGAGGATGACTAATATGTTTAACTATTATGCATGTATTTCTGTAAAAAAATTATATAATCTATGTGAGCTCATTGTAATTCAAATATATTACTTCTACTATGAGGCAATTCTTGACTAGTCATTGATTTTCCAATTCTTTTGTCTCTATGCTACTCTAGAAAAACCTATCAAAAAAGCAGAAATTAGGCAAGTCATGAAAACTGAAAATCAAGATAGAAAGTGCTGGGCCACAGTAGACCATCAAGTTTTTGATGGATCTGGTGAAATTCAGCTGCAGGAAACTGAAACCATTCTATCCATCTTAATGAAGAAGTTTTAAACACAGGAAATTAGTTTCTTAAAAAATCAGTTGGAGGACACAAGAGACGTTCTAGGCTCACCTCCCAGAAATTACTCCAGAGCTCCCCAAAGCCCAGTAGAAGAGCTGATACTTCGCCACCACGGGAAGTGGGGCTTCCGGGGGCTTCTGCTGGAAACTTTCATTCAGAGAGCTTCCTACTGTCCCCACACGTGGAAGGTATCCCACCTCTGCCCATCTTCCTTAATCTCACGTTGGCCACATCTTTCTCAGTCTTTCACAAAGCTAATGACTGGGTCACAGCTGAAAAAAATCCAGCATTTCAGTGTCTGTGTACATCATCAACAAAGAATCGTCATACAAAAAATATATGGCCAAAGCCATATATTCCCCATTTCTGCTTTCCAAATCTCACATGAGTGTATCAAATTGGAGGAATAATTTACATATGGAACACAACTGCTGAGGGGTCTGAGGAATGTGGTTTACCAAGATTTCATGTGTAGGAAGACACATTCAGAGGAGATTATGGAACTCAACATAGTCACTACAACTCATTTTTCCATTCTTTTGTCTATCTGTACATTCCATTCAGAATATTTTAATCCCTTTACCATTGTGATGTAAACTTAACTGTTTTAAACTGTAATTTTGCAGCCCACCAAATATGTTAGGTAATCCAATTGTTTGTATTTAATTAACCGGGTAAAATCTCAGAGTCACAAGTGTTTAGAAACTACCTTTAATTTGTTCACTGGGGACTGGAAATTAGCAATCATATAACAGTGCGTTTTCTTTAGGAAAATTTGCAAGTCATCTGAATCTTTTCCCAGGTTACATAACGGCAATATTTCAAAATACCTTATATTCAATTCACTTGGTTCATAAAATTTCTATTTTCTATTGGAGTCACAGTTTATGCATTGGAAACATTTTCATTTATCAAAGTCCTATTTTCTTGATCATTCCCACCTCTTTTTTTCTCTCTAAATCCATGCCAAATCACAAAACAATCCAGAACAAATTCAGAAAACAAACATTCATTTAACTAATATGGTATGGTGCTTTCAGATATACAGATATGTAAATAGTTCACCTCTCCTGCCACAGAATTTGGAGTTTAATGGAAACTTTAAAATGTAGTAGCACTGTAAGATAAAATATAAAATAATACGTATAAATTAGAATTTCTTTCTTCTACTTTACTTTCTTCACCATATGCTCTGTGTTCTGTACTGCTTTGCCTCATTTTTAAGATTTTATTCTTTAAACTTAAAGATGCTATAATCTAATATGGCAGTCAGGACAAGTAAATAAAGCCACAAATAATAATATAAAATTACTTAAACTCAGAGCTACAGAAAACAAAGTTGTCTGCAGCCAGAGCTTCAAATTCCTTGCTAGTATTTAGATACCAAGCACAGTTGGTCTGTTCTTTAAACAATATTACATTGGTGTTTTTCTCTTTATGCTTCAGTATCAGAGTTTGGCCTTAATGACTCTTTAAGCTCCTCTTTCTCTGCTTTCAGTGTCTATATATATGATGGTATCTGTTTCTGTTTTTCTTTGTTTGTCTTGCCTCTGACTCTACCTCTCTCTTTCTAATTCACATTGTAAATCCTTGTCAAAAAGAATCTTGATCACATATCACTTCGACATCTCCATGCTTAACACTTTTTAGTAGTCTGTTGTTCTTCATTGCATTAAATCATGGACTTATAAAAGGGATATATTAAAATTATTTATTTTGTAATCTCAATTTGCACATGAAGAAATAAGCCTCAGAGAGTAAGTCATTTTTCCATTCACTTCAACTTAAACATTTAGTGGCCTCTATATACCCATTCATTCAGCATTCATCAAACATTTATGCTGCACCCAGACTGATTCAGCAAAGAAACACTTTCGTCTCAATCTCCTCAATGCCTAGCAGTGTACCTGACTCCTACAATGTGTGTAGGCAATACTGATTGGATAGATAAATGGGTGTGCAGATGGATGACTGACTGAATGAATGTGGAATGTCCTGGGAATCCAAAAATTGCAACAGTTTTGCATTATAACTCAGTATCCGTGGCTCCTCCCATGTTTCCGAATAGAAGAACACTTAGTGTTGGGAACTTGCCTAAGAAGGTAACCTAGGCGGCTGATCTCGAAGACACAGCTGTACAGCAAACTGCCTTTACATAACTCAGGTTGGTTTTAAGAATTTAATGAAACTTCATGGGTAATGCTCTCCCAGCTAACATTTAAGGCTGTCACCGCCAATGTGACACACACTGATGCCCTATGTGTTGTCCTGCAAACTGATACAGTTCTAGGATATAGTACTTGTATTCATTCATACATGTTTGTGAGTGGATAAAAGATTTCTGATCTTGTGGAGATTACATTATAACACGGAAAATACACAGATCTAACATAGTACTTAGTATACCATGTTAGAGGCTGATACACGCTAAAAGAAAAACAAAAAGCATAGTAAAGCAAGTTTGATTAGGTGTTCTGGGCAAGTGAGAGGGACTGATTATATTATTAAACTGTATGGTGAAAGTCAGAGTTTCACTGAGAGGGTGAGAAGGGAGAGCAAAGGCTTGAAGGTAGAAGACAGTGTTTCAGGCAGAGGGGAGGGCTGAGCAAAGCCTTGAGGTAGGACTTGGCATGTAGTGCTTGAGAAAAAAGAAGCAGTGTGGTTGTGCAGCAAGGGAACATAGTCCTAGAGAGGTCAGAGATAGGATGACATTCGAGACATAATGTGGAAGTTCAAGGTGAGCCCTGAAGAATATTTTACTTTGAGGGAAATAAAGAGTTACTTCAGGGTTTTTAACAGAGCTCATATTTGCTTCTGTACCATTTATTGTGCTGCTCATTCATTCATGTCTTTATTCACTCGTTTTCTGTAAGTAGGTGTCATGAATTGAAAAACTGAGAAATAGGGAAAGTTAAGGTAATCAATAAATTTGAATGAGGGGAAAATGTAATAAAAGAATTAAAGTAATAGAAGGATAAGAATTTGGGGTCAAACTGAAATTATGACTTCCAAAGCAAAAGGGTTCCAGACATAACAAGAAATTTTTTCCTGTTTTCTGTTAGTTCAAAGTTGAAATTGCACTGCAGTGCTAAACTCTTGCATTATCCTAATCTAAAGTGAGACTAATCTCATCTCTTCTTCTGTTTTCTTATAAACAGTTTGTACCCGTGAATTAATTGAATGCAACTCAATACATTCACTGAGGCTGTGTGATACACTGCCTAAAAGCTCCAGTTTCCCATGTCAGTCTGCCTGGTTTTAAATATTGATTTTATGATTTATTGGCTATGTAACCTTGGTGGATTACTCTACCACTCTTTCTCCTGTTTCTTAATCAGTAAAATGTAGATCATTATAGCATCATTCTCACAGGGTGTTTGAGAAAGTAGAATGAGTAAATACTTGTGAAGTGCTTCAAACAGTATATTTCCCTACTGACAACAATGCCAATGACACAGACGACCATAATACTCCCACCATGTTTACTGCAAGGAATTCAGAGATTCCTTAAGAAATAGTCCCTATCTTCACAACATTTTAACCCATTACCTTGATACAGGCTGTCTTATGTTTCATCTAAACTTCTATATGCATATTCTATTTTCTTAATCATATTACATCTTCCAAAAGGGTAGATACATAATAATAGTAATAATATATATATAAACACACATATATAAACTATTTATGTATTACATATATTTATTTATGTTATACATTTATACATTTGGAAGAAAATATAAATTACCTATATACTGGATTTCTATTAACTTATTTGCTTTATTTATTTGAAGGTTATTGTTATTTATTCTTTTTTTATTGGTATTTACTCTTGGTCTGAATCACGTTTTCACTTCTGAATATCGCTGTATGATCCTGAAAGTCATGCTCTGAATATCAGAAATATAAACCAACCTGCAGTTTCAAACTTAAGTCTTTGGTTTCTTGAATACACTGTGATTTTTCTTCCTTATAAACTACTTGCTCTGTCAGGATCCTTGCCCATGGAATTAATCATCAGATCTTCTGAAGTAGACATTTTATTGCTCATTGACTTTAAATACTCCATGGTGAATTTTCAGGGGATTTCTAGCAGTAGTGCTTCCTCATCTCAGGTCTTTGCTCTATGATTACTTAATTTCTTCACAAGCATCTTCCCAGTAGAGTTTACAACCTCTTTTTCCCCCAAGGTTTGTATGTTTTAGGGCTATAACTATACAACTATGTATAAACATGGTATATATCTTGATTTTTCTAAGTTGATGAACACATTCCCCTTCTACGTTCTCTTTATCAGTGTCTTCACATTTAGAAAAGTGTGATTTATCCATTTTGAATCACAGGCAATGACATAACAACTATCATAATTTTGTCACAATTTGGTCCCTATGGGTAGCAATACTTAATAACTCTTCTGGTCCAATTATGAGATGGAAGTGTTACAAACACAGATTGGCAAAAGGAATAATGTTATGCCTAACACAGTGGTAGTATGGCAATTGACATGGATGGCTTTGCCAAATGGCAGACTGGCAATTTTAAGAGTCTCTTAATAGCCTTAAAGCTCTGAGTTATTTGCCATCTGAGTCATTTCTAGATTTTATTAGCAAGACACAGGATTTAAATGTCTCTACAAATTCACCAACAGATCAACAGCTATATGTTAAAACGGCACACTTCTTAAAGGAAACTCAGGCTCAATTTAAACTATATTCTCTAAATGTCTCTGAATAGTAGAAACAGAGTAACGATACATTTAATAATGCATGTATTATTTTAAACTCTTGCTTAAAGTAGGGATGCTGATGCTACATCTTAACATTTTATGAAAAATACTTCATTGTTTGGATAGAAGGAAGCATTGAGCATTATCTTGCCAAACATCCCAAGCACCCAGAACAGTGCCTTGCACAAAGTAAGTACCCCATAAACTTATGGAAAATTGTATAAATTCTATCATTTAATATGCACTCCTTCCCTGTTTCATGATCAATTTCCATATGATCCTCGTTCCGGTCCTATAAATATTATGACCCCAGAATTGAGTTACTGCTTATGAACTACATAAAAATGTAATACATTTTTGTTTTACAAAACAATTTCATAATTATGTTATTTGCATGCATTTGCTACTTTAGTTAATACGTATTTATTGAGCTTCTAATATGGAGTCTTAGCCCTACAGAAGCTTATGATGTAGTGATGCAGAGAGGCAGTAACACCACAGGCTGAAAGTGTTAGGTTCATTATGCAGTGCAATGGCAGTATAAGAGAGGGCCAAATAATAAAATTTGGGAGGGGAGGATAAGACTTCTAGAAAAAGAAAAAAAAAAAAAAGCTAAGATGGGGAACATAAGTAGGGGTAAAACAGTAAAGAGGAGGGACTGAGACCATGGTACTGATAACCAGTTAGTGAGAGCCTGTTGTGCACACTGCCTCCCAACTATGGGATCAGTGACATTGAGTAGTTTGAAATAGATCATGGCAAAAACGAGCACAAACAAAAAAGCCCCAGCAAACAAACAAGCAAAAAAACAGGTTTTGTTTGTTTGTTTGTTTGTTTTCTAATTCTCTTCTACACCTGCCCAGTCTACTTCCTAAGATATCCCTGCTTGTAACAGGGGGAAAGAGAACTGAGAACAATGCCGACAGAGAGAAATAGCCAGCCCAAAGGCATAGAGGCTAAGACCTCATGCTTCCTGGGGAAAACATTCACTATAGCTGAAGAATGGTATTTGAAATGGAGTGTGTTGAAACTGGCAAGATATGTAGAAACCATATCATGACACACTGGGCAAACCGTGTGTGTGTGTATGTGTGTGTGTGTGTAACAAAAATATATATCTGATATAGTTTAGGGAAAAATTCTTCATAATTTTGAGTGTCTGAAAAATACTAACTTGTTCAAGAGAAGCTGAATGTCTTAAAACTTTCATTCACACACCATTCTATTTTTCTCTGGGGAGGAAAGGCAGTGTTATTTCTCTTACCACTTATGATAGGTAGCTGCCCTTGGAACTGTGTCTCTAGTATTTTTTATGAAAGTTTCATTATTGGCATTTGTTTAACTTTCTGAATATAAAAATTGTAATTGTCTTTTTGTCTTCATCACTGTGAAGATGATAGTTTCAAATGTTGCCCTTCTGTTACCTGCTCCTAGGAATAATTCATTGTTTTTACATAAACTGCACTTTTCTTTCCCTACTATTCCTGCCTTCCCATACAGATGGTAAACAGTGATGAGATTACTTAATTTTCTCATTACCGTGACAAAGTCGGAAACCAGAACTTCCTGTACCGAGACAGTTTTGCCTAGAAGAATGTTTTTTCTATAATTTATTGTAGCCATTCCCAGACAATTTGAAGCTGCTTACTACATGAATGGAAAATCACAGACACAAGCCGATTGTTATTTTGGGATAATTTCTCTTTATTCTGATCTGACTAGTAAGAGTTCCAGTCCAGACCCTCTACCATTCACAGGACCAATTACCCTTTGAATTCTAGTTAGACACCAGTGATTAACCAAAGGCTAAGCATTTCCTTCTATTAATGGAAGACGGTAACATCTATTTCTCTGTATTTACCTTTCCCTTGAGGGTTTCCTGCCCTTTATCCCAATATTTCCAATATTATGGAAGTAATTTTTTGTCCCTTATCGGTATTTCTTATCGGAGTTGTTATCTTTGTCTTTTCTTTGTGTTTGCTACTTGAGTTTTCCATCATTCTTACTATTTATACTTATTTGTACTAATTTGTATTATGCAGTTTACGCTTTGTAAACAGTATTTCCCAATTTGAATATTTTATGACATTTACACATATTTTAAATTTTTTTAGTGCTGTAAAGACCTTATGGCCCCAACAGCAATTTTCCACTTCTCTCATACTGACAGAAGTTTCATTCAGCCACAAAGATGATAAAAGAAAAGGCTACATTTCCAATCTCTTCTTGTAGTTAAGGGTGGCCATGTGTCTAAACCCTGCTCAACAGAATGTAACTTGGATATCGTGTCCATATGAAGACTGAGGCAGAGATTGGAGTTATATAGGCCCAAGGCAAAGAGTTCATGGAACCACAGACATCAGGAGAAGCTAAGAACAGTTTCCCCCTAGAATTTTCAGAGGAAGTACTACCCTATCAACACCTTGATTTTGGACTTCCTGGACTTAAGAGCTGTGAGATAGTATGTTTTTGTTGTTTTAAGTAACAAGTTTGTGGCAATCTGTTATATGACAGCCCTAGAAAACTAACAGATCATATCAAGTAGCACAGTTTCACGTTCCAGGAATTAGGACATGGCATTTTTGAGAGCCATTATTTTGCCTACCTCATTATATAACTATACTAAGTGTCTGTAACAATACAAAGTAATGTCATCACACGAAATTCTATTAATTTTAGAAGCCCAGTATATATCACAAGTAACTGCTCAAAGTCCAGATTGGTTGCTTCAATCCAGAGGGAACAATAGTAAAATAATACCATCTTATTTTATTAACATTAATGATAAATTATGTTTATAAAATATTTAAATATTAACTCTTTCATTATATATTGCTCTCTAACAAACTTCTCTATGACTTAACAGCTTAAAACAATAATTCTTTTGCTTTCTCATTATTTTGTGGGTCAGGGATGTGGGCAATGTATGCTTGGGATCATTCAATCGGTTGCATTCAGCTGGGGGCCTGCCTGGACTGGAAGATTTAAGACTTCCCTTACAGGCTTGCACCTTGATATTTATCCATATGGCTAAACTCTCTCTGTCTCTGTCTGTCTCTCCCTATCTGTGTACGTGGCTAGCTTTGGTTTCCACATAGTGTGATGGTCTTAAAGTTAGCAAACTCACTCAAGGGTTCAAGAATGGTGAAAGTGCCCTGGAACACCATCACCCTCCCACATTCCATCAGTCAATGCCAGCCTCAGGACCAGCCCAGAGTCAAAGGGAGGACGAGTTAACATTTTATAGGAGGAATAGGTAAGGAGTCATGACCTTATTTAACCTACTACATGGAGCCCCCTACATAGGCATATGACCTATTTGATTGCATAGGGCTCCACAGTCAGAAGGGGACTGCACTTGGTTTAATGAATCACTGTGTTTACATTTCTGATAGTTTTTGAACAATGGGTCCCACATTTCCATTTTGCACAGGGCATCAGAAATTACGTAGCCAGTTCTCACCACACACATTAATTGAAGGAGTTTAAAGAAAAAGTATTGGGGCGCCTGGGTGGCAGGGTGGTTGGGCGTCTGCCTTCGGCTCAGGGCATGATCCCAGCGTTATGGGATCAAGCCCCACATCAGGCTCCTCCGCTTTGAGCCTCCTTCTTCCTCTCCCACTCCCCCTGCTTGTGTTCCCTCTCTCGCTAGCTGCCTCTATCTCTGTCAAATAAATAAATAAATAAATAAAATCTTTAAGAAAAAAAAGTATTAAATTTATTCTTCAGGTGAGAAAACAGACCCATAGATGTGAAATAATTTGTGTGAATTTCCATAGATAGCAGGGGGAGAGTAGGATTTCTAATTCCGGATCCTTTATCCCATCTACTACTCTATTTTACTTGATCCCTTGTTACAGAATCTATGCTCTTTTTTAAGTACAAAATAAAAATTACAAAATTTTATTATGTGCCTGTTATTTGCCAACCTAGGAGCTTGAAAATCTTGTATGTATAAGTAATAACATGATTCTTTATCACCATGACATTATGAGGAGCAAACCAGTCTCTCTTCTCTTTAGAAGCCATAGCAGTCCTCACAAAAAGACCTGGATTAGCTCATTTGGTTACATGCCCATCCCTGGATCAAACTGTGACCCTTGGAGTAGCACATTCTGATTGACCAGGTTTGAGTTTCTTGCCCAATCCTCACACTGGGAGCAGTACTAAGTACCACTCAAATCTTACGAACTAAAATAGAGGACTACTAGTTTGTTAAAAACATGGTTGATAGGCAGATACAATATTTCTACTAAGGAGTTAAGATGGAATACTAAATCTTATTTATCATATTAAAACCCATAGTCTTTTAAAAACCACAATGTAGATTTCTGGGCTAACTCTATGTCATTAGTACCATATTATAGTTCAGTTTATTTTCAGTGCTACTATGTGGAATGATTTGCCCATGTTAGAAAAACTCCTACACATATATTCATGGCTTAAATGTGATATCTCATAGGATATTTATAGAAGCAAGTATTGTTAGTAAATGAGTTATCCTAATACCTTAAGAGTTTTGATGTGACTTGAGGTTAGTCATTTATAGATTATATACTTTATGATATTTCCATGTGGACAGAGTCTGAGATCATGGCCATAAGAAAAATGTTGTTGAATGTGACTGTAGAAAAATCAACTGCCACTTTTCCCACCCTGCTTTACATTAGTCTCTATAATAATGTAATTTTTGCATTGATTTGTTGCAATTATGTTACTCTCAATTGCATATGACAGCTAGAAGTCTTCTTTCCATCATGAAATATTTTGGGTCAAAGCAGTCCTGAGGGTTTTCTTTTCTTCAGTATAATCTTATTTCTTGTAATTTTTAGCGAAATATATAACCTATATAGTCATTTCCTGGGTCGAAATTGACAGACATGCTGTGGACATTTAAAGTGAAGTTCTACTTTTGAGATATGATCCACACATACTAGAAACAAGTAACAAAAATTGCTGATAAAATATTGAGAACAAAGTTACTTAAAACTGATATTAAAGCAGAACCAGAAAACACATTTTTAGACATATCACAGTTGGAACTCGTTTTGAGTTGACCATGGTGAACTCCTGAGTATTACTTTTGTTATTCTTTTTTATCAGGAAGATAAGACTTTGCTACCCTTTCCAAATAGTTCAACAACAAAGTAGAATAGCTGTCTTGTAGATTAAATGAAATTTTTAACCTCTTTATGTTATTGTTTTAAAGAGATTTTATATTTTAGAGAGAGAGAAAGAACATGAGAGTGGGAAGAGGGAGAGGGGAGAGAAGGGAGAGTGGTGAAGAGGAGGGAGAGAATCCCCACTCTACACTGAGTATAGAGCCTGATGCGGGGCTCAATCTCACAACCCTGAGATCATGACCTGAACCAAAACCAAGAGGCTGATGCTCAACCAACTAAGCCATCCAGGTGCCCCATTAGTCTTTATCTTCTTATAATGGAATTTACCACTTGTGAATCTAGTAGTATACATTCTTCATTTTATTTGGGTGGAGAAATGCAATGATCATAACAAAAACAAATGAAGAAAAATTCTCCAAGTCACCTTTTCACATAGGACAGGCAATGAGATGGAACTAAAGTTTCTGGAAAAGCTCTTTAAAAGGGATTTTCTCATCTGGGGATGGCATCCTTCATGCTTCTTGCAGCTTGTACCTAACAGTAAGAGTTCCAGTAACTATCTGGCATCCTTGAAGTTGGAAACTATGGTAATCAGAGAGATAGAAGGACTTCAAGTCTTTCAAGTATTTGGTGACCACCATACCAGTCCTGAACTGGCCACCTCTGTAATTCTTTTATATATGAAATACACAACTTATTTAAGTAACTGAAGTCTTCACCAATTTACTGCTCTATTACTCCTCGAATGCAATCCCCAGGTTATAAATTTGTTCTCTTTGTGTATCTGAAATTGTTTTGTTTTTACATATTTTTTCCTTTTTTTCAATATTCAAATCCTCTCTCCACACTAACATCAGTAAAACTAATTACTGTGCTTCGGTTCTATTCAGATTTACGTATTTTTTTTCTTAGACTATAGTTCATGTAAATGTGTTGAAAAACGTATATGGCTTATTCAAATGGATTTGACACCACTAGTTAATCGATGCTTCTAGTAATATATATTTAGGAACATGCAAATATTTCACAAATACTTGTGGATTGACTATAATGATTTTCTAAAAAAAAAAAAATCTATGGACTTAGGACTCATAGAAAATCTAAGTTATAGCTGCTGTTTGTAAAGAAAAGTATGATACCCTTCAATCTAGATATACAGGTGGAACAATAATGATCAGCCACGGACAGAGCCCTGCTCCTGAAGCACGCGGAGTAGCAGTTGTGCTCTACCCACAGATCTTCAAAAGATTTTTCATCCTTAGATAAAGAACTTGTTAATACTTTAAAGTTTTAAACTTAAAATCTATAAAGATTTTTCTTTTTCTGAGTCTGATATGTGATAGTTTTACTTAAGCAAAAACAAACGAACCAAAAAACAATCTACAAATCTAGACCAACACCTACCCCAGGCAATTTTGGAACACTAATATTACAGTGAACAAACATAGGAGATGTCCAAAAAAATCTAGCTAAAGATATAAAGTAATGAACAAAAAAATAAATGACCTGAAGATAGGGTACTTTATGAATTCAGATTGAGGGAGATTTAATTCTTTTCATACCCTGAAAACTTTTATTATCCCCCCCTCACGGTCTTGCCTGAGTCAGGGTGTAAATTTAATATCGTGTTTCATTCTAAAAGCTGTTCTCAATATCTCTTAATCACAATGAATTTTAACTGTTTTCTTTCTGTTTTATTGCATGTTGGTTTGCCTTTTCCTTTGGAACCTATCTCATTTTAACTTACATCATTGTTATCTGTGGTTTTCTTTTCTTTCCTATTGGATTTTAAGTTTTTAGAACCTGTCTCTTTTATTCTTTCTTGTAATCTACCATCCAGTTTCTTTCAATTCTAGTTGTTTAATCAATATGCTTGAGCACATCCATGAATGACTAAAAGAAACCCCTTACCATGATACCATAATTGCATCTAGAGAGGAAAGTGTAATCACAGCATGTGGGGCTGAGAGCGATCATACTGTTCACATACTGTGATAGTGTGTATATAGTGTATATAGTGTATATATAGTGTATATAGTGCATATATAGTGTTTATATAGTGTATATATAGTATATATATAGTATATATATAACACTATATATAGTTATAGACAGTGTGATAGTGTTATGGTGTATATATAGTTTACATAGTGTATATATAGTGTATACAGTGTATATATATAACACTATATATGGTTATAGACAGTGTGATAGTGTTATGGTGTATATATAGTTTACATAGTGTATATATAGTGTATACAGTGTACATATAACACTATATATAGTTATAGACATTGTGATAATGTTATGGTGTGTATATATAGTTTACATAGTGTATACATAGTATATGTAGTGTATATATAGTATATATATATATAGTGTATATATACAACGCTATATATAGTTATAGACAGTGTGATAGCACTCAGATAGTGTTTGTAGCACAGGTGATTTCTCTGGACATAGAAGAACTAGGATTGCTCTTTGTTGTGGAATCTACACTGCCTGAGGGATATGAACGAGGACAAATCATTTTTGGTTTGTTTGATCATTCTTCTTTAGGCCTGTGAAAATATTTCCTTAGTATAAATATTCTAGCCCCCAATTCTGATTCAATTATTATGGAGTGAAGCCCTGGAATCTGAATGTTTCAAAACCAGTTCAGGCAGTATTGATGTAGGTGGCCCTCTCTTTTGGGAAATAGTGTTCGAATTCTTTTCTTCCTTATATGGTTGGTTGCTAGCTTTGGAACATATTCCAAATTGCCTTTATGTCACTTAAAGGAAAAAAAAAAAGAAAGAAAGAAAATGGGGAAAAGATGTATTTGGCAAAACTCCAATTATAATGGCAGTACAATTATTTGAAAAGAACTCAAACAAAAATTCTAGGTTTTTATCAACCCAGCTACAAATGAATTACACCTGTGAGCAATGTAGCATACCTTCTTACTAACATTTTCATAATTCACAACTTTTTTGAAGAGGAAATCATGATGAACTTAATTCTAGATATATAGTTGAAACAATAATGACCAATCATTCATGATTTCAACACAAAATGCCAATAAATTCAACATTAGTATAATTTTCTTCACTGAAATTAAAAAAACAAAACTTGTTTTGCAATGATACCTCATTTCATGAAATCTAAATCTACAGGAATACTGGAAAAAATGGAATTCCCATTTTTTTGTTTCCTGTTTTAAAATACTTAGTAATTTTATATATTATAATTTTAACATTTAAAATTAGAAAATTTAAGGACACCTTGGTGGTCAGGAGGTTAAGCGTCTGCCTCCAGCTCAGGTTATGATCCCAGGGTCCTGGGAGTGAGTCCTGCACTGGGATCCCTGCTTATGTGAGGGTCTGCTTCTCCCTCTGCCCCCCCTCTACTTGTGTACTCTGTCTCCCTCTCCTCTCTCTCATTTTCTCTCACAAAAATAAATAAAATCTTTTAAAAAATATAAAAATTTAAAGCCAATACCAGTATCTGCTCAAGGGAAAATCTCTATTTATTTTTTAAATTTCTGGTTGTACAGAGTTGCAATTTGCTTTAAAATATTATTCTCTTCTTCGACATTTAATTCCCTTCAGTAAAATTAGAATTCATTTGTTATCTTCTGTTGCTTGTATTTAAATATTAAATTTATTTTTCTATTTGTATCTTGTAAGATGTGATATAACAGAAATTTAGACCATTTTCCTTGTGGAAATAGTCTATTTTAAAATTTATTCTCATTTAACAGTGATATAGTCATTTGTGGTATAACTACAGAAATACATTTCATAAAAAATTTTATGTCACATATATTCATTTTAAAAATGGTTTTGCTAAAGTATTATGGGATATGCTGATTGCTAAGTTGTTAATCCATTGACTATAACATTTAAGTAGCTATTGTACTTGCAGAGAATAAATTTCTGTTCAATAAATAGAGGTTTTTTTTAATTCCTAAATTATTTTCTATATAGGTTTTCCCACTGGTACATTTTAGTTCTCATAATATTCCTGAGCTGGAAAAAACGTAAAATGTACATATGGTAGAATTAATTTTATTTTCCATGAAAATTTGAATTTGTGGTTAATGATCAGTAGAGCTAAAATTTATTGGCTGCCTAATACGCCAGGTTCTCAGCTAAGTGCTTTACATATATTATTTAACACTTTCAAGAACCTCATGAGCAATAAGTGCCTTTATTAACCTCATGTTACTGATGAAGATAATGGAGTCGACTCAAGTAATCTGTTGCATGACACAGAGCTAGCAAGTAGCAGAGTTAGAATTTAAACTGGACTCCATGGACTTCACCATATCTGCAATAATGATGGGTATTTGTATAAAATCCATTTATTTTATGGGAGGAGAAAACTTCTTGTTTCTAGTTTTATACTCTGGAGGTATGCTGTCATATTTTGCATGTTCCATCACCTTTTCTGGTATTAAAAAATGACTCAGAAACATAAGCATTTTGAGAAGAGTACTTTATGTGAGGAAGAAAATGCAAGTTTCAGGCTTTTGACTCACAGATTAAAAGAAAAATATGAAGGTATCTGTAGACAAAAACATAAACTTCAAAAGATTAAAAATGTTGGGTTAACAGTTGTTCTGAAAAAAAAAAAGTTTCTTATAGAGTTATTATACTGCGAATATATGTTTTAAGATACTGCTATTCCAAAAGCCAAGGATGAAATTATCTTTGTTAGGAAATCTGTAATTTATAGGAACAAAAATTAAAGTCCTATTTAATTTGAGGATGAAAACCAGACAAGGTGACCCAGGGGTCTTTTGTTTTGTTTTGTTTTCTTTTTTAATGTTTCTTTTTAACTTGCAGTGCTGATGCTTCTTTTTTCTCATTTGTGGAATGTTATCTGCATGTCTATTTATAATGTAGGCAGGATAAGAGGTGTCAGTTTTGCTTCCCTGCTAGTGAGCTTCACTAGATAACATCATCAACCATAATGTCAAAATAGAACCAAGTAGAATGCCATTCAGTTTACTGTATAATATGGTCACAGGCAAACTCAATTGAAAAATACTCTCACTGGCTTCTGGGGTCAATGTCAAAGAGATAATTTATAAAGCTCGTGGATCCAAGATAATTCATGAAGTTCATGTATCTAGGGCGATGTTAAGGAATGGGAAATGGTCCCACAAAAAATAGGTTAAAACGTACACGTAAGACTACAGGGATGTGGACAGGAGCTTTTAGTATGGAAGAGTAAGGACTTAGAAGCTCTGATTTCTGTGGAGATGGCGTTCCTTGAATTAGTCATCTGGGTTTTATGATCCCTGATCTTTGGGCTGTGGTGGTAAGACAGAGAGAGCCATGGCAGATGAGACCAGCTCTGATTTGTGTTTTGGGGGAAACTCCTCTCTTACTTTTCCTTGAGGTTGACACCAGACTGACATTACCATCAAAGTTCAGTCTCTTAAGTCAGATTCAGAGGCTCATGCTACAGACATCAGACTAAAGTTTTCTGCCCCAAACTACCTAAAATCACACGAGTTGAGAGGTAAGCATTTCTCACTAGTGTGTGTATCTTTTGAAATCTCAAATCATGAAAAAAAAATCAGTCACAAAATGGCAAAAATGGGAAGTTTTCAGGTCAAAAACAGGAACAAAACATGCTGTTATGTGGAGTCAATTAAATTGTCATTTATGGGAACAGGGACTGGAGCACATCAGAGAGAAGCTCACAGGATCTAATCAGTCACTCCTGCAGCTGTTTCTATGTAGTATGGGTGCGCTTGTGACTATGTTTGCTGGCAGTGATAAGTCATTCTTATGAGTACAATAAAATAAAAATAAATTTAATAGGCCAGATTAATAGGTAATATAAATAGATTAATTAGTAGATAATAATAACTAATAGATAATATAAATCTTATGAATGTTGTTCCGAGAAATAGAAAAGTTTTGAAAGCAAAACAAGTTATTAAATCCACAATTATGACATTTGATTCTGTGTAGTGCTCTAAAACTTGCTAGGAAATCTTAATTGCTAGTCAAATACCTAGTAATGTTTACTAGTCTTTTCCAGTGTTGAGTTATTCACTATAGGCTACAGTTCTTTGTAAAAACTGCTAATTTTTGTCATTCTTCTTTATTAAACAACTCCCAGATATACCTAATAATTCACAAAAGGTATGAATAATGTTGGAAATGTATGTTTTAAATCACTAAAATGTAAAGCATCATTGACTAGTAGGGCACTTCAAAGGCATCTTGAACACTCTGAAAGCATACAAAGCACAATTCTGATAATGTTCCTTTGAGCCAATGCCTACTGCTTCGTAGAAATCATGCACAATTTTGTAGTGTATTAAGGGACAGTATTTAGAAAAACATAGTAAAATACTTTCTGTAGTAGACATTATCTATCAACACCACCTTAAAGATGACTGAGTTCTACAGAATTCTCTGGAATTTTGATTTTTTGTTTCTAAATCCCAAAGATTAATATTTTTGGAAGTTTGGAAATACTAGCTAAGATAAAGTAGGCACTGCTTCGGTTAGGTGTATGAAACTCTTTGACTTCTGAATGAACAGAGTGCTGATGCAATAGATTTAGGTCTCTGATGGTATTTTTCCAATTTATTGACATTAATATTTTTTTGGCTATCTAAAAAATCTCTTCTTCTATCTTAATACTTGCATTTAAGGCTATATATTTTCCTATAAACATGTATTTTGCAAATCAAACACATTTTCACATGTATTGTTTCCACTGTTACTTATTTTGAAATACGTCCTAACATTCATTGTAATTTCTTCTTTAATCAATGTATTTCTTAATCACAAATAATATAGGGAATTTTATAGTTACCTTTTTGTTACTGTTTCTAACTCATGTCCATTATGGTTATAAAGCACACTTTGCATAATTTTAATCCTTTGAAATTTTTCAAGGTTTGATTAATAGCCCAAGGTATGCTCATTTTTTGAGAATGTCCCAAGTATACTTGTAAAGAACATGCATTTTAACTTGTAGGAAGCAGTGTCCTATATATATACATCTATGTATTTTTTTTTAGCAGTGTCCTATATTTTTGAATTAGACTTTTAAAAAAATTAATCATGCTTCTTCTCTAAACTTCTATCTCCTTATTGATTTTTGTGTAATTATTCATGAGGTCTGATAAATCTCCCACTATGAATGTAGATTTGTCTGTTTTCCTTTATATGTGGGTCTGTTTTTGGTTAATCTATAATAAGACTATTTTATTAGTTACACCCACATTTGTAAATGTTAAATCTTCTTGAAAATTTGATCCTTGTTAGTAGGAAGTGTTCTCCTTTTTGTCTCAGAATACTTTTTACTTTAAAACCAATTTTTCTAATTTAACTTCGGTAGCTTTATTTTGATCATTTAGTGGTATTATTTTTTCCTTTTTAAAAAATTCCTTCTGTATTCTTGTATTTTAGTTTTTCTAAGTGTCACATAGTTGATTTTTCAAGAATCGAGGCAGACATATTTGCACTTCATCTTTTTATATTTAATGTGATCACAGATACTTTGGGTTCAATCTACCCTCTGAGCATTTCCTTTCTAGGTATTCCCATTATTCTATTATTTTTTCCTCTCATTTCCTTCATTATTCTGGAATGACTAAGCATATTTAACTACTTGTTCTCAACATTCTATTTAGATTGTTAATAAATACACTCATTTTTAAATTTATTTTAATTTTTTTTAGATTTTATTTATTTATTTGACAGAGCATAAGCAGGGGGAGCAGCAGGCAGAAGGAGAGGGAGAAGCAGGCTCCCTGCTGAGCAAGGAGCCCGATGTGGGGCTTGATTCCAGGACCCCAGGATCATGACCTGAGCCAAAAACACACACTTCACCAACTGAGCCACCTAGGTGCTCAATTTACTCTTTTAGTATCTTCTGTGGAGTTCTTCTAAAAATAATAACTTATGTCCCTGACTTATCAAGTGGAATATAAATTAATATTTTTTCCTCTTCCTTGATAAAGACCAGCTCAACAGTTTAAAATAGTTTAACCCCATTTATGGACCTCTCAATTTACCAGGTTTAGGACTTGTACCTGAATTCTCAATATGCCTTTAATAAGACATTTTTACTAAGTAATTTAGATTTAGTTCCATATTTACTCTTTTTTGTTGTTGCCACTTGATCTTATCTGCATATTCTCCTTCCTTTTGAAATTATCACTGTTCCTAAAGAACATCTAGTTTTTATCTTAAAATAATTTTATTTGACCTCCAATTTTGCAGAATTCTTTCACTGAATTCAGGGTTCCAGGTTCTCAAAAAAAAAAATCATCTTTTTAAGATAGAGTTCCATTGTCTTTTGCTTTACTTTGTTTCTTGTTTCTTTTGAGAAGCCAGATGTCTATGCAATTCTACTCCTTTTGAGTAGTCTATCAATTTTCTCTGGTGGGTTTTATAATTCTCACTTTGACTTTTGTAGTTTTACAAGAATACACCTGTTTCATTTCTTTAGTATTTATTCTGCTCTACGTTCACAGGCTTAATATTTTCCTAGAGTTTTAAAGAGTTATCAGCTATTATTGACTCACATATTGTGTCTGGCCCACTGTTTCTCCTTTACTTCTAGGATTCTATTTATATGTATGTTAGGTTTTCTCATGGCATCCCCTAAGTCTCCTGACCTCTCTTCTGTATTTTCCTTTGTTTTGTCTCTCTGGGTTTCATTCTCATGAATCTCTTTTTGTCTTCTAATATATATGCCATGCAATGATTATCTCTTCAGCTGTCTCTAATCTCCTGTTAAAATAAGCCATTGACTTGTATGTACTCCAGGAATACATATCCTGATTATTTTCTGATATTAATAGACAGTTCTTTCTACACTCCTTTCATAGTTTATCCTGCTTTACCAAACCTTCAAGTGCTGGAGTTCCTTGATTCTTGATCTTAGCCTTTCTACTCTCTTACTCTGTTTAAATTAATTATGAGAGTCATAAATTCAAGTATTACCTACTTTTAAAATCCCTTATTTATGTCATCTTCCCCATTTTCTCTTCTGAGCTGAATGTATATATATATCAAAATATCTAAATTCTTTAGGAATCTTTTCCCATATATTTTTTCTTTCACTTCTGTTTACTCATGATTTCCATTTTTACTGATTCCTTCCCTCATGACTTAAAATGGTTATATCTTAAGAAAACCCATTCTCAACTGCACGTCCTATTTTAACTAGCAATCTTTCTCTTTCTTCTGTTTCATATTAAGTTATTGATGAAATTATCTTTACTTATTATGTCATTTTTATATTTATTTTCTCCTCAATCAAATGCTATCTAGTTTTTGTCCTGATCATTTTGTGTGAGCTTGTCTAATAACATAAGCGATACTCATTGTTATTAAAATTAATAGGTATATCTGAAATATTACTTGCTCTACCTGCAACAGTTTACACTTTGTCAATTCTTTTCATTTAACACTTGGTTCATTTGGCTTTCTTGACAACACTACCTGGGTTTCTCCTTCCTCATTGGCCACTAATTTTTAGCATCCTTCATGGATTTCTCGTTTTTTGTCTCCCCTTGAATTAGGTATTTCCAGGGTTCTCAATTTCTTCTACTCAAGATAAATTAGGGAGTGTGTGTGTGTGTGTGTGTGTGTGTGATTCAACAGTGCCCTTTGCATGCTTTAAAAATGCCTGTGTCAAACTGTATTGGATCTATTTGTCTATTTATTTCACCAGATGATAAAATCTTTAAGGAACGGTATTGTGACCTACAAAATGTTGAATATATCCAATATTGGAAACATGGTAGAGTTTGATATATATTTGTTTAATGAATTAATGAAAACACTAGTCCAATTAAAAGTCTGACACACTGACATTGTTTATTCCAGGCATAGGTAAAACTATGCATTCTAAAATTAAATTTAATATTCTTTCTTTTTGCATGCTTTTAATGTCCCTTAGGTACCAAGGCTCCCACTACCTGATAACCACATCCATGGTTCAAATCAGTTCAACAAGTATTTTTTGATTGAGCATCATGTACATGATTCTTTAGAGAAATGAATCCCTAACTTTAATGAGCTTATAATCTATTTGGAGATAACGATGCACAAATGCTAAAAATTTGGCTGCAGCATTTAAAATCTACACAAACAGTTCAAAATAACAGTGCAAGAGAGATACTGGTGTATCAATGCTACCCAACAGAATTTTAATGTGAACCATATATATAATTAATTTTTTTCTAATAGCCACATTTAAAAGTTAAAAGAAATAGATAAAATTACATTTAACATATTTTACTTAACACAATATACCTAAAATATTAGCACTTCAAAATATAAAAATTATAGAGGCATTTTACGTATCTTTTTCTAAGTCCTTAAAATTTAGTGTTTATGTGTTAACTACAACATATCTCAATTAAGACTGAATTTTTATGCTCAATTCATGACATGTATATACGTTTCATAAAATTTACAGTTAAAAAAGTAGATCCAAATATCCATTTTTCTAAATGTTTTACTTCAGTATTTAAAAAAAAAAATCAAGGACCAAAAATATAATAGTTTCTTTAATACCTGCATCCTATAAATAAAACTGGTTCTTTTTTTAGAAGGATTGATTCGGTTTTGAACTAAAAGCATAACCATTGAAGAACTACATGCGTCCAAATTGCACAATTTCTCTAATTCTTTTGTTAGCCTACTGTTATTTTCATCAAATTCAAAGGGGTACTGCCTAAACTGAAGGGCAATTCTAACTTTATCAATATTGAAAAAGCCCTCTTAGAATTTTTCTTCTTCCTATTATAGACAGAGTATATGTCTCTGTGGATTACAAGAAAAATCGTTTACATATTGATTCATGCTAGAAACAAATGCATGGAATCAGTACTATTGATTGTGTTATGTTTGGTTTTGATTTCAGCACTCTCTCATATTATGCAACTCAACCTCCTAGTTGATCACAATAAGCTTTCCAATTCATTGGTGTTGGGATTTTCTTGTTACTATGTACTGTGATATCAGTGAGATAACATAAATTATGCTGTCATTTTTTGTGTGTTTGATTATTCAACAACTGGCAATAATTTGTTTTGTTTCCTAAAAAAAAAAAATCTTGAATTTGAATTGTCCTACTAAATCTTCGTAAGACTCCTCACAACTCAATCAATGAACATTGAAAAGAGACACAAAATCAGTAAAAACACTCATTTCTTTCAGTGGTTCCAAAAACTGCTGATTTTTTCATAATGTTTGCATGTATATACTAAAAAAATTTAACAACTATTTCCTTGGTGGTTTTTATACCCTTTACTTTAGAAACTGGCCACAGACATTGTCAGTATGTATCATTCAATGCAATAAAGCAACAAGGTAAACATTAGTCTCTTCTTTTAAAATTCCAATAAACCTGGGCGTTCCTGGGTGGCTGAATCTGTTAAACAGTTAAGCATCCAACTCTTGATTTTGCCTCTGGTCACGATCTCAGGGTCGTGGGCTCAAGCCCCACATCAGGCTCCACACTCAGTGGAGTGTCTACTTGGGATTCTCTCTCCTTCTCCCTCTGCCCCTCCCTGCACTCTCTCTCTCTAAAATAAATAAATGAATCTTTAAAAGAAATAAAATTCCAATAAATCTCGAACACAATCTTTAGCAGTAATTTTTCCTTTAGAGATATAAATGTAAATTTGAAAAAAAAGTGACCAAAATATTAATTGGTTAACATCTCCATTTAGACACAATTCATCTAAACCTAAAATATGCACATTTAAGTTTTTGAATCAGTCATTGATAATAGAAAGATCTTGTATTATGTGAATGATCATTTGATGATTTAATTGATAATCTTTCACTTTTTGTAAAATATGTACTTTTTCCTTTCACTTATAAATTTCAAATGATATTTCCATAACTGAAATAAAAAATATTTTGCCATCTCTGCATATAATTATAATGACTTATTATTTTGAATGAACTTTGAAGGTCAACCATTTAAGTAAAAATTAAACACCTGGAACCGCATATAGCAAAGTTGTTGCTGGAGATGTCTGGCATTGAGTTATAAAGAGGTCTTATAATTTGGATTGTTTATCTTGATTATTTATCTTAGCCTATGGTTTACCTTATCTTAGGTATTTTATTACCTAAGATTACTTAAAGTACCCTATGGTCTACTCTTCAGCTTAGGAATCTCAATAGCCATCATCTTTCTGAGACAGACTCATATTAAGTGACACCAAGAGACTGATATATTAAACTAGAAATTTTATGCATTTATATTTAGTCTTAAATGAATTTGTCACATGGAAGAAAATACTGTCTTCACTCAGTGTGAGATTCTAGCCTTGTTGTCAAGATCTTTGGGGAGGGCGCTATTAGAAAAAGGTAAATTAAGTAAGGCAACCTTATGAGTGATTTCACTTTCAATTGACCTAATCAATAAAATTAGAAACACTCAAAATGCCCACATCTCCATTGATGTCTCCATGACACAAAAAGCCACACCATTAGCCCTGAAGCCTCTGGTCTTTGTTCTCTCCCTTAGTGTTAGTTCTCTTCCCCTATCACATTTACAGCTGTAAATTGGCTGAGAATTTTTGACTACTTCATTTACTTTCCTTCCTATATGGGCCCAAGGTTGATCAACTCACTCTCACCCCCTCCAACCTTTCCCCTTCTCCTCACTATTTTTTCATTAGTTAATGTAAATTCAACAAGGCCAGTCAATTCTTATAAACCTGGGAATTAGTTCCCTTGAAATGGCTTTGTTTGGATGTTGATGTATTATTTCTAAAGTTTAACTTTTAGAGAATGTTCTTATATTCACATTTCCTTTTTTTTTTTTTTTTTTGGAGAAAAGCCTCAATTTAATTCTCCCTACACTGACAAAATGACTAAAGAAGATACATACAGGAAATTCAACATTTCTCTGCAATTTCTGAGTCTACAAAATACATGTATCAGATCTGAGAAGTATTTGAAGGAATCACTTGACCTGACCCATTGTCTTTACTTTTACATACACCAACATTTACCTCTGAAATATTTTCAGACTGAGAGACCTTTTGAAGAGTTGTTCCCAGGATTTTGGTTTCAGATACATGAATGTGGACAAATGGTCAGAAACTATCTCCCAGGACTTCCATAAAGATTTGAAACAAAACAAAATAAAACAGAATTTGTTCTAAACTGTCTTGTCTTTCTCTTTTTCTCTCTCTCGTTGAGTACCTGATGAGTATTAATTACGGTAGAAGCATAAATGTGATGAAAATTAGTCTTCAGAGGGAATTCTAATCCAGATTTTCATTCATTGAACTTACCACCATTTAATAAAGCAAGTTCTTAGGAGCCAGTGTTATTTTGTATGCTACTTTTCTATTCTAGTATATTTAATAAGTGATTACCATATTTAAAAACAGTCTGTTTTAAAATTCCCCCAAAATACATTGTGATCTTTAAGAAAAATTACTAGATTCATCATGTATTAGGATATGAAGGAATATTAACAATATTTCCATATTCTTTTATTTTTTAACAAAGAATATTATGCTAGCAAAATTTAACACCTTGGATTCTCGACCTATCAATTTCAAGATTGTTTCCTGTACCGTCAGTGCTTTGTTTCCAAGTTATTTTACCGCAGCAGGCAGGACATCTAACTGAATACATTGCTTCGCTGAAACAGCCTGGACTTTAATTCTGTAACAGTCCTGTTACATTACCATCTTTCACGAGGCCTGTCACTAAGCCATGGCAGTAGGAAAGAGGAGCAGGAAAGGAACATTGATGAAGGCAGTTGCATTCTGGTGATTTCCCAAGAGAAGACAAACACCAATCTACTGAAGGACTTTGGCTGCCAGCAGGTAAAATCAGGACACGGCCTTTATTTCCGGCATATTAGGAATGTTTCATTTCTGCCTTTCTCAGCTCGATGGAGAACATGCTGACAGACCCTGACCTTTCATTAGTGGAATCAGGGAATCTGAAGGTTATTATAGGACTACCTAGTGACAAATTCATAAGCTTTACGATTTCTAAGAATGAAGTATGTGGCTTCCTCATTTAGGGGATGTAGCAATCTGTTATAATTTCAGAAAAAAATAACACACACTTACAATATTTGTTGGTTGGGCTTTTTTTTTTTTTTTCCTTTGTCTATTAAGTGCAGGTGATTACTCTTACTTCAGAAGAAATGTTTTCCTACCTTTCTGGTGTTCATTGGCCCATTTTACAGTAGGTAAGAAATGAATAAATATCATCGATAACTTCAAGATGCAAACTGGGTTACTTCAATTTGTGCATTTCATTGACTGAGGCTTATCAATGTCCAGCTGGCTTCTTGTCCTATGTTCACCTACAAGTGTCCTTTGCTCCACTGACACTGAAGTTGTTCCCAGCATCCACTGTGTACTTTTTATGCCTTCATGATTTCACCCATGTTGCCCCTCTGCCTAGAACATTCCCATCCTTCCTTGCCTGTTCTGCTAGACTGTGCTTCAATTTCTCCAGAAGCCCTTCTTTAAATATTAAATATGATAAGGTTAGATGTGTCTCCTTTGCTCTCATAGCATCTACTAAGTTTTAGAGAGATTTACCTCCATCACTGTTTAAATCTTCAATTATATAAAAATATTTAAACAAGGTTAAAGTTTCATACTATTTATTTATTCATGGATTATTTTTTCACTGTCTCTCAGTGCCCTTCTATCCTATGTTCCATCTTTTCAAGAACACTCCCCGAAATCCCTTGCATCTTTTATCCAATCACCTCTATTGGCAAAAGCCCAACCTCTGTTGAACCTAACCCTGCTAACTCAATTCCATTCAACAGGCCAAGAGATCGATCACTTGATCTGTAATTTTACTCTTTCCTCCTCTCTCTCCCTCTTTCTATCTTCTGTTTTCTTTACCCCTCTCGTGTTACCCCTTCCAGCTGAATAATTTCTCCTGAGCATGAAAACATTCTCTCCTCTATCCCTAAAAGTATTTTTTCACTCTCTATATTTTCCTGCTATTAGTTTATCTCTCCCCTATCTTTTCTCCCCTTTAGATCAAGAACTCCTTAGAAGTCTATGCTCATGAATCCAATTCCTCTTCTTCATTCTTTCTTGATTTTTCTTTGGTCAATCTTCTCCCCAGACCACTCAACCTACACTGTTCTAGTCAAGGTTGTGAGTGGCCACCATATTGGGGATTACAGAGGTTAATTCTCAGTGCTCATCTCGGCGCTCATTAAAATTAACCAGCAGCAGAATTTACACAGTTGGTTATTACTTTTTTTATGATTTTATTTATTTATGAGAGAGAGAGAGAGAGCATGCATGAGCTGGGGGACAGGAGCTGACGGAAAGGGAGAAGCAGACTCCCTGCTCAGCAGAGAGCCAACCGGGACTGGATCCCGAGATCTGGGGATCATGACCTCAGCCAAAGGCAGATGCTTAACCTACTGAGCCACCCAGGTGCCCCATTACATCTTCTTTAAAATAATCTTTTCATTTGACTTTCATAACACCACATCTCTAGTTTCTAGGACAGAGGTGTTTGCTCAGGTGTAGTCAGAAAGGTTATGCATTGTTCACAGAGAAGCTAAAAATAATGACATAACTTACTAAAATGCTGTTTTGATTGTCACAATTTATCAGCAATACTCTTCCCTGAGAACAAAAGATATTTTGCTATGCTGATGTTTAGGAATTGCTATAGTTACTCTAGAATGTTAATAATTTATAATCTTTAAATAAGCACCTTTTCAACCTTGACTTACAGACTCAGCTACAAGCCTTTGTTCTCAGAGTAATTTTGTGATAATTCAGAATTATTTTAGCTCTCTTTCCTTCCAATTTTGTCGTAAAAATAAAACTTCTCTAAAAAAATAAAATCTTAAACTAAAATTCTCTACTCTGGGTGTCAAATATGCCAGGTGTGCTATTACATAGTAATCTCCTGATTATGCACTTACCTCAGTGGTCACACATCAATCTCATGTTTCTAAACACATCTATGCAATGTCTTGCAAATTTATACCTCTAGACCCAACTTCCCCCTAAACACCAATTTCATGATTCCAAATGCCTTCTGCTATAGTTAGAGGTCTTACAGATGACGCAAAAAGTAACACATCAAAAAACTCCCAATCCTCCCTTATTGAACTTGATCTTCCCTCAGTTCGATCCATTTAGTAAATGGAAACTCCATTCTTCTAGTTACTTAAGCCCATTTCTGGAATCATATTTGGCTCTTTCTTTTTCTCTTATAAATCACATTTGGATTATTAGAGAATCCTGTTATCTCTACCTTCAAATGCACTCAGAATCTGACTATTAAATTACCGTCAGATCATGGTCCAAGTCACCATTATCTCCTCTTTGAATATTTCATTAAACTCATATAAATGGCCTTCTTTCTAATACTCTTACCTTTATGGCCTAGTCTCAACAGAGCTGCCAGAGTTATATTGTAAAACTTTAGATATACGTGAAGTTTCTTTCTCAAAACTTTCTAATGGTTTCCCTTTTTCCTCAGAGCAAAAGTCATTGTCCTTAAATTACAATGGCCAACAGGGCCCTGGAATGTCTATTCCTTATTGCTTTCCTCTCACTTCTTAATAGCTCTCACTGCCATTTTCCCTGTTTCACATCTATATATGTCCTTGCTTATCCCGAGCATATCAGGCATGTCCTCTCCTTAGGGATTTTGCACCTGGCATTTCATATTTTACAAAGATTTTTTTCTCCAGATATCCAAATATTTTCCTCCCTCTCTTATGTTTTTAATGATATCTCCATAACCAATCTATTTAAAATTATAATATTTCCTCCAAACCCTGTTGCTACTATAGTGCCCTAATTTGTTATTCCTGTATATTTTGTGTAGCACTGATTTACTATACAGTTTATATATATATTTTTTTTAAAGATTTTATTTATTTATTCAACTGCGATAGAGACAGCCAGCGAGAGAGGGAACACAAGCAGGGGGAGTGGGAGAGGAAGAAGCAGGCTCATAGCAGAGGAGCCTGATGTGGGGCTAGATCCCATAACGCCGGGATCATGCCCTGAGCTGAAGGCAGACGCTTAACCGCTGTGCCACCCAGGAGCCCCTACAGTTTATATATTTATTTACATTGTTATATTTCTTTAACAGCTCTGCTAACCCCTAGTAAATGAAAACTTCAGGAATACTTTGGTCTGTTTTTTGAATTCCTTTATCTGTAAGGATTTATGTGGTGCATTGTAAGTGCTTAATAAATACCACCGAATGAATTGGGGGAAAATGTGAATTTAGAAACAACGCCAAAATTTTGAATAGATCTGAGTTTGTCATACACACACACAATCACACACACACACGTGACAGGAATTCTAGTCAAAGAAACACCAGCTGCTATGACAGATATACCTGAATTGTCAGTAGCTAAACATTAAGTAATAGTTTGATAAATGTGTTCTAAGTCTGCAATTCTCCAATTGATGATTCAAAAGTTCTGACACCTTCAACAATGTGAATCAACCATTTTAATTTAACAGTTTCCAGGATTACCTTGGAATTGTGCTCATTCTGGGAACATTCTGGGTATATTTTTAAGGGATAAGGCCTGAATTAGTTCACAACATTACTATTCACATTTCATGAGACAGCACTCAATATGATGGCCACATTAGTTATATATGACCAGTCTGAAAAAGAAATGGGTTTGATAAAGAAGTCACACTACCTGAAACAACAAATAATGGGATGGGCAAAATAAACACAGGGTATCTGCTTAAAGTTGAATATGCACATTATATTTCAGTGTATTATGAAGATATAACTGTCTAATTGTCTTAAAGTATTTTTTAAAAAATTATCTGAGCTTCAGATATATGACTATTTTGCTAATAAATGCAAAATTCAAAGAGAAACATGTTTAGTATAAATCTTGCCCAAACAAATATTTGAATTGTGCATTTGGTGTTGTTTGATGTGTACCTGACAGGTGGATTCTTGAAACGAATGTCATGTTTTGTTCCTACAGATGTTCTTGCCAACCTGAGCATCTGGTTTTAGACTTTAATTTCAACAAAAATTTTGCAGTTGAGATTCACCCTCGAGAGCAAACTGGCACTCAAAGAACTTTTAGTGAAAACATCTATTAAGGCTAAGAAATGGGGCAGGATTAATAGGTTCATCAACTCAACCTGGGGGAAAATGATTTTCTTTGAAGGATTCTAAGAATTACGGTAATTGTTTAATTTTATATACTCTATGTCTGCATTTCCCAAATTGTGTTCCATAGAGCAGTAGTTACGTGACATAACCAATGTGAAAAAAGTTTTGCTCTATGAACAAGTACTTCTAGAAAATATCTCATGCAATAGTTCTTCTCTAGGAGAATCAAAATAAGGGTTAATACGGTGAAGTCACTGAGATGCTGTTCAGTACAGTTTAGCTATGTATACAAGTATGTTCCTCACTCTCTTTTGACCATGAAACTATTTTCTCACATCCGTACCCACTGTATTAGTTTCCTAGCGCTGCCGTAACAAAGTGCCATAGCTGGGTAGCTTAGAACAAAAAAATTTATGGTCTTACAGTCCTGGAGGACAGAAATCTGAATTCAAGGTGGTGGCAGGGATATCTTCCTCTGAGACTTGTAGAAAAAGGACCTTTTGTTGCATTCATCCTTTTCCAGCATTTAGTAGCCCCAGACAGTACTTGGTTTGCGGCAGCAAAATTCCAATCTCTGTCTCTGTCTACATATGTATCCAAATTTACCCTTTTAGTCATATCAGATTATGGGCCAACATAATGACCTCTTTATTTTTTATTTATTTATTTTTATTATATTATGTTAGTCACTATACAGTACATCCCCGGATTCCGATGCAAAGTTCGATGCTTCATTAGTTGCGTATAACACCCAGTGCACCATGCAATACGTGCCCTCCTTACTATCCATCACCAGTCTATCNCCAGTCTATCCCATTCCCCCACCCCCTCCCCTCTGAAGTCTTCAGTTTGTTTCTCATAGTCTCTCATGTTTCAATCCCCCTTTTGATTACCCCCCCTTTCTTTATCCCTTTCTTCCCCTACCAATCATCCTAGTTATTATGTTCCATAGATAAGAGAAATCATATGATAATTGTCTTTCTCTGCTTGACTTATTTCACTTAGCATTATCTCCTCCAGTGCCGTCCATGTTGCAGCAAATGTTGAGAATTCGTTCTTTCTGATAGCTGAGTAATATTCCATTGTATATATGGACCACAGCTTCTTAATCCAGTCATCTGTTGAAGGGCATCTCGGCTCCTTCCATGATTTGGCTATTGTGGACAATGCAGCTATGAACATTGGGGTGCATATGGCCCTTCTCTTTACTACGTCTGTATCTTTGGGGTAAACACCCAGTAGTGCAATGGCTGGGTCATAGGGTAGTTCAATTTTTAACTTTTTAAGGGACCTCCACACTGTTTTCCAGAGTGGCTGTACCAACTTGCATTCCCACCAACAATGTAGGAGGGATCCCCTTTCTCCACATCCTCTCCAACAATTGTTGTTTCTTGCCTTGTCTATCTTTGCCATTCTAACTGGCGTAAGGTGGTATCTCAGTGTGGTTTTGATTTGAATTTCCCTGATGGCTAATGATTTTGAACATTTTTTCATGTGTCTGTTAGCCATTTGTATGTCTTCATTGGAAAAGTGTCTGTTCATATCTTCTGCCCATTTTATGATTTGTTTATTTGTTTCTCGTGTATTGAGTTTGAGAAGTTCTTTGTAGATCTTGGATACCAGTCCTTTATCTGTGGTGTCCTTTGCAAATATATTCTCCCATTCCGTGGGCTGTCTCTTAGTTTTTTTGACTGTTTCCTTGGCTGTGCAGAAGCTCTTTATCCTGATAAAGTCCCATAAGTTCATTTTATCTTTTATTTCTCTTGCCTTTGGAGATGTGTCGTGAAAAAGGTTGCTCTGGCCGATGTCATAGAAGTTGTTGCCTATGTTCTCCTCTAGAATTTTGATGGATTCCTGTCTCACATTGAGGTCTTTCATCCATTTGGAGTTTATTTTTGTGTATGGTGTGAGAGAGTGGTCAAGTTTCATTCTTTTGCATGTAGCTGTCCAATTTTCCCAGCACCATTTATTGAAGAGACTGTCTTTTTTCCACCGGATGTTTTTTCCTGCTTTATCAAAGATTAGTTGCCCAAAGAGCCGAGGGTCCATTTCTGGGTTCTCTATTCTGTTCCATTGGTCGATGTGTCTGTTTTTGTGCCAGTACCATGCTGTCTTTGTGATCACAGCTTTGTAGTACAGCTCGAAATCCGGCATTGTGATGCCCCCAGCTTTGTTTTTCCTTTTCAACAGTTCCTTGGAGATTCGGGGCCTTTTCTGGTTCCATACAAATTTAAGGACTATTTGTTCCAGTTCTTTGAAAAATGTCCTCGGTATTTTGATCGGGATAGCATTGAAAGTGTAGATTGCTCTGGGTAGTATGGACATTTTAACTATGTTAATTCTTCCAATCCATGAGCATGGAATATTTTTCCATCTTTTTATGTCTTCCTCAATATCTTTCAAAAGTGATCTATAGTTTCTAGCATATAGGTCCTTTACGTCTCTGGTTAAGTTAATTCCAAGGTAACGCATGGTTTTTGGTGTTATTGTAAATGGGATGGATTCCCTAATTTCTCTTTCTTCAGTCTCGTTATTCGTGTATAGAAATGCAACTGATTTCTGGGCATTGATTTTGTATCCTGCCACCTTACTGAATTGTTCTATAACTTCTAATAGTTTGGGAGTGGATTCCTTTGGGTTTTCCATATAGAGTATCATGTCATCTGCAAAGAGAGACAGTTTGACTTCTTCTTTGCCGATTTGGATACCTTTGATCCCTTTTTGTCTTCTGATTGCTGTTGCAAGGACTTCTAGTACTATGTTGAATAATAGTGGCGAGAGTGGGCATCCTTGTCGTGTTCCTGATCTTAAGGGAAAGGCTTCCAGCTTTTCCCCATTGAGAATAATGCTTGCAGTAGGCTTTTCATAGATGGCTTTTATGAGATTGAGAAATGTACCCTCTATTCCTACACTCTGAAGGGTTTTAATCAGGAAAGGATGCTGTATTTTGTCAAATGCTTTTTCTGCATCAATTGAGAGGATCATATGGTTCTTGAGTCTTTTCTTGTTGATATGATGTATCACATTGATTGATTTGCGAGTGTTGAACCATGCTTGCATCCCAGGTATGAATCCCACTTGGTCATGATGGATAATCCTTTTAATGTACTGTTGGATTCTATTAGCAAGGATCTTGTTGAGGATTTTGGCATCCATATTCATTAGAGAAATCGGTCTGTAATTCTCCTTTTTGAGGGGGTCTTTGCCTGGTTTGGGGATCAAGGTAATATTAGCCTCATAGAATGAGTTTGGTAGCTTTCCTTCTGTTTCTATTTTTTGAAATAGCTTTAGGAGAATAGGTATTATTTCTTCTTTGAATGTTTGGTAGAATTCCCCAGGAAAACCGTCTGGGCCTGGAGTTTTATTATTTGGAAGGTTGTTTATCACTGACTCAATTTCTTCATAGTTAATTGGCCTATTTAAGAAATCTATTTCTTCCTGTTTCAGTCTTGGTAGTTTATAGGTTTCCAGGAAGGCCTCCATCTCTTCCAGATTGTTTAGTTTTTTGGCATATAGCTGTTGATAAAAGTTTCTAATAATCCTTGCAATTTCAATGGTGCTGGTCGTGACCTCTCCCTTTTCAGTCATAATTTTAATAATCTCAGTCCTTTCTCTTTGTTTTTGGACAAGTTTTGCCAGTGGTCTATCAATTTTATGGATTCTCTCAAAGAACCAGCTTCTAGTCCTGTTGATCTGCTCTACTGTGGTTCTGGTCTCTAATTCATTGATTTCTGCTCTAATCTTGGTCAACTCCTTCCTTGTCAGTGGGTTAGGCCTGTCCCTCTGTTGCTGTTCCAGTTTCTTGAGGTGAGAATATAGAAACTGCATTTTAGATTTTTCTATTCTTTTGAGTGAGGCTTGGATGGCTATGTATTTCCCCCTTAGGACTGCCTTTGCAGTATCCCATAGGTTTTGGACCGTTGTGTATTCATTCTCGTTGGTCTCCATAAATTGTTTAATTTGTTTTTTGATTTCCTGGTTTATCGAGTCATTCTTGAGCAGGATGGTTCTTAGCCTCCAAGTGTTTGAGTTTCTTCCAGGTTTTTCCTTGTGGTTGAGTTCCAATTTCAGAGCGTTGTGGTCTGAGAATATGCAGGGGATAATTTCAATCTTTTGGTATTGGCTGAGACCTGTTTTGTGTCCCAGAGCATGATCTATTCTTGAGAATGTTCCATGGGCATTTGAATAGAATGAGTATTCTTTGGTTCTGGGGTGTAGTGTTCTATATATATCTATGAGGTCCAACTCGTCGAGTATGGCATTCAAAGCCTTTGATTCTTTGCTTAGTTTTTGCCAGGGTGTTCTGTCTATTTCTGATAGTGGGGTGTTGAGGTCCCCTACTATTACTGTGTTCTTATCTATATGTCTCTTTATTTTGGTTAAGAGTTGGCTTGTGTATCTTGCTGCTCCCCTGTTGGGGGCATATATATTAATAATTGTCATATCCACTTGTTGAATACTTCCTTTAAGAATAATATAGTGCCCTTCTGTATCTCTCTCTATGGCCTCTAGTTTAAAATCCAGTCTATCTGATATGAGAATTGCTACTCCAGCTTTCTTTTGAGGTCCATTTGCGTGGAAGATGGTACTCCATCCCCTTACTCTAAGTCTGAATGCATCTTTGGGTTCAAAATGAGTCTCTTGTAGACAGCAAATGGATGGGTCATGTCTTTTTATCCAATCTGCAACCCTGTGGCGTTTTATGGGAGAGTTTAAGCCATTTAGATTGATAGAGATTATTGACAGATATGATTTTAATGATGCCATTTCTCTTTAAAGTCTTTGTATCGGTTGTGACTTGCTGCTCTGTATCACTCTTGGGGCCTTTTTACCTTTATAGAGCCCCCCTTAATATCTCCTGTAGGGCTGGTTTCGTGGTTACGAAATTGGTTAATGATTGGCGATTTTGGAACGTCTTTATTTCTCCATCAATTCTGAATGACAGCTTTGCTGGATAAAGGATCCTTGGCTGCATGTTTTTCTCTGAAAGAGCTTTAAAAATGCCCCCCCAAGCCTTTCTCTCATTCCAGGTCTCTGTAGACAGGTCTGACGTAATTCTGATACCTTTGCCTTGGTACGTGAGAAATTTCTTTGCCCTGGACGTTTTCAATACTGTATCCTTGGATCTAATATTTGCGAATTGCACTATGACGTGACGTGGTGTAGGTTCGTCGTGGTTGAGCTTGGATGGGGTCCTCTCTGCCTCTTGGACACGAATGCTTGTTTCCCTTGCTAGATTAGGGAAGTTTTCAGCTACAATTTGTTCAAATATCTCTTCTAGACCTCTGTTTTTCTCCACCCCCTCGGGGATGCCGATGATTCTGACATTGGATCGTTTCATAGAGTCAGTAATCTCCCGTAATCAACATTCGTGGGTGTGGATTTTTTTAAGACCACCTTCTATTTTTGTTTTTTCTTCTACTAACCCATCCTCCAGTTCCTAATGCGTTCCTCTGCCTCGGTGATCCTGGCTGTCAGAGCCTCTAGTTTTTCCTGCATTTGGCTCATAGATTTTTAAATTTCTGTCAGATTCACTCTCATTTCTGCCCTTAGGGATTCTATATTTTCAGTAACATTTTTGTTAATACTTTTTTCAAGTCTACTCATCATCTTGACCACTGTTGCTCTGAATTCCATTTCTGATAATTGGGATACATCCATATGTATTAATTCTGTGGCAGAGGCCACAGACTCATTATCTTTTCTTTGCTGGGCGGGACTTCTCCTTCTTGTCATTCTGATGAGGAGAGATTGTGGGGTTGTCCAGAGCCCAAGTTATTGACTGGGACCCAGGCCGTGCGCCCTTGTTTTATAGAGATCTTAGGGATGTGGGCTTCTTCCTTAAAGATTTTATTTATTTATTTATTTGAGAGAGAGAGACAGACAGTCAGCAAGAAAGGGAACCCAAGCAGGCAAGTGGGAGAGGAAGAAGCAGGCTCCCGGTGGAGAAGCCTGATGAGGAACTCCTTTCGGAACGCTGTGATCACACCCTAATCCGAAGACAGGCGCTTAATGCCTGTGCCACTCAGGCGCTCCGGGTTGTGGGCTTCTTGATTTTTCAGCCTGCCTTCTGGGGGAGGGGCCTGCTGCGCCAATACTCAGGAAACCCTGTTTGGGTAGAGTCCCCATGTCCCCTGTGAGGGGGGATGGGGATGGGCACCCTGTGAGCCGGTATTTCCGGGCTTTTGTTCTCTGGCGGCTTTCCCTGGCAGTTTGCTGTGCCTCTTCTGAGAGTCAGAGCAGCAGCAGCCGAAATTCAGCCTCTGTCTCAGAACAGAGGGATCACGGACCGTTCTCCAGTGATGTTCTGGCCACTTTAACTCTGTTTCTGTTTGTGCTGCTCAACCCTGCAGCATCCCAGGCTGTGCGCCCCACACCCGGTGTCCCAGCCCTCACTTCCAGGGCTGGCGCATCTCTGTCCTTTGTGTTTCCAATCCCACCAGCCGCCAGCTGTGCCTGTGCGCTCTGGAGCTCCCGGCCTCAGTCTGGTGTCTCGCGGGTGCCGACCGCGAGACCGCCTGCTCCCCCGTGCAGGTGGCCCTCCAGCCGCCAGCCGCCAGCTGCCACGCACACGCTCCCAGAGCTCCCGGTCTCAGCCTGGATCCAGTGAGCACACCGGAGCTCCGGAGCTCCGTGAGATGCTTGGTGGCGCATGCTCCCGGCTCATGGTCTCAGTCTGCTGTTTCAAGGGTGCGGGTCCGTGGTCCGCCCGCTCCCCGGTGCAGGTGGCCCACCAGCTGCCAGCCGCCCCAAGTGTGCTCCCGGAGCTTCCGGTCTCAGTCTGGACCCAGTGAGCACACCGGAGTTCCGGAGTTCCGTGAGATGCTTGGTAGCGCACGCCCCCGGCTCACGGTCTCAGTCTGTTGTCTCAAGCATGCGGGTCCACAGTCCGCTCCCCCGTGCAGGTGGCTACCGCTTCCCGGCGCCCTGACACGGCAGCTCCCTCCCCCTTCCGTTTATCTTCCGATATCTGTGCGCGGTTTCATGGCTCCCCACTTCGTACCTCGATACTCAGCGCTGGAGATGTTCATTTGTAGAGATCCAGATGTATCTTCCTGCATCTCAGGCTGATTCTGTGGACGTTCCTGCTGGTCTGGTACCTATCCAGCTCAACTCAGGGGACCGGCTGAAAAAGGGGTCCCCTACTCCTCCACCATCTTAACCCCCTCTCATAATGACCTCTTTAGTTTGATTACTTCTATACACACCCAGTTTCCAAACAAAGGCACATTCTGAGGGATAGGGGATTAGGATCTCAGTATATTTTGGGGCGGCAAGTACACAATCTAACCCATAACACCTATTTGCATGTTTTCTGAGGAACTCAATTTGGAATATATTATGCTAACAATTGGATTTCTTAACTATCACAGTGTATATGTTGTATGCCTTTAAAAAATGTTCTAAATTTACAAAAACATCAGAGCTAAATACAAACAGATCAAGTTAATAATTGTCCCATAACCACAATTTATCTGCTCTATCCCCATTTATGTCTACTCAACTGCTAATACCATTACTAAAAATGATTCAAAAATCATAACCTGCTGACAGTTAATTAGCAATATCTATGTAAAATACTACAAACAAAACACATGCCTTTGTGCTATTACTTGCAACATAAGGTTCACACTCTCAATTGTAACACTTGAGAAAGTATATAGTACTAGCATCATTTTAAATCAGCGCCTCTCATAAACTAAGATGTTGGCATGTACACTGTGTCACTTGTACATTGTCTCATTTGGTGCCTGGTTAGCCTTTAATACTTTGGTCTATAATATTCTTCCCCATGCCTTTCTCCCCACCGCAACATAGGCCCATCGAAACTTCACTCACTATTCAAGCCACACTCAACTGATAATCCTTTCTGTTCTTTTCTCACATTTCACCCAGAAAATGACAACTGGAGATTTCTTCTTTGGTGGCTGATCAGACTATAGCTAATAGACAACTTCTGAAAGGACACATTTTGTATTCTAGTTGTGAATACCCAGGGTGTAATTTTTAAGTCTTATGGCCATCTTCTTTATCATTGCATCTCCCTAGCCCTGCCTGGTCACCGAATGGCTGACCTATGGACAAATTGAGGTATTAAAGCCCAACAGTTTAGCCTTGAGCTCTAGGACAAAATTTTTTAAATGCTACTGTGTCTCATTAACAGGCACTTTTTAAAACAAATGCTGACTATTAGGCTCATACACTTGAGATTCTGACTGAGAAGGTCTGTGATAGGGCCCAAGTTTCTGCATATATAACAAGTAGTCACACTATTCTGGTCCTGTTGATCTTAGGACATATTTTGGGAAATAAAGGTCAAATGTAGAAAAAATTCTCTGTGCTCTACCTAATCATCCCTCCCCCACACTCGTACCCCTCCTGGCGACCCGTGATCTTCAACTGCTTGTCTCTTCTTTCATCCATACCACACTGTCTTGAGTATTATAACTTTATAGTAAGTCTCGAAGGCAGGTAATGTCAGTCCTCCAGTTTTGTTCTTTAATATTGTGTTGGCTATTCTGGAACTTTTGGTTCTCTGCATAAACTTTGCAATCAGTTTGTCCATATGCATAAACATTTTTTTTAAAAACTTGCTGGATTTGGATTGGGGTTGGATTGAATCTATAGAGCATGTCAGGAAGTACTAATATCTTGGTAATACTGAGCCTTCCTATCCATGAACATTAAATATCTCTCCATTTACTTAGTTCGTCTTTGATTTTGTTCACCAGACTTCTGTAGTTTCGGACACAGAATCTTCTTGCTACTGTAATTCCTTCAGGTAAGTCAGGAACTGGATCTGAAGAATTTTTTAGTTCTTTTTCTGAAATCTCAGATACCAACTCAGTACCCTTCTCCCTATCTCTGTGTATTATTTCTTTTAATCAACCTCCTGTTTGGGCAGTGCCATTATCTTTTTCTTATATTCTTCCTGCTGCTTTCTACACTTTCTGTCATCACTCTTAAGCTTTGGGGTTGGTGAACACATGGAAATTTGGAGAGAGTGTCATGTTCAGAGAGGGCATGGAAGCTGCAAAATGTTCCCCATACCTTGACTTAAGCATCTCTAACATCTGGCTGTTCTTTAGTTATATCTTCTCATAATAAATCAGTAAGCTGGTAAGTAAAATGTTTCTCTTAGTTCCGTGAATTGCGCTAGCAAATTAATCACATTGGAGGAGAAGGCCGTGGAAACCCCTGATTTGGGGTTGGTCGGAAGCACAAGTTACAGGCCTAGGCTTGTGACTGGCGTCTGAAGTGAGTTGGGGGGAGCAGTTTTGTAGGACTGAAACCTTCACTTGTGGAACTGATGCCATGTCTGTGTAAAGAGTGTCAGAATCAAGCTGAATTGTAGGACACCCAGTTGGTGTCAGAGCACTGCTTGCTGTATGTGTAGGGAAATTGGGTCCAGGAGCTGGACCCTTCCCCAAATAAAGGGAAAATGATACATTTCTTATACATTTGTAAGATGATTTAAATTTAAGACTTAAACTTGAGAACAAGCAGATGAGAAATGCAAATTAATTAAGCAATGTATTATATACTACTTGTTTTCTACCCATCCAGAAGAACAATACACAACAAAACGGTATCCGTTGTTAGCTCTTCAGATATAATCACTGTTTTACATTTCAGTATACAAATAGGATATCCTAGATTATTCCCGCAAATTTCATAAAACAAAGTATTTTAAAACTCTTCAAAAATGAATAGGGCTTCTATTTCTAATGAATTAAATAGCTCTTATACGTACACAGAATTTCTATGTGCCAGTTGGTACGTGTCACCCTACATGTATTCTTCAATGTAACCAATAACTACTGTTACTTTTACCCTTCTTTCAATCTCAATGGGGGCCCCCCCCTTTGGGGTGGTAAATAATATGAAAATCGTGGATTTCCCAAAAGTTGCTATGTGCTTTTCAAGAAAAAAAGAAAAATCAATCTTTAGTATAGAGGATATAGTAGCTAAAATAAATTGGAAGGAAATGCATAAAGACTGAAGGAAAAATGCTTCCAGAGGAAAAAAATATGCCAAGGAAATAAAACAAAAAAACAACAAAAAAATGATGGGCCTAAATCAACAAATTGCTAAAAAAAAAATAGAATTCAGGGGAAAAAATGGAGGCAATACAATTTCGGAGATGGGAGAAAAGAAGTAAAAATAGGTATTTAATAGATGATTATGGGGTACAAATCATTAAGGTAAGGATTCTCCTACATGATGATTTCACTGTTCTGTAAGCTGTAGGAGATACTCTCAGTTGTTGAACATGATTGATCTAAAGGTATAGTAGGGTCTTAAAAGGCAAGTAAGTTTTTGCATGGTAAATTCAGGTAAGAGGACCTGGAGTTGACCTAAGGCATATAAAAGCACAGACATCGAGGATCCATTTGAAATTGACCACCACGTACATTTGACGTTGCGGCAATGTGCAGTTTTGTTGTTTCCTGCAGTTGTACCCACCAGCTGTGCAGGTAATGGGGAGGCTGAATATTTAGATTGATCCAGAATTGTAGATATGAAGGGACACAGGATAGAAGAACTTGAGAAGAGTGATTAATCACAAAAAAAGTGATTAATAAAATAAACTAGCAATTCGTGGTTAGATAAGGAAGAATGTGAAACCAGAATGGTACTTAGAAGCATAGTAAGAGGTGGTTAGGATGAGATCAGAGAGCAGCTGAAGTTGAAACAAAGGGCGATAGTGGAGTGAGGCAAGGCAGGGATTGTTGTCACCGGAGAGGAGGTAAGGCTGTGACATCAAGCAATCTCTATGTAAAACATTGCCCAGTTGTGGCTATGGCATCTGTTCTAGTCATTGGGTGTTGAAATGTATAGTCTTTAATAATCCTTACAATGCTGATATTACTTTAAAATGGTCTTCTCTGTAGGGAGTGAAATAGGTGTTTGCTAAGAAGTTATGTGAAAAATGGTGTTCGTAGACCTGGGGAAACTTGCAGTTTCCAGAGTGACGCTTTCTAGAATTCTTTTACTTAACCTGTGAAAGAGCTCCCACTGTTCCCTATGTCATGAAGGTTTTCTCATGTATCACTTCAACCCCAGAGGACCTCATCTTTCTGTTGTGTCTATTCCTGTGGTTGGAGTGATGACACATAATGTGTTGTTTTGTTTCGTTTTGTTTCAATTTCTCCTAAAAGGGGGCCACACACCTAAATAAGAACATAAAACCACCGCAGGGTGAAGCCAGGACAATCTGACCTTCATCATCACATTTAGTCATTTTCTACGTGCATGCACTCTTCCTTCCTCTTCTATCACTTTTATATCTATACACTAATATCTCTCCAAGCTCCTACTCCATTTGAAATATGCTCCGATTTCTTCTTCTTCCTCTGATTGCATTTTTTAAATACTTTGTTATTATTTACACCACTCATTTTGTTCCTTACCTTTGTATTTTCAATAGAGCTATAAAACTTATTCATTTATGTGTCTCTTTTCTCAGTGTGCTTTATTATTCCTGGAGACAAAGAACTCCTATTTATTTGTGTAGCAACTACCAGAGAAGGAGATTATTAATAAACACTTTTAGAATTGAATTGAGTTATCGAGAGGAGTCGTAAGTTGGGGTACCAGGGATATACAAGGAAGTAAGGCTACATCTTTAGAGACTAACTTGGTCCACCACTTTCGTTGTCTCCTGTGTTATTCCAGCAATCTTGTAGATTATTTATCTGCATTGATGTTCTGCAAAGACAACAGGGAGGAATTCATTATGCTTTCAGAGCAGCACATAGTACTAGTAAAAAGTGGTTACAGGTCACCAATTTTTCCATTATTCTTGGGAGCTCTTAATTGCACACACTATTAGTATTGTTTCTTTTCAGGCAATAGAAAAATGAGTCTTCATAAATGCTAAGCATATCAGTCCATAAACGTGCAAATTGTATATGCTGCTTAATGTAGTGTTGCTGATGTAGCCCAACTGGGTTTATGGCACACATTCCTTTCTCACTAACGAGGCTGGGAGGAATCTGTAAGTATGTGTTTCCGAGTCCTGCTACTGCCCTTACTGCATGAATAGGGTCATGGCCTTGATGAGGTTTCTTTCTTCAAAACAAAAGCCTGGTTTTCCAACATATAAAAAGCAAAAGGAGACATACGTGCTTGTTTTTGCAAAAATTTTTACCAAATTCAATGTTTCTGTAGTTCTTTTCTTGGAAAGTTAAAAGTACTTTGGAAGAACTGAACACTGTTAATATGCATTCATGAGCAGCTAGTTGATAATTAGTAATATTTCTGTTCAACTGAGTCTCTTATATGTGTTTACCAAATAACAACTTAATTATAAAATCCACCAGCAATGCTGTTAACATTAAACAGTCAAGATAACACTGTTCCAAGAAAGATGTTTTTAGTTATATAATAATTATCACCAATCTCATATAGTCATATGCATTTCTAATACTATTGTTATTTTCCTAAAAAACTAAAGGCAAGGGAATATGAAGTCATAGTGAATATTTTTAAACATAATTCCTGAAATCTAAGTTCTCTGTTATGAAAGCTGTGCCTAAAATAGTTCTCTGCGTGCATCTGATGGTCAGGAAGCATGTGCTGCCGTGCTGACTGACCACAGTTCTCGGGGTAAGTTTTAAGTCTGTCTTGAAGTGGCTCATCATAAAATAGAGATAAATTATTGGAATGTTTGAAGGTTAAACTCATTTCCAATAAAATGGGAAGGGTTCATATAAAAAGTAACATAAGTGATGATTTAAAGAAATTGCTTTCCTAGAATTAAGGTACTTCAATGAGAAGAACGGAGAGGTATTTCAGGGGGAAAAATTCCTGGGGTTTAGTCTAAAGAAGGAATTTCTTCTTCAGAACACACTTCCTTATGTTCGGAAGAAAAGAGTTTTGGCTGCTTTTAGTTATAAACTATCCTTTCTGCCATTCCTTTTAAAAGGCATTGTGTACTCTCAGTTTTCAACTTCATCCACACGACCTACTAGAAAGTATTATCATGGTGGAAATAATTGTTTTTTCCTCAGCACCAAACTCACTGAATGTATGACTTGCTTATTAATGAGGGGTCATAGAGTCTATATGGATATAAACTTACTTTATGAGAGGAGAAAACAGGTGTTTTGATCTTTGGGTAATAATACAGTACAATACCCACAAGAGCTTGTGAAAAGATTTGAATGATAGAGTTATATGCAATTTTATTGAAAGGATTTTAATTTACAGCAAGCTTAGTCCTAAATCCTAATTTGATAATAAACATGATGTGGCATTGTAAATATTTATGTATGTTTCAGCATTTTATCTAGTTTCAACAAATGCAAGTATGTAATGAATTATTTCTATTCTGTATCAGCTGTTATAGACAAAATCCAGGAGTTAGATGTTCAACATTAAGGGGAAGTTTTGAACAACCCTAAATGTAAGAGTAGGCTATTCTTTAGAATGTACCAATGGTCATTTCAAAACAAAGTTTTGTGATCAACTTGTTTTTATCCAAATTGCTCCAACCCAACAGTATCTACACCACTAAGACTAGGGCCTTACAAATATTATGAATGCTGCCATCTCCTCCAATGCTGTTAGTTGGTACCAATAGCAGACTTTACTACCAATAAGTATTTTACAACGAGGCATGAGAACAAATGAGAAGCCTGTAAATCCCCCATAAGAAAGTAAAAGGGAAGGGCATGTGAAATAGTACAAGTAGAGACCAGGAGGTTTGTGTGCTGGATCATGTTTTGCCACAACTACAAATGTGACCTTAGAAAAAATCACTTTCCTCTCTGAGTCTTAGTTTTCTCATCTTTGATATATGGGGTTATTGGATGATCTCTGATTTTTTTTTTTAAGATTTTGTTTATTTATTTTTAGAGAAAGAGTGCAAGCAGGGGGAGGGGTAGGGGGAGAGGGGAGAGGGAATCCCAAGCAGACTTGTGTTGAGCATGGAGACTGACGTGGGGCTCGATCCCATGACCCTGAGATCATGACCTGCGCCAAAATCAAGAGTCAGAGGCTTAATCGACTGAGCCACCCGGGTGCCCCTCTGATCTTTTTTTGGCTTTTGCACTGTATAATTAAAGAGATTAAAATGTGGAATTCATTGATTACAGTATTACATATTAGACACAGAAACTTCCTAGCTCTAGTCTAGAGTCAATAATATATAATTTAAAATATTGGTCCTAATGATAGACTTCAAGCCAGGAGGGAATATGGAACTTATACTACCTTTACTTCAATCTTAACTGCTTTAAATACATATGACAACTTACAGCTTCTTGGGGAATCTCTCTTCTTCACCTCTAAACTTTAGGTTGTAGATGTGATATGTTAAAAGGGAGGCTGAATTCATTTTTTATTCAAATATTTTCAAATGGATTTAACTGGAAAACTTTAATGCTTAATTGTCTGCCACTATGATCTATGCGTCACCCACCAGCACAGATCTCAGGAGCAGTGCAACTGCTGAACTGTTTCAATAATGCATATGCGCCAGGACGGGCAACTGAGATCTTTTGGTTGGTAAGCAAGAAGAAACTAATGGGAAAACAAGTTTGACCTTTTATTCTCCTAGAAGGTCACTAGCAATTAATTTTTGAGTCTCATTCCAGTTAATAGAAGAACTATGATAGATAAAAATATTTTCATTAACAGTCTAGGTTGTCTTGATTCTGTTCCATAACATCTGTTTTAAGGGAAAAAATTAGTAGATAATAGATAATAATAATAGCTAATCCTCATATACTCAGTGTATATATATATATATGTTTATATATGTATATATAATATATTCAGTATATTATTTCATAGAGAACTGACCATATGAAGATTTTATATGTAACTGAAGATATACTGACATGTATTTAGAGGCAATGGACTATTAAGAAGTATAATTTAAGTCCCTATATTCAATTGCTTTTTTTTTCCCATTTAAAGACATTTATCTTCTCCAAGTTAGTCATAGGAATGTGAAACATATATCTTAATAACTAATATTTATGAACCTAATAAGTCTCAGACCCCGAAATAAGTCTATAACTAGAATAGCCAGAATTATATGCACATAGAGAAATGATGGTTATTCTTTCATACTAGCAATCTATTCAGTACATTTTTCGTTTCTGAGATAAGTATCGCTGCTTGCCAAATGTCCTCCAACTAGAAAATTCCCCAGGTTCACTTTCAATACACAGAAAACAATCGTGGTTCATACCAGTTAATTGACCAAGTATATTTTCTTATTTATAGTCATTTCTCTGGAAATTTAAAAATGTGACTAAGGAATTCCATTTTCAATACGTGCTTGCCTTTGAAAGAGCGAAGGCATAAAAGCCTGGACTGCCGTCATGTGGATTTAAAGACAGAAAAGCCAGTGCATAGAGCCAAAGTAGAATGAAGCAGATGCTGAGTAAAGCAGAAATGAAAGATGGCAACAGTTATCTCTTCTGTGGTTTCGTGTACTCTCCCTGTATCACCATAATAATCTTGATTACCTTTTGCTTAAGATAGTTTCCACTGGTTTCTCTAACTTGTAAACAACTTTTCTTAATAAATGAAATATCTAACTAAAATTAGTAATGGTGATTTGGAACTTTATTCTTTTTTTTTTTTTTTAAGATTTTATTTATTTATTTGTCAGAGAGAGAGACACTATAAGCAGGGTGAGCGGCAGGCAGAGGGAGAAGCAGGCTCTCCGCTGAGCAGGGAGCCTGACGCGGGACTCGATCCCACGACCCTGGGATCACACCCTGGGCCGAAGGCAGATGCTTACCGACTGAGCCACCCAGGCACCCCTGGAACTTTATTCTTTTTGGTACAGAGTTACTTAGAGGATCCAAGCACCGGAGGAAACTGTGTATTCCAATGTCCTTTACCCCAGTTAACACAGGTTAATCACCTAAAACAGGTCTTAAAAGAGATTTAACTGGTGGGTCCTATGGAAAACAAAAGAAATAATCAGTTCCACCTATGGTCCCCAAAGCAGAACATTCTCTTGGTGTGGGTATCCCCTCTCAGTGGTCATTAGAAGGATGCCTTCTTTTGGACCAGGTTTGGATAGAGTCCACAATTTTAATTTTTTTTAATAGGGGAAGCAAGATGAGTTGGTTTATTTTCAAACATCATTCAAACAAGTAAGGTATACACTACAACCTCCAAAGTCAGTGACTAAAAGATCATCTTATTATTGTGATTCGTCCTGAAATTATTTTTTCAATTCTTTTTTCCATATAACAAAAAGTCATTATACTAGAGGGGCGCCTGGGTGGCACAGTAGTTGAGCGTCTGCCTTCAGCTCAGGGCGTGATCCTGGCGTTATGGGATCGAGCCCCACATCAGGCTCCTCCACTATGAGCCTGCTTCTTCCTCTCCCACTCCCCCTGCTTGTGTTCCCTCTCTCGCTGGCTGTCTCTATCTCTGTCGAATAAATAAATAAAATCTTAAAAAAAAAAGTCATTATACTAGAAGCAATAGTTCACTTCTCACACATTTATTCTAAACCTAACTCCTCATGTAGGGACCAAATTCTTTTATCCATGATGCTTTAATTTGTTCAGTGAGACAATAATTGAGTATACCAAATACTCCTAAATATTAGTCAGAGGCAAGAATGGCATGGCACTGTTATTTTCTTTCTTTGCTTTCAATATACTTCTAGTTCATAAACAGGCATCACTTTCTTTCTTTCCTTACCTCCTAAAGCAGAGTTTTAAAGAGTTCTTAACTGGATAATTACTAACAAAGCAAAAATGCAATTTATAACTTCTGAACTTGTGCGATGTATAGCTTCTGAGCAAAATAGTTTAAAAAATCTATTAATGCAACCTAAAGCTAGAAGAAAAAAATAAATGAAAGAAAAGAAAACTCACAATAAGATATTACAGTTAATTAAGTATATTTAGATGTGTGTATAAAATCACTAAATGCAGTTACTTCTCCTGGAACACTATTTGCCCAGTAACTGACATGATTTGATGGATTAAGCATCCCCAGGATTCTATTCCAAAGTCATTACTTCAAAGAGATTTGCCATCACACCCTATTTCTTTAAACAGCTTCATTTTTCCTTATAGCAGATGTTACTACCCAATATTAAAAAATAGTCAATTTTAATTTTCATTATTTGTTTACACCAGTAAAATATGTTAATATGTTACCCCTCACTTTATTAAATAGAATATTTGCATAAATATAGAAAACAGAGGAATTCTTATAACAGCAACAAGAACAATGACCTAGGATGCTATTAAAATTATTACTAGAAATATTTTTAAATAATGTGAATAATTAAAAGAAGTTGGCAAATCCACAATTACAATGGGAGGTTTTCACACATGTGTCAGAGACTGATAGATAAAGCAATTAAAAATGAGTAAGGTAATAGAACAGTTGTACAAAAATTTAATAAGACGATTTATTAAATAAAGTCTTAAAATACTAGTGAGGAAACAATAAGAGTTGAACAGAAAACCTGTTTTAAAATTTTTTAAATTTGATTTTATATATCTGTGTGTGAATTCATTGACAGATTGATCCTATACCTGAAAATAGAGGATCCACATTTTCTTCGTGATCTACGTGTAATAGGTCACAAAGGATTTTTAAACAAAAAATCTAAAATGGGTCATTTTTTTGCAAACTTCACTCTGACTATAAATCAATAAAATTATTAATAACAAAACAATACCCAAACCTCTGTCTCAATACACTCAGAAATTAAAACACACATTCTGTATGCTACACGAGTCACAATTCTGTACTTCACTATTTTTGTGGTAGGTGTCCTGCTCTGCTGTTTAATCAAATTTCTACTTATGCTACATGCGGGATACAGCTTCCAGTATGGAAGTTGTTACTTTTAAACAACATTAGTAGCTGTTCCATTTAGATGTTTTTCATATTAATTACAGTCTTTATGCCCTGGGCACAATCCCAGTTACAGATTAAAAGCCCAATATATGAGTAAATGACACAATAATAAAAGATCTGATATATTCTGGAGGAAATAAAAAGATAGCAGGGGGGATCAAATTGCAGCATATCACCTTGAAGTAATACTTAGAGTTCTTGTGAAATCTCTTAAGTATGTTTATTTTCACACCCTTCAGGGAACTGTACCGAATAGAAAGAAGTGCATAAGAAATAAAAATGACACCTATATTTAATAGGAACTTCTCTGCTAGTGCTGCCCTCTTAACACAAGAAGACAGATGAGGCACTAATGTCTAACTTTATTATTTCCTAATCAACATTTTTCATTAGTACAATGAAATTGAGGAATAAGAAGTTAAGTCTTAGGTTGCAACTACTTCTCATCTTAGATCCTCTCTTGCTCTGTTAATTGGACATCAAAATAAATCTACTCTTTTTTTCTTATACCTCTTAAAAAACCCTTAAAAATACCACGTATTATGATCTTTTGATCAATAATTTAAAAATCATCTAAACAACATAATATTGAATTATTATTCTAAAATCAATACCTGATATAGATGAATACTATAAAACAAGTTGCTTTCTTTATGGCTGGAGCCTAGCAACCAGTTTCAGCTTTCAGTAGAGGAAAAACATACCAAGAGGTGATTTGTAATTGTTTAACCCATCACTAACCCTTTTGTGGAAAGGGTTTCTCCACTGTTTTTAAGATGATGAGAGTTTAGGACTTCCGTGGAAACACACACACACACACACACACACACACACACACACACGCACATACACGTGCAGGCACCATCTGCAGACTTTTCCAGTGTCTACGATGTAGTCAAGCTCATCCATGGATTCCAGATTAGAGCCCTAGTTAGATGTTGAGTCTCATGTTCATAGGATATGCTTCTGTTGTCTTAATAATTGCCTCAAAAACAATAAACAGCTGTTACACTATTACTAGTTTTACCACTAATTTTTTTTTTTTTTAGATTTATTTATTTGAGAGAGAGAGAGCATGAGCAGGAGGGGCAGAAGGAGAGGGAGAGAATCTCAAATGGACTCCCTGCTGAGTGCAGCGCCTGAGACACTGGCACCACCTCAAGACCTGGAGATCACGACCTGAGCTGAAACCAAGACTCAAAAGCTTAACCGACTGCAACACCCAGGGGCCCCACCAATTCTTTGTAGTGAAATTTTCCTAAAGAAACTCCTTGGATCATGTTTAACATAAAGAGAGCGCTATTTAGTGAACTTGGGTAAGGGGTTTTCAAATTGGTAGAAAGCAAACTACATTTCACAGTGAGAGGGCATAATGAAGAAAATTACATACGAGGTAGATAATAAGAAAAAAAATAGCACTGAATGTTAATTACACCAGAATAAAAAATAATTTTTTAAAGATTTTATTTATTTCTTTGAGAGAGAGAGATCACAAAAACGAGCAGGGGGAGGGGCAGAGGGGACAGGAAGAAGCAGACTCCCCACTTAGCAGGGAGCCCAGGACCCCGAGATTATGATCCGAGGAGAAGCCACGCAGGCGCCCTCAAAAAATATTTTTTTAAAAAGAAAAAAATTTTAGATGAATCAGAAAGCTTGAATTCAACAATTTAAGTCCAGTCACTGTATTTTATCCTATAAGCGCAGTATAAAGTCTCATGTGTAAAATGAGTTTAGCAAAGGCCTACTAATAAGATCAAAGATATTGAACAGGGAAATCTCAATTTGGGAAAACAATCCCTGGTTTATTAGTAGCTTTTTTATGAAACGTATGTAAAAAATTAAAATATGTAATGTTTATAATGTATATGTGCAGTATTTTCTAGAGTAATGTATTTTTATTTATTTACCCGTTTTTAGGGATGAATCATATCGTCTTTAAAATGATTCCTTGGAACTCAGAGTATTGTAAAATCTACTTACATACAATGAGTTACTATTTTAGGATATACATATCTTTTGAAATTAATGGTGGGGGAAATAGTAGCCATCGTTGTGATTTTAAAGTTACTTTGTGTTTGGTATATTCTCTATTATCTGAGTTCAATGTTTTAATTGATACAACAAAATTGGTTTTTATTATAATAATTACTTCATGACCCTGAATTTAAATGTAAGAATTTACATGCTTAGTTTCTGGATATTATTGAAACTGATACCTGGACTTAGTTTCTACAGTATTAACAACTTCTTTGTGTTTGTTGATTGAAATATAACTCTCTTCTGGACATCCTGATTGTTTCCAGAATGAGTTTCAGTTTCTAGTATTTAGGTTTTTAAAAAATCTTGTTAAAGAATTACTTTTGATGAATAAAAATGATTTTGAAAAAGAAAAGTAAAAATGGAAATCGTTAGTGAACCTTCAATTGCTATAATAATTAAATGCAATAGAATGTTTATTATTCTACATGATATCCAGATGACACAGAGGATTTAGTGAAATCCGACCTAACAGTAATAAAATATGACTGAACAAAGCAGGTCATTATTCCAAAAGTGAAAATGTTTATTCCCTTGGTAAAAAAGACGGCATTTATAATTTTTCAGTCTCAAAAGACAGTATCAGATTCAGAATACTAATTAAGGAAAATTAAATCAGCTCTGACTTTAATGGCAGTGATATGTGATAGTTGTTTTCTTTTCATTATTAACTATAATAACACTGTTCTAAAAGTAGTGTACACCATGGAATAAAGAGTGAAAAGTAAAAATTCCTAGGCCTCAATCAACACTTTCCCAGACATAATCACCATCAAAGATTCTTACTGTAGTCTTTCCTAAATTTTGTAGGCAGACAGAATATATGTATAATTGTATTTTATAAATTGAAATAATTGAAATCTTCCTGCTTCATCTTGATTTTATGTAAAAATGTAAAAACATTTTATATTTCATTCTGAAATCAGATTTTTTAATTAACAAAATATCTTGGAAGATGTTCTATATCTTTACTTGTATCTTACTTTGCATTCATTTCACAGCCACCAAGCACTGCATTGTTACTATGTAATATATATTTTTTCCTATTAGAAAAAAAATGATAGAGACTATTCATATATATTTGTTTTTACACACTTGTTTTCAATTAGAACAAGTTTAAATTCCTAACCACGGATATCTAGGCAAGGGCATACATATATGTTCAGATGTCCATTGCTCTCACCATCTTCCTCTCCAAAACTGCTGCTTCCATTAATATTCTCAGAAATTGTGAGTATGCTTCTTAGGTACTGAATAATGAGAAGTTTCTTAATATTCCAATCTGACAGAAACAAATGGTAATATCATGTATGCTTTTTAAAACTGCTGGGGCGCCTGGGTGGCGCAGTCGTTAAGCATCTGCCTTCGGCTCAGGCGTGATCCCAGCGTTCTGGGATCGAGTCCCACATCAGGCTCCTCTGATAGGAGCCTGCTTCTTCCTCTCCCACTCCCCCTGCTTGTGTTCCCTCTCTCGCTGGCTGTCTCTGTCAAATAAATAAATAAAATCTTTTTTTTAAAAAAACTGCTTAATTTTTAATGATATTAACCACTTTTATTGGTCAATATATTTTTAAATTCATTCATGCCTACATCTAGGTAAGCCTATTTGAAACATTTGAACCTTATGGTAGCATATGAGAGTAGATAATTTAAGCTTTTTGAATATTTTCTGGTTAAAAATAATATAGAAAATGTAAAAATTGTAACAGAGGAAAAAAATAACTGTTCATAATTCCAGAAACCAAGTGCAAACCCCATTAAAATATATTTCCCATAAGCCATTTCTTCACTATGCACAGCTGGACATTCTCTGTCTCTTTTTGTTCACACACACCCACACCCACACATGTAAGATATAATATTTTTCATAATGCAGAGACATGCTGACATCATGCTTTTTTTTTTTTTACCTTCTTACATTACAATTCCTCAAAAACTTACTTTTAATATATTTATATTACATCCTGCGGCTGCATGCTAGCATCTTTCTTTTGCTGGCTATTTAGCTGGTTTCCAATTATTTACTACAGTAAATAACACTGTTATAAACATATTTGATTATATCTGTAAAAATACTACTGCCTCTGGTGCTTTATTTAGTTGTTGTTAGACTTATTGTGCAATAGTTTGAAAAGCCATCTAGCAGGTATCATAGTAAAAGCTTACAGCCCCCCCTTTTTTTAAAGATTTTATTTATTTATGTGACAGAGAGACAGCCAGCAAGAGAGGGAACACAGCAGGGGAGTGGGAGAGGAAGAAGCAGGCTCCCAGAGGAGGAGCCTGATGTGGGACTCGATTCCAGAACGTGGGATCACACCCTGAGCCAAAGGCAGATGCTTAACGACTGTGCTACCCAGGCGCCCCAAGCTTACAGCCCTTTTTAGATGGGAGTGGGCCCATCTTGCATCAGTGGGATCTCTAGTAAGGAAACTGGATATAGGAAGGAGGGTAATCTGGTCTCAGACTGAAGGGAGAACACACGTTTTGGGAATCAGTCTTTGAATCTCTACTTCAAAAAAATTGTGTGGTGCTTGAGCGAAGGGAGGACCTTGCTGTAGGTAAGAGAAAAAGTAAGAGTGAAACATCCCCACAGGCTGTAGCTGTAGATAAGTAACTTTTACAAAAACAACACATAATAAAGATTTCTATATTACTCTCCACTTATTTCATTTTTGTTATTGTCTACAAAGTAAAATGTACCTGGATAGTTTTAGTGTACTCATGGGAAAATGAGTGAAGGGTCATACAACATTAGCCAAAGAAATAAAAGGCAAAGAGGACTTGGCCAGGACCAGAGTGGAACTGACTGTGGTTTTTGGTAAGAGCTCATAACTTTGGGGAACAGGAACCAGGCTACAGTTCCAGTTACTCTTTCCTGTGTAGTTTTTCCTACTTCCTCCTATAGGCCTGCTCCCTCTATTTTTAAAATAGGTTCTAATAATGTCAATAATACTATGAATAATAGCAATAAAAGTAATATTTATTGAGTGCTTAACATATGCTGAAGATGTTCTAAGAACTTTACATATACAAACTCACTTAATTTTCATGACAAACCTATGAGATAAGCATGATCATAATTCTCATTTTACAGATATGCTAAGTAAGGAAAAGCGTGCTACTTGCGGACACAATGCTGATCAGTGAAAAAGAGCTGGGATTTGAAACCAAGTGGTCTGGCTTCAGAGACCACTCTCCTAACTACTGATAAACCAGCTCTCAGTATAAGGCAAATACAGATTTTTTTTTCCCAGTACACAAACCATTAGTATTCATTTCCAAATTACTTTCTGTAGAAATATCATACCATTTTAGTTTTCTACCTTCAATGCATGAGATAGCCCATCTCTTTTACCTCTTCAACACTGTGTAGTATGCATTTTACCTAATCCTTGTCAATTTTTTTCAAAGATTTTATTTATTTATTTGAGAGAGAGCGAGAGAGTGCAGAGAGAGAGAGGGAGAAGCAGACTCCCCACTGAGCAGAGAGCCCGATCCTGAGATGACAACCTGAGCAGAAGGCAGAGGCTCAAATGACTGAGCCACCAGGTGCCCCTAATCCTTGTCAAATTTAGAATTGAAAGTTTTATAATAGTCATATTAGATACTTTTGATTGCTTCAGATTATGAACACTATTACCATGTCTATTAATTATTTATAGTTCTTTGATGGATCAGCTGTTCTTGTCTTTAGTGTTTTTTTTTCCTTTTATATATGCTTATTTGTGCAGAGGTTAACTTCTGAAAAACTGATTTAATTGCAGCTTACCAAAAATTCTTACTGTTGTACTGAACTCATTCATACTTTACATGCCACTATTTTATTTTTTCCAATATGAATGCATGGCTTTTAATTTTTTGGGCAATACATTTTCTTTCTAATTATAAATATAATACATACTTATTGATGAAATTTGAAAAAAAGTAAAATGTAATTTAGTAGCTAGAAAAAAGTATGAATATCACCCAGTACCACCCACTCTAAAAATGTGGTATATTTTATTCTATTGATATCCATATATAAATGCATGTGTATTTATAAAATTTGTATTTTACACTATATGAAGCTTTATTTTTTGCACTTACTTCAATTATATTATCACTACATACTGTACTTTATTTCTTTTTTTTTTTTTTAAAGATTTTTTAAATTTATTTATTCAACAGAGATAGAGACAGACAGCGAGAGAGGGAACACAAGCAGGGAGAGTGGGAGAGGAAGGAGCAGGCTCATAGTGGAGGAGCCCTATGTGGGGCTCGATCCCATAACGCCAGGATCACGCCCTGAGCCGAAGGCAGACGCTTAACTGCTGTGCCACTCAGGCGCCCCTGTACTTTATTTCTTAAGCTCTATATACAGATAGATAACGCTTTAATACATTTGCTGTTTTGAACATTAGACTTGTCATTTACACAATCATGAATAATGCAGTGCTAAACATTCTTGTTTACAGTTATTTGAGGGCATTTATGCTAAGACTATTTTCATTGAATTGTTTCTTAGAGTTACTAGATGTAAGAGTATGAGTATTTAAGAGTATGAATATTTCTAAAACTTTGTATATATATTGTCATATTGCTCTTTAAGTGTGTTTCTTAACACTATTTCTAAGAATGTATATGTGAAACAGATGATTGTGTAAGTGAATAGCAAGAAAAAAGTATTTTATTATAATTGCTTTATTGATTTTTAGAAGGCTGAATTTATTTAAAAATACATATTCACCATTGCTATTTCTTTTTAAAATGCCTGTTCATGTAATCATATGTTTACTTAAAATATTATTTATATTACTGATCTGTAAGAACTATTTATATGTTAAGTCTATATTTATACTTATAATATATCAGATAATATACCATATGTAATATGATACTATAATACTCATATTTCCAAAATCCTTGCTAGTAAGGGTTGACACCGATTGGGTGGCTTCTTCTGTGCCACTTTTGATCACTTAGCTCTAATAAATTAATTTCTGGTGTAAATATGTCAATGAGGACAAGTTGAATTGTAGACTCTCAGGGAATTATTTATTTCACAGAAGATCCTGAAAAGGCATTTTTACCCACTTCACACTGAATGGTACCATGAAAACGAGGGAGAGTAAATTGAAATAATTATGGAAAAAGCAAAGATTAATAACCATCGTTCAGCTCCCCAAATAGATTAATTAGTACCATTTTCTTATTAACTTTTAAGACTTCAAAAATGAAATTGAAAGTAATTGTGTAAACTAAAAGTAAATTGAATTTACAATAGCCAAATTATGGAAGTAGCCCAAGAGTCCATTGACAGATGAACGGATAAAGAAGATGTGGTGTGTGTATATATATATACAATGGAACATTATTCAGCCATAAAAAAGGAATAAAATCTTGTCATTTGCAATGACATTGATGGACCTAGAAAGTATAATGTTAAGCAAATAAGTGAGTCAGAGAAAGACAAATATCATATGATTCCAGTCATATGTGGAATTTAAAAAATAAAACAAATGAGCAAAGGAAAAAAGGAGAAAGACAAATCAAGAAAGAGGCTCTTAACTACAGAGAACAAACTGATGGCTAACAGGGGAGGGGGTGAGAGGATGGGTAAAATAGGTGATGGGGATTAAGGAGTGCAGTTGTGATGAGCACCAGGTATTGTATGGAATTGCTGAATCACTATATTGTACATCTGAAATTTGTATATCACCATAAGTTAACTACACTGGAATTAAAAAAAAATAATAATAATAAAATCACAATTAGAAAAAAAGTAAACTGAAAAAATTGAAAAAATAAGTATTTCAGTTAATAACCACTTAATGCTTTCTAAACTGGTAAGACTGCTGATTTAAAATTAGAACTCACTCTATTGAATTATTCACAGAAAAGAGTTATCTGCTCACCTCATTGAATATGGAAAATATGGGAAAACAAGAGACTACTATGTTGATACTATGTTTGCAAAGAAAAAAAAGTCTCTATCTTGAGAAAAACGTGCATTTTCCCTAAGGCTAACAAAAAGCTAATTATTTACCTAGTATCAATAATATTAAAATTTTATACATTACCTATAACTAGTACTATTAACCATGATATTTGGGTTCATTTTCCATTATGGATTTCTATAAATTTTTTTTCTGAGGTTGCAGAGATAAGGAGGTAAATTAAGGGAAATATAAATGTAAAGTCAAATATATTACCTGAACTCTTAGATACATAGCCTGCCTTTCAGCATTTGGATCAATGAAAAGCATATTTAGAAAATAATGCCCAGCACCCCTTGTGAAATAATACACATTACATACTTTGACAGCTTTCTATAATTTCTCTATCAATTAATCAGTTTACTAATTATCTAATGAAGTCAGTGTCAGCTATAATATTCAGCATTTACAGGTCCTCATCTTCAATTAGCACGTTTTTTAGCACATTCCAAGGTGAGTAGAACACATAGATTCTACCCAATGTAGACACACTTTCTTTTCTTTTTTTTTTTTAAATATTTTATTTATTTATTTGAGAGAGAGAGAGAGAGAAGAGCACATGAACAGTGGGAATGGCAAAGGGAGAGAGAGAAGCAGACACCACTGAGCAGGGAGCCTGATGTGGGGATGGATCCCAAGATCCTGAGATCATGACCTGAGCTGAAGTCAGACACTTAACTGACTGAGCCACCCAGGAGCCCCAGACACATTTTCTCTTCTATCTGTGTTCTCGGGTGACAGCTAGGGACTCCAGAAAGCTCACCGAACTTTACTTTTGTTTGGGTTTGTGCTATGACTTGTCTAATTACCAGAAGGAAAATTACCTTTTCATGTTTCTATATTCAAGTGACAGTCTTCCCACAGATTTATTGTGCAGATAAAACATAATCATGTGTGTAATGTGAAAATTGTACACTGCTGTAATTAAAAATAATAAGTACAAATAAAGAGATACATACAGAAATGAAGATAATTAAACCAGACTGCAAGAAATGCTTATTTTTCAGTGAGTAGATATAATTCTGATACTCATGCTTTGAACTATTTGAGGGGTGCGCTATCAGTAGAATGTCCAAACAGAGTATACCATAGTTTTGAGAAAGTTAACAAAGTCAGGATCAGTAAATCCTACCTCAAATGGAAAAAAGAAAGAAAGAAAAGAAAAGAAAGAAGAGAAGAGAAGAGAAGAGAAGAGAAGAGAGAAAAGAAAAGAAAAGAAGAAAGAAAAGAAAAGAAAAAGAAAAGAAAAGAAAAAAGAAAAGAAAAGAAAAGAAAAAAGAAAAGGAAAGAAAAGGAAAGGAAAGGAAAGGAAAGGAAAGGAAAGGAAAGGAAAGGAAAGGAAAGGAAAGGAAAAGAAAAAGAAAAAAGAAAAGAATGTTAGGAAGACAAGAGATTGTAACAGATGGCCTTGCTGGAAAATGAGTGTGCCACAACCACTGAAAATGCTGTTGTTTCCTGAATGGACAGGAGGTAAATTATCACCACTCTCCTGCGATAGTAAATTGGAGGTCACTGAGAATACTTCAGAAGAGAAATGATTATGGTGAACTGTCAATGATAATAAAAGAAACTTAAAAAGTAAGAAAATGGGACCAAAAGACTCATAAATTGAGATTTGAGATCTGAGGTGTTATATATAACAACCATTAAAACTCATCTCATTAGTTTAAGTAGGCAAGCTCTATAACAAAATTAAAGCATTAGGTCAGTAAAGCTTCTCAAAAAGTTTACAGTGTAGGATGTAAAAACCAAAAGAAAATAAACATCTAAAGTGAACTATAGAAAAAAAGTCAAGTAACTTGTTTGCATTTATTAATAGACTTTCTGATTTGAGTTTTAATTAAAAAACTGGATATTATCAGAGCAAATTCATCATCTCACATAAAGGTGTAATATTCTATTTTATTTTAGGAAAGTGCAAAAGTTATTTGATATTTGAAAATTTTGTGAGAAAACTAGATATGTTTTGTCACATAGAGTCTGTTAAAAATGAGAGATTAAAAAAAAAAAAGGAAAAGAAACATAACTTCTAGAATATGTGTTCTGAGATCACTGATAAAATGCTTGTTGTCACCCTAGGCCATTTTGAAAGGTTGCATTCATACGATCACGGGATGGTTTGAGGGAAACAATGCCACTCTTTTTGCTTTTTCACAGATTAAAAAAAAAAAAAAATGTGTCAGACTGCAGCCTTGGTATTGCCTTTTCTGAGCTCCAGAAGTTTAAAATAAAATACTCATAAAATTATTTGTTTTAAAACCAAGTCATATACACTTTGTTGAATTTATTGATACTTTAATCATTTGAACCACAGATCACATGCAAAATCAGGTCCATCACTGGACATTTGCTTCAAAATTTGCCCTATTTTAATCCTACTTAAAAGATGTATAAGAGAAGCTACATTTACGGGTCCTCAAGTTCATTATTACAAGTGCCAAATACAGTATTAGAATTTTCGGAATTACCTTTAACTACTTAGAAATACATTTTATTATTAAAGAACAACGCAACTGCTTTCCTAAGAAATTGTATATATATATATCAATGTCTAAAGTTAAAAGTGATTACAATATCTTTTGTTACGAAATTATTTGAACAAAACAATAAAATACAGCATGCAATTTAACTCAGCAAATCTAAAATTGCTCATGAAAACAGGTACATATGCAGAAACTTAAAGAATGAAAAAACAAAAAAAAAAAAAAGAAAGAAAAGAAAGATAAATACCAACCAAAATCTTAAGAATTTTACAGTGAATCATGCAAAGAGATCAATAAACAGCTTTCCTTTTTTCTTTTAGTTTTTATAATAATTTTTTGAAGTAAACTAGGCTATAATCTATTTCTGATTTAAAGAGCCACATTTCCAAAGCAAGTGAACAAAGAGATGCTAGCTTCTTAATTACAGGTAATATTCCAAAAATACTTCTCATAAATCTATTTGCATATAAATCTGAAGTAACGCCATTCAAATGAATCTTTGTTTAAATAACTGCTATGTCTATTTTGCATGCATGTATGTATGAGGTTGGGGGAAAGGGGGCAGTGGATTTGTTTGGCCAGTAGCTTTGTTCATACTACAAAAGATTAAATATTGATATTTCATAATTAGAGATGCTTCTCTTTTTTATGGAGAACCTCATGTTTTTGAAAAACATTTGCAAGATGAGTTGGATATTACAATAAATTAGTATCACATTTTATCACCCTTTATTTTCTCCATTTGGTAAGATACTAAGCAGATCAGAGAAGATATCCTCTATTCATTCATTTTCACCATGGTCATCACCAATTATTACCAAATCTCGTAGCAGATTATCAAAAAAATAAATAAAAAAGGAAAAATGGGGCAATGAATCTGGGAGGGTGGCTGGTATATTTTCTGAGTTCACACAGGCTGGCACCTAATATTGTTTTTATAAGATATATACAATATAGGGTAAAATATAATCTCTGATCTCAAGATATATGTATTTTTAGACCTGTATAAAATGTGATCACTGGTAAAATAACATTCACTGTGCCAATTTGGGTCATTTTGTTCACTCCTCTCAGAAGGCTGTGCTGGGGGCTATTAATATCTCTAACAATTAAAAAAAAATTCTTTTCAGCAAAAGTTTCACAAATGTAGGGGAGCCTTTCAGTTGATCTCATTTGTAAGTCAAATTAACACAGTTCTTGTTGATCAATATAATGGCATGCATTAAAAAAAAAAATGTCCTTTTCAAATTCCTTCATCAAACTGTCCAAACACTGAACTTAAAAATCAAAGCTCCAGAAAATTTGGCATTATTCATTTACTTGCCATTTATTTAATTGGAGTGGCTTCTCTGTGCTAGGCACTGGAGTAAGAACAGGGGACGGAGCCACGAAAATGGCAGACTCTGGCTCAGAACTTACCTAGTGAACTAGACTGTCATGCAAATTAAAACAGGAGTAGAATGTGATGTGGCTAGCATAAAGGTTTATGCGAGTTGCTATGGGGGGCATGCAGGAAGAAGCACTATTTCTCTTAAAGGACTTTGGGGGGGGTGGTAATCAAGGAGTTATAGTGCAGTCTCAAATCCTTCCTACTGGGCAGTTGTCCCCTGTCAGTTTAAAAGTTGAAGCATCTTTACTCTCCCTTCTCTGATGGTAAAAATTATTTAGATGTTAGAAGCAGAAACAAAATTGAGGTGAGAGTACTACCATAGGAAAAGTGGAAAACTACCAGGAAATGTGACAATGAGGAGGTGCCCATGGATGTAAAGAACGGCAGAGATGCCATATCCATACTTTCAAAGGGGTGCTGTGCAGAGCAAAAACAAATGGGGAGACTTTACAAGCAAGCGCACATTCTACAGAATGGAGGCAAAATCGAGAATACAAAGAATAAGGAGTGCAGGTTGTCCCAGGTCCGTTCCAGTGCTGTTTCCTTTCTTCTCTTTGGCATCTATGAGTAACTTATTTAGGGATGAAAATATTCGTAAGTATTGTTTAAAGAAATGTACTGCTGCTGTGCCATTAAAATTGAATTTAAGCAATCAAAATCTAACCCATGTTATTTTTTTAAAGTTTTTATTTATTTAAGTAATCTCTAAACCCTACATGGGGCTCGAACTTACGACCCTGAGATCAAGAGAGCCAGCCGGGCACCCCTAAACCATATTAATTTGAAGGAAAATGATATCTTATGAGAGATTATCATGAAACTAAAAACAGTCTTGAAAATAATCCGAGGTTAAAGATTTTGTATGACACATATATCTATTCCATCTTTAAACTGGTGTTGTTGTGTTAAGAAAGCATTCTATCTGAACTGTGTTCGAGCATAAGGAACATTAACTGGAAGGAGATTACCTGATTCTTAAGGATTTATTTAGGAAGTTCTATAGATTTCAGATATCACAATGGTATTTTAATGGATATATTTTATGTATGTATGTACAGTGGGGAATGATATCAAACACAGTGTTCTAATATAAATGAAATTAGGAAATTTGAAAGGTAAATAAAAGAATTTTAACAAATTAAAATGCACAGATTAGGTGATAATAGGAATACAAAATACATTGTCAATCCCAATTATTTGTAACGCGTAGGTATTTATAGAGGACAGTTTTTCTCTGTGTAGTTAGGCAACACTCAGTGCCCTTTCCAAAGGTCAGCAACTCCCAGGAAGATGGATTATATATAGGTAGAAAAATCTGGCATCCATTATGTTTAAATTCCTGCTAACACTAATATGATTATCTCTGCCCTTTTCCTCCATTTCCAAACAGTTTCAGAGACCACATTTTAGGAAAAACGTTCACGGTATAGCTTATTCGCAAAGAATATTCCCCTTTCCTATTATTTGATAATGAGTTCAGATATTTTACAAGAAGCATTAGTTAAAACAAAGCCCTTTTGGAAATGAAGAAAGCACTGGAGTATAAAGGGCATTTCTCAATTTCTAACTGAGCTCCATTACGTTTTGGTTGGAAAAGCGTTAGCACAATAACTATATTAACCTCCTTTATATTTAGAATGGTATAAATAACTACAAGTAATCAATCCCTTTACAAACAAAATAAGGTGCTTTATCAATAATGCTTGGTTTCCCTAGATGCTCATCGACTAGATGGGCCCTGCCATGGACTACTGGTCATGCTATCATCCTTTCTGAGTTTTTAAAGGTACTTTTTTTGTACACTACAAAACATCACTTGCAAAAGTGGACCTGCTTATTAAATGAAAGCTGAAGTGATGACTGTTTTCTCTTCATGCAGAGGCTTGTGTTAAATAAAATCATCATGAAAAATTTAGTTAGTAGACAAACAAAAGCCAGTACAATCTCATTTCTCTTCTATATGCAGACTTAGGACAGAACATTCATTGTGGGATACAGATTGGTATTAGAAAGAACGTGAATAGAAAGACCTCTTTTACAGAACACATATGATAAATGATGATGTGTATAAAGTGAAATGAGAAATCATAAAGACTGTACTTAATTTACTCCAAGCAATCTTTTTAAACAATTTAAAATAGCAAGTGCTAATTTATCCACTAAGAATATTACATTTCCTAATAGCAACTGGTTTTTTGGAAGAAGTCCCTTGAAAATAAGCAAAACCATAACTATATTATTTGCTAATCACTTATGATAATAGTGAAATTGATAATGAAAATATTAACTTAGATAAAAATTATTCTGAATTCTAATTTCATGGTTATATATTTTAAATATCGCTGGAAGTAAATTCTGTCCACATTCTTATATCTTTCCCTTCTATTTTTATAGTAAAATCATATTTTCAAGCTCTAAATTTTAATCATACTTTTGAAGTAACTAAAAATTAACAATGACTTGATTTTTATGGTTCTGACTTCTCCATATAGAGAAGTAATATAATAGAAATTATTATGGTGTTATAATTTTAAGTGGACACACTTTTATCATCAAAGTAATATACACTCAAGGGAAAAAAAGAGAATAAAATGAAATACATTAAAATTTCTACTACTCAGAGACTGGTATTGTTAATCAATCTCATGCTATGTAACCTAATCCAGACATTTTATACACCTAAAGTTAAAAAAAAAAAAAAGGATTGTTCAGCAAATTTCTGTAATATCCCTCCTCCTGCATTTTTATAGTCTTTTAATATGTTCTATGTGCCATCATGTATTTAATCAACATTCTTAATGTTACAGGACGCCTGGGTGGCTCAGTTGGTTAAGCATCTGCTTTCATCTCAGGTCATGATCCCAGGGTCTTGATATGGAGCCCTGTCAGCCCCGCTGGGCTCCTTGCTCAGTGGGGAGCCTGCTTCTCCCTCTGTTGCTCCCCTGTTTGTGCTCTCTATCTCTCCTCCCTCTCTCTATCTCTCTCCTTCCCTCTCTCTGGCAAATAGATAAATATAATCTTAAAAAAGAAAAAAAGGAAGCTATGTTTAAAAAAAAATTCTTAATGTTAGAAATTTCATTAACTTCTAAATCTGGATTTTTATAAACAATGTTGCAAGACACACTTTGTAACTACATCTTTCCCTTCACCCCTTATACAGCCTTTCTGAGAATGCCCAAATGGCCTTCAGAAAATTCCTGCAAAGCAGTTCATACAGGTGAATTGTTTAAGCTGTTCATGTAAATGTTTACTTCTTTGCATGCATTAATTATCCTATTGAATATGATTTTAATTTGCTTTTCTGATTTTAAAAAGTGGGTAATTTAAATATGCTTATTAGATTTCTAAAAATAAATTTCTCGTACAAGTTATTTGCGTTTCATTGGCATATTTTCATCATTTTCTAACAAACATATAGTCTCCTTTATGTATTTTAATAAATAATGACTTCTGCAAAATTTTTCATTCTGAGCTATGTGAGATACTCAATATTGAATTGATAAAATTTGCATTTTTAAAGAATCAGTCATATAATTGACCAACTTAAATGTTACATGAAAACCATTGCTATGGGTAGGTTAATGTTTATCTGAAATATTCTAGTGATTATCTGTATCATATAGCATATTCTTAAGTCAAATAGCTGAACAAATTACAAAATATGAATGCTGAAAATCAGAGATGCTTGTGCCCTTGTGAAATAAGTTTAAAATTAAAACTGACCATGTTTAAGAAGAAAAATAATAACATGTTAATAAAATAAATTTAAAGAATAAGTATGAATAGTATACTATGAGAGTACAAACTGACAGGATATAAAGTTTGGGGCCGAGTATTTTGAGCAGAAAATAATTTGTGTGTCATAGTGGACTTTAACCTTGAAGTGTTTCAATGATAAGGAGTGACTGGTGATGAAAAAGCATGACATTCGATAGCATTAATGACTAATGTAATAGGAAATTGATTTCCTAACACCTTTCCCTTTGCATAGTGTCTTTTCCCTTAGATTGAAAGAGAATCAATATGTGAATATCTGAGCATATGAGAGGCAGCCAAGTGCAAAGAAAATGCTCTTCAATTAGCAATTAGAAGATGGGATTTCTTAACCTAATTGCACCACAAATGAGTTGTATGACCTTGGGCAAGTCATTTGGCCTTTCCAAGGTTTATGTTTCTCATGCACAAAAGTAAATGGTATCTAAGGCCCAGGACTAAATTTCTGCAATTCAAATTTGGAATAAATTTAAATCAAAAAGGGAGTATTAAATGCACTAAATGTCCTCTAATGATGTTTCCCAAACCATTTTCTACTGAAGATCATTTTTCTTTTTGTAATAACTAATGCTTTGTTAAAGTTTAATTTGGAGTAAGCATTCTTCTTAATGAATGCTCACAGAACTCTAGAAGACCAGTATTGCTATTATTTCATGTTACAAACAAAGAAACCAGTCTAGAGAGAGCCGAAACAATTTGTCTTGGTTCTCCGTGCTAGTGAGCAAACTTGGACTCAAGGCCAGATGGTCTAATAATCTGTAACTGTAAGCATTACCCACACTTTCTAAAATATGCACTTTTGCTCAAATAAACTTGGGAAACACTGGCTTCTACAGGACAAAATCAGTTGAATACTAAATATTTTGGAATATTTAAGATTGATTTGGAATACCCAAGCGCTCTTGGTGTCATATGCATATGCACCGAGATGCACCGTGCACATCAGATGCCCATAGAAACTGTACAAAAAGGAATAGTGAACATGTCAAAGGAAGTTCTGAAAAACAATGTTGAAAACGCTAATTCTTGAGTTTTAGCAAACATTTAATGGTATTCTTATTCAAGAAGATTTGTAGAGAAAATAATTTAAGTAATTTGAAGAAGTCGTAGAAAAGATGAAAAAAAAACCTCATTCTATGAGATTTACTTTTCCATAAAATTAATTCCCACTTATCATTTTTCCCTTTTTTTGTGCATGTTAATGTAGGAAGTCTTACCAGTGCACCCAAGTCTCTCTCTCTAATAAATAAATAAATCTTAAAAGAATTTTTTTAAAAAAGGGCAGCACCTGGGTGGCTCAGTCAGTTATGCATCCAACTCTTGATTTTGGCTCAGGTCATGATCTCAGGGTCATGAGATAGAGCCCCCATGGGGCTCCCATGCTCAGTGGGAAGGTTGCTTGAGATGCTCTCTCTCCCTCTCCCCTGCCCCTCCTCCCCTGCACACACATGCCCATGCTCTCTTTCTCTCTCTCAAATTAAAAAAATATATATATATATTTAAAAAAATATATTTATCAAGGGAGAATTGGTTTCAGGATGGGGACTGTAATGTTCTGGGAAGGTCTAAATATTTTTATATTAAGATCATTCATTTCTAGCAGTTTTGCTTATGATGTCTCCATTTGGGAAACATTGTTTACCATCTTTTGGTAGTTAAGAAACTCAAACATGCAGCTTGTTTGAAAAATATTTCTGTAATATATTATAAAATGATAAAATAAGCATAATTTATACCATTATCCTGTGAACCTCTAAGTATTTCATTTACACTCATCAAATAAGCAAGCAAGAAAACAAAAAACACAAATCTTCCAACTTAGATACTTAATCATAATATTTAATCATCTGCTATTTTCTAGATATAAATTTCAGTGAAAAAATCTACAAAAAAATCACACAAAGATACAATTTATACATGATGACAGTGTCAATGATGGATATAGTGTCTGATATATTTCATATTAATATTTCTCTTTTTCTTGGAACCTATAAAATATATTCAATCTCATAATACCTGTTATTTTCAGATTCTGGAGTTGCCAATTAGCCTACTCACTAAAATATATCTGAAACCCCAAAAGCAATACCTACAAGTACCTTGTGGTCATTCACAGACATGCTCAGAAGGGAGAAAAATTTGTGTCACTCAACTCGCTTTTTTCCAGGTCAGGCTGAATGAGATTGTGCTCTGCCTTCTGGCTTCAGTCCTCACACTGTTACAAAGTAGTCTTTTCAAGATCTATTTATTGCCACCTTTTTTTTTTTTTTTTTTTTTACATTTTTGTGCTTTTTGTTGGTGGTTTTGCTGTTTAAAATGCCTCATAAGTATAGTGCTGAAGTGGTGTCTAGTGTTCCTAAGTGCAGGAAACCTGCAATGTGCCTTATAGAGAAAATATGTGTATTAGATAAGCTTCATTCAGGCATGAGTTATAGTGCTGCTGGCTGTGAGTTCAATGTTAATGAATCAACAATGCCATACATCCAGCAAAGGAAGACAGATTAAAAAAAAAAAAGTGCAATAGATAACATTGTTGCGAGCTGAAATACAAAGAAATTTACAGTCATGTTACCCAGGATAAGGAAAATGTTAAACTTTTCCTGGGTACTTCTGGTTGGATCCTGTTTCAAAAGGTGACGTGGCATGGGGGATGTTAAACTCTCAGGCAAGGCAGGTTGTGCATATGGGGAAGCTATGGAAAAATTTTTAAATACCTGCTAAATGATATACAGGAAAAGAGTTATGTAGAACAGCAAATTTTCAATGCTGATAAGAATGCCTTTTTTTATAAAGACTCCGCCAAAGGATTCTATACTGCAAATGGCATTTCAGCTGACGAAAAGTTGTAACACGAGGCTCTCAGGAACCTGATCCTATTTCCCTAGAAGGAATAGTTCAGTATTTGCTAATTCAGTGTTCAAGGCAACTTTGTAGTAGATAAATACTATAATCAATGAGAATCAACCATATATTTTTAAAATTTTGTTTTCAGATGCTTCCTTGAAGGTACAAGTCCAAAACTTGTAGAAAGAAGTCCTGCAAATAAATGTTGAGGTAATTTTTAAAACCACAACATCACTGCTGTAGAGTCCTAATGGGGGGAAAAAAAGTGGTATCTAGTGAGGTGGGCAGATTTTTCTCAGTCCAAAAATGACCTATTTATAGGAGGATTAGAGAACTAAGGTGCCACTTTGAGATCTCAAAGGAACATTTTGAGAGAAAACCCATGACATAAAAATCAGGATTCTTTAAGTAATGTGAATAGAAAGAAGACCCTCTACTCCCTTCAGGTAGATTCCTGGACAGGAAATCTCCAGTGTGGGAGAACATGACAGGGTGGATCTTAAGCATGAATAAGATACTGAGATTCACCAGACATACTTAGGAAATTTAGGAGCTGAATTTATTCTTTATGCAAATATTCAGTAAAGTTTAAATTATTTTCATTCATATCTTACAATCAATCATGTTAGTAGGCACTACACCAGCAAAGCTTGTAGAATCTAGGATTATAGCAATAGAGGACATGAGATTTTATATTGTAGATAGGCTGCTATATATATAACCTAGTACCGTAAATGTAAACTTTAAGGGAAAGCAGTTATTTGGAAAAGCAGATCTCTGGCTCAAGAGAAAGGCGTACAGATTTTAGGTATAGATATGGTTATTGATACAGCTATGAAGAATTATAGATATAAATATATATGTATATATACCATTAAATATATATACTTAATATTTATATTATATATTTTCTATCTATATACTTATCCATATGGATCAGAATATATAGATTTGGTAGTTAGATGCACCTAAGGATTGTTGAGCACAAAATTGTGTATGAATCTCCAAGGCAGGATGTATAAGGAATGAGTGTCAACAGCAATAACTTGGGAAATGTCCACTTCTAGGGAGTTTGTAGAAGAAAATAAATTAGCAAAATAGAAGCCATGTCATTATGCTATAAAGAAAGTAAGGTAGAATATAATGATGTGACTACTGAGACTGGATGTCATCCTTAATGTGATTTTCACATTAACGGAGGTAACAGGCTGAAATAAGATGTGTTACATTTAAGACAATCAGTGTGCCTCACAAAAACAAAAAGGAAGGAACATTATATGGATCACTTGTGATAGGGAGGTGGGTAGAGGAATGAGAAAAACAGTGATCTAAGCAAAATTAACCTTCCCCATGCTTCCACAGCCTATACACCTACACTTCGAAAAAGAATTCCACAGTGCTTGGCAGTTGGTAGAACATTCAAGAGAGTTCAATTATATGAAGTCTTTTATTTAGATTCTAATAATAATAAAAAGAAAACCTGTGTGACCTAGAAAATATCAACACTTATATTACCATAGGAAAAAAACCTGAAGCAGTGACATTAAGAAACTGCATCAGGATACACAGGACAGATTGAAGATGGCGGAGGAGTAGGGGACCCCTTTTTCAGCCGGTCCCCTGAGTTGAGCTGGATAGGTACCAGACCAGCAGGAATATCCACGGAATCAGCCTGAGACGCAGGAAGATACATCTGGATCTCTACAAATGAACATCTCCAGCGCTGAGTATCGAGGTACGAAGCGGGGAGCCGTGAAACCGCGCACAGATATCGGAAGCTAAACAGAAGGGGGAGGGAGCCGCCGTGTCAGGGCGCCGGGAAGCGGTAGCCACCTACAAGGGGGAGCGGACAGACCGCGGACCCGCACGCTTGAGACAGCAGGCTGAGAAGGGAGCTCCGGGAGCGTACGCGAGAAGGCTGGCGGTTGGCGGGCCACCTGCACGGGGGAGCAGGCAGACTCGCGGACGGCACCCGCGAGACAACAGACTTAGAACGCGAACTCCAGGAGCGCGCGCAGGGCGGCTGGCGGGCCACCTGCACCGGGGAGCGGGCGGACCGCGGACCCGCACTCTGGAAACGGCAGACTGAGTCCGTGAGCCGGGAGCGTGCACCACCAAGCATCTCACGGAGCTCCGGAGCTCCGGTGTGCTCACTGGATCGAGGCTGAGACCGGGAGCTCCGGGAGCGTCCGCGGGGCGGCTGGCGGCTGGAGGGCCACCTGCACGGGGGAGCAGGCGGACTCGCGGTCAGCACCCGTGAGACACCAGACTGAGACGGGGAGCTCCGGGAGCCCGCGCGGGGCGGCTGGCGGCGGGCGGGGTTGGAAACACAAAGGACAGAGACGTGCCGGCCCTGGAAGTGAGGGCTGGGACGCCGGGTGTGGGGCGCACAGCCCGGGATGCTGCAGGGTTGAGCAGCACCAACAGAAACAGAGTTAAAGTGGCCAGAACATCAGTGGAGAACGATCCGCGATCCCTCTGTTCTGAGACAGAGGCTGAATTTCAGCCGCTGCTGCTCTCTCAGAAGAGGCATAGCAAACCGCCAGGGAAAGCCGCCAGAGAACAAAAGCCCGGAAATACCGGCTCACAGGGTGCCCATCCCCATCCCCCCTCGCAAGGGACACAGAGACTCTACCCAAACAGGGTTTTCTGAGTACCTGCAGGCAGGCCCCTCCCCCAGAAGGCAGGCTGAAAAATCAAGAAGCCCACAACCCGGAGCGCCTGAGTGGCGCAGTCACCAAGCACCTGTCTTCGGATTAGGGTGTGATCACAACGCTCCGTAAGGAGTCCTTCATCGGGCTTCTCCACCGGGAACCTGCTTCTTCCTCTCCCACTCCTCTGCTTGGGTTCCCTTTCTTGCTGACTGTCTCTCTCTCTCTCAAATAAATAAATAAACTCTTTAAGGAAGAAGCCCACATCCCTAAGATCTCTATAAAACAAGGGCGCACGGCCTGGGTCCCAGTCAACACTTGGGCTCTGGACAACCCTGCAATCTCTCTTCATCAGAATGACGAGAAGGAGAAGTCCCCCCCAGCAAAGAAAAGATAATGAGTCTGTGGCCTCTGCCACAGAATTGGCCTCGGCCACAGAATTAATACATATGGATGTATCCCAATTATCAGAAATGGAATTCAGAGCAACAATGGTCAAGATGATGAGTAAACTTGAAAAAAGCATCAGAGAAAGCGTTGCTGAGAATATAGAATCCCTAAGGGCAGAAATGAGAGCGAATCTGACAGAAATTAAAAATTCTATGAGCCAAATGCAGTCAAAACTAGAGGCTCTGACGGCCAGGGTCACCGAGGCAGAGGAACGCGTTAGCGAATTGGAGGATGGGTTAGTAGAAGAAAAAACGAAAATAGAAGCTGGTCTTAAAAAAATCCACGCCCACGAATGTAGATTACGGGAGATTACTGACTCTATGAAACGATCCAATGTCAGAATCATCGGCATCCCTGAAGGGGTGGAGAAAAACAGAGGTCTAGAAGAGATATTTGAACAAATTGTAGCTGAAAACTTCCCTAATCTAGCAAGGGAAACAAGCATTCGTGTCCAAGAGGCAGAGAGGACCCCATCCAAGCTCAACCAGGACAAACCTACGCCACGGCATGTCATAGTGCAATTCGCAAATATTAGATCCAAGGATACAGTATTGAAAGCGGCCAGGGCAAAGAAATTTCTCACGTACCAAGGCAAAGGTATCAGGATTACGTCAGACCTGTCTACAGAGACCTGGAATGAGAGAAAGGCTTGGGGGGGCATTTTTAAAGCTCTTTCAGAGAAAAACATGCAGCCAAGGATCCTTTATCCAGCAAAGCTGTCATTCAGAATTGATGGAGAAATAAAGACGTTCCAAAATCGCCAATCATTAACCAATTTCGTAACCACGAAACCAGCCCTACAGGAGATATTAAGGGGGGCTCTATAAAGGTAAAAAGGCCCCAAGAGTGATACAGAGCAGCAAGTCACAACCGATACAAAGACTTTAAAGAGAAATGGCATCATTAAAATCATATCTGTCAATAATCTCTATCAATCTAAATGGCTTAAACTCTCCCATAAAACGCCACAGGGTTGCAGATTGGATAAAAAGACATGACCCATCCATTTGCTGTCTACAAGAGACTCATTTTGAACCCAAAGATGCATTCAGACTTAGAGTAAGGGGATGGAGTACCATCTTCCACGCAAATGGACCTCAAAAGAAAGCTGGAGTAGCAATTCTCATATCAGATAGACTGGATTTTAAACTAGAGGCCATAGAGAGAGATACAGAAGGGCACTATATTATTCTTAAAGGAAGTATTCAACAAGTGGATATGACAATTATTAATATATATGCCCCCAACAGGGGAGCAGCAAGATACACAAGCCAACTCTTAACCAAAATAAAGAGACATATAGATAAGAACACAGTAATAGTAGGGGACCTCAACACCCCACTATCAGAAATAGACAGAACACCCTGGCAAAAACTAAGCAAAGAATCAAAGGCTTTGAATGCCATACTCGACGAGTTGGACCTCATAGATATATATAGAACACTACACCCCAGAACCAAAGAATACTCATTCTATTCAAATGCCCATGGAACATTCTCAAGAATAGATCATGCTCTGGGACACAAAACAGGTCTCAGCCAATACCAAAAGATTGAAATTATCCCCTGCATATTCTCAGACCACAACGCTCTGAAATTGGAACTCAACCACAAGGAAAAACCTGGAAGAAACTCAAACACTTGGAGGCTAAGAACCATCCTGCTCAAGAATGACTCGATAAACCAGGAAATCAAAAAACAAATTAAACAATTTATGGAGACCAACGAGAATGAATACACAACGGTCCAAAACCTATGGGATACTGCAAAGGCAGTCCTAAGGGGGAAATACATAGCCATCCAAGCCTCACTCAAAAGAATAGAAAAATCTAAAATGCAGTTTCTATATTCTCACCTCAAGAAACTGGAACAGCAACAGAGGGACAGGCCTAACCCACTGACAAGGAAGGAGTTGACCAAGATTAGAGCAGAAATCAATGAATTAGAAACCAGAAGCACAGTAGAGCAGATCAACAGGACTAGAAGCTGGTTCTTTGAGAGAATCCATAAAATTGATAGACCACTGGCAAAACTTGTCCAAAAACAAAGAGAAAGGACTGAGATTATTAAAATTATGACTGAAAAGGGAGAGGTCACGACCAGCACCATTGAAATTGCAAGGATTATTAGAAACTTTTATCAACAGCTATATGCCAAAAAACTAAACAATCTGGAAGAGATGGAGGCCTTCCTGGAAACCTATAAACTACCAAGACTGAAACAGGAAGAAATAGATTTCTTAAATAGGCCAATTAACTATGAAGAAATTGAGTCAGTGATAAACAACCTTCCAAATAATAAAACTCCAGGCCCAGACGGTTTTCCTGGGGAATTCTACCAAACATTCAAAGAAGAAATAATACCTATTCTCCTAAAGCTATTTCAAAAAATAGAAACAGAAGGAAAGCTACCAAACTCATTCTATGAGGCTAATATTACCTTGATCCCCAAACCAGGCAAAGACCCCCTCAAAAAGGAGAATTACAGACCGATTTCTCTAATGAATATGGATGCCAAAATCCTCAACAAGATCCTTGCTAATAGAATCCAACAGTACATTAAAAGGATTATCCATCATGACCAAGTGGGATTCATACCTGGGATGCAAGCATGGTTCAACACTCGCAAATCAATCAATGTGATACATCATATCAACAAGAAAAGACTCAAGAACCATATGATCCTCTCAATTGATGCAGAAAAAGCATTTGACAAAATACAGCATCCTTTCCTGATTAAAACCCTTCAGAGTGTAGGAATAGAGGGTACATTTCTCAATCTCATAAAAGCCATCTATGAAAAGCCTACTGCAAGCATTATTCTCAATGGGGAAAAGCTGGAAGCCTTTCCCTTAAGATCAGGAACACGACAAGGATGCCCACTCTCGCCACTATTATTCAACATAGTACTAGAAGTCCTTGCAACAGCAATCAGAAGACAAAAAGGGATCAAAGGTATCCAAATCGGCAAAGAAGAAGTCAAACTGTCTCTCTTTGCAGATGACATGATACTCTATATGGAAAACCCAAAGGAATCCACTCCCAAACTATTAGAAGTTATAGAACAATTCAGTAAGGTGGCAGGATACAAAATCAATGCCCAGAAATCAGTTGCATTTCTATACACGAATAACGAGACTGAAGAAAGAGAAATTAGGGAATCCATCCCATTTACAATAACACCAAAAACCATACGTTACCTTGGAATTAACTTAACCAGAGACGTAAAGGACCTATATCCTAGAAACTATAGATCACTTTTGAAAGATATTGAGGAAGACATAAAAAGATGGAAAAATATTCCATGCTCATGGATTGGAAGAATTAACATAGTTAAAATGTCCATACTACCCAGAGCAATCTACACTTTCAATGCTATCCCGATCAAAATACCGAGGACATTTTTCAAAGAACTGGAACAAATAGTCCTTAAATTTGTATGGAACCAGAAAAGGCCCCGAATCTCCAAGGAACTGTTGAAAAGGAAAAACAAAGCTGGGGGCATCACAATGCCGGATTTCGAGCTGTACTACAAAGCTGTGATCACAAAGACAGCATGGTACTGGCACAAAAACAGACACATCGACCAATGGAACAGAATAGAGAACCCAGAAATGGACCCTCGGCTCTTTGGGCAACTAATCTTTGATAAAGCAGGAAAAAACATCCGGTGGAAAAAAGACAGTCTCTTCAATAAATGGTGCTGGGAAAATTGGACAGCTACATGCAAAAGAATGAAACTTGACCACTCTCTCACACCATACACAAAAATAAACTCCAAATGGATGAAAGACCTCAATGTGAGACAGGAATCCATCAAAATTCTAGAGGAGAACATAGGCAACAACTTCTATGACATCGGCCAGAGCAACCTTTTTCACGACACATCGCCAAAGGCAAGAGAAATAAAAGATAAAATGAACTTATGGGACTTTATCAGGATAAAGAGCTTCTGCACAGCCAAGGAAACAGTCAAAAAAACTAAGAGACAGCCCACGGAATGGGAGAATATATTTGCAAAGGACACCACAGATAAAGGACTGGTATCCAAGATCTACAAAGAACTTCTCAAACTCAATACACGAGAAACAAATAAACAAATCATAAAATGGGCAGAAGATATGAACAGACACTTTTCCAATGAAGACATACAAATGGCTAACAGACACATGAAAAAATGTTCAAAATCATTAGCCATCAGGGAAATTCAAATCAAAACCACACTGAGATACCACCTTACGCCAGTTAGAATGGCAAAGATAGACAAGGCAAGAAACAACAATTGTTGGAGAGGATGTGGAGAAAGGGGATCCCTCCTACATTGTTGGTGGGAATGCAAGTTGGTACAGCCACTCTGGAAAACAGTGTGGAGGTCCCTTAAAAAGTTAAAAATTGAACTACCCTATGACCCAGCCATTGCACTACTGGGTGTTTACCCCAAAGATACAGACGTAGTAAAGAGAAGGGCCATATGCACCCCAATGTTCATAGCTGCATTGTCCACAATAGCCAAATCATGGAAGGAGCCGAGATGCCCTTCAACAGATGACTGGATTAAGAAGCTGTGGTCCATATATACAATGGAATATTACTCAGCTATCAGAAAGAACGAATTCTCAACATTTGCTGCAACATGGACGGCACTGGAGGAGATAATGCTAAGTGAAATAAGTCAAGCAGAGAAAGACAATTATCATATGATTTCTCTCATCTATGGAACATAAGAACTAGGATGATCGGTAGGGGAAGAAAGGGATAAAGAAAAGGGGGGTAATCAGAAGGGGGAATGAAACATGAGAGACTATGGACTATGGGAAACAAACTGGGGACTTCAGAGGGGAGGGGGTGGGGGAAGGGGATGGACTGGTGGTGGGTAGTAAGGAGGGCACGTATTGCATGGTGCACTGGGTGTTATACGCAACTAATGAAGCATCAAACTTTACATCAGAATCAGGGGATGTACTGTATGGTGATTAACATAATATAATAAAATAAAATTAATTATAAAAAAAAAAAAAAGGNTACACAGGACAGTCAGGGCACAAATGCAAGCCGTTTCAAATTTGCAGCATGAGCTTACTCTGTTGTAATGCCTACTCATCTATGTTGGAATGCTGGTGTGTAAAATCTCCCTCTCTAAAGATTGATTGACTGACTGATAATTGATTGAAGTTAAACTTTATTTTTTAGAGTAGTTTTGGGATCACAGCAAAATTGAGGGGAAAGTACATAGATTTCCCATATACTCCTTCTTCTTACACATACACAGCATCTCTATTTATTAACATTCCCCACCAGAGTGGTACAATTGTTACAACTGATGAATCAATATTGACACATCATTAATATACAGAGTCCATATTTTATATTAGGTTTCACTAGGTGTTATACATGCTGTGGATTTGGACGAATGTGCAATGGAATATATCCACCATTATAGTATCACAGAGGTTCACTGCCCTAACAATTCTCTGTGCTCTGCCTGTTCATCTTTCCCTGCCCCTTAACTTTTAGTAATCACTGATCTATTACTGTCTCCATAGTTTTGTCTTTTCCAGAATGTCACATAGGTGAAATCGTATAGTATGTAGACTTTTCTGATTGGCTTATTTCACTCATTAATATCCGCTTAAGGTTTTGCCATGTCTTTTCATGGCATGATATTTCTGAATAATATTCCATTCTTTGGATGTACCATAGTTTATTTATTCGTTCACCTACTGAAGGGCATTTTGGTTGCTTCCAATTTTGGCAATTATTAATAAAGCTAATATAAATATTTGAGTACTATCTTTTGCATAGATAGAACTTTGCAGCTCCTTGGGATAAATATCAAGGAGTGTGATTACTGAATCATAGGGAAGAATATGTTTTGTTTTGGAAGAAACATCAAATAGTCTTCCAAACTGGTTGTACCATATGGTCATCCCACCAGCACTGTATGAGAAGTCCCATTGCTGTGCATCTTCACCAGAATTTTGTGTACAGTTCCTTGGATTTTGGCCATTCTCCAAAAGGTCTGTAGTGGTATCTCACTATTGTTTTAATTTGTATTTCCCTATGATATAAAAGGTGGAACATCTTTTTTCATATGCATATTTGCCATTTCTGTATCATTTTTGGTAAAGTGTCTGTCAAAGTCCTAGGCCCATTTTTAAATCAGGTTGATTGTGTTTTCATTGCTGCCTTTTAAGAGTTCTTTATATATTTTGGATAACAGTTCCTTATTTTATATGTCTTTTGCAAATACTTTCTCCCGGTCCATGGCTTGCTTTTCATTCTCTTGACATTGTCTTTTACAGAGCCGAAGTTTTTAATTTTAAAGAAATACATTATATTAATTCTTCTTTTCATGGATTGTACCTTTTGTTGTATCTAAAGTCACAAACAAACTCAAGATCATTTGATTTTATGTTATCTTCTAGGAGTTTAGAGCTTGTGTTGTATATTTAGGTCTGTGATCCATTTTGAATTTAATTTTTGTGAAGGATATAAGGTTTGTGTTTAATTTTTTTTTTTTTACATTTATATGTCCAGTTTTTCCAGCGCCATTTGTTGAAAAGTCTATCTTTGCTCCATCGTATTGTCTTTGCTCTTTTGCCAAAGATCAGTTGACTATATTGATGTGGGTCTACTTCTAGGCTCTCTATTCTGTTCCATTGATTTATTTATCTATTATTTTGCCAATACCACCTTGTCTTAATTACTATGGCTTTACAGCATGCCTTAAAGTTGTATAGTATCAGTATTCCAACTTTGTTCTCTTTAATATTGTGTTGGTTATTCTGGCTCTTTGTCTCTCCATATAAACTTAAGCAGCAGCTTGTCTATATCCATAAAGTAACTTACTGAATTTTGGTTGGGATTACAGAATCTATAGCTCAAGGTTAGAAAGAATTGACATTGACCATATTGAGTCTTCCTATCCATGAACGATTATGGAATATCTATGTATCTAGCTCTTTGATTTCTTTCATTTGTGTTTTGTTCTCATACAGATGTTGCACTTATGTATATTTTTAATTTATATCTAAGTATTTCATTTTTGGGGTGCTAATGCAGAAGGTATTGTGTTTTTAATTTCAAATTCCCCCAGTTCGTTGCTGGTGATAGGGAAGCAATAAACTTTTGTGCATTAACCTTGTACCCTCCTGCAATGCTGCTATCATCACTCACTTGTTTTAGGACTGTTGTCAATTCTTTTGAATTTCCTATAGTCTATCATGTCATCTGTGAACAAAGACAATTTCATTCTTTCCTTCCTAATCTGCATACTTTTTTTTATTTCCTTGTCTAATTGCACTATCTAGGTCTTCTATTGCAATGTTAAAAAGGAGTGGTGAGGGAATATTCTTGCCTTACATTGGTCTTAGTGGGAAAACCTCTAGTTTCTCACTACTAATTATGATAATAGCTGTAAGTTTTCTTAGACATTTAAAAAAAAAGATTTTACTCCTTTATTTGAGATAGAGAGAGAGCAAGAGAGAGAGAGAGAGAGTGAGTGCACATGAGCAGGGAGGAGGGGAAGAGGGAGAGGGAGAAGCAGGCTCTCCACTAGGCAGGGAGCCCGATACAGGGCTTGATCCCAGGACCCTGGGATTGTGACCTGAGCCAAAAGGCAGATGCTTAACCCACTGAATCACCCAGGCACCCCTTCAACATTTTTTGTCAAATTGAAAAATCTCCCCTTTGTTCCTAATTTACTGAGAGTTTTTATATGAATAGGTGTTGAGTTTTGTCAAATGCTTTTCTGAATCATACAATTTTTCTTTTTTTTTTTTTTAAATCTATTGACGTGATGGATTACATTAACTGATTTTCAAATGTTGAACTCACTATACCAGGGATAAATTGTACCTTGTCAAGGTATTTAAGTATATTTATCCATTGGTGGATTCAATCTGTATTTTGTTGAGGATTTTTCATCTATGTTCATGAGAGATATTAGTCTGTAGTTTTCTTCTAATGTTTTGATCTAATTTTGGTATTAAGAGTAATGATAGCCCCATGGAATGAGTTAGGAAGTATCCCCTATGCTTCTGTCCTCTGTGAGAGATTGTGCAGAGAATTGGTATAGTATCTTCCTTAAACATTTGGTAGACTTCACCAGTGAACCCATCTGGGCCTTGTGTTTTCCACTTTGGCAGGATATTAATTATTGATTTATTTAATAAGGCCTATTAAAGTTGTCTAATTCCTCTTATGTGAATTTTGGCAAATTCTCACCCCTCTTTAGCCCTGATAACTTTCCTTGGTCTGAAGTCTCCTGTCTGAAATTCATATAGCTAATCCTGCTTTCTTTTGATGTCAGCATGGCATATCTTTTTCCATCTATTTACTTTTAATCCATATGCATCTTTATAATCAATGGGGGTTTCTTAAAGACAATATATAGTTTGTTCTTCTTTCCAGACCCACTCTGACAATCTCTGAATTTAATTGGTGCACTTAGATACCTGACATTCAAAATGATTATTGATATTGTTGAATATTTATATTTTTTAATGTTTTCTATTTGTTTCCCTTGCTGCTTGTTCCTATTTTTGTCTTCCACTCTTCTGTGTTTTGGGGCTTTTTTATTGGTTTTATTTATTTATTTGAGAGAGAGAGAGTGAGCAGAGGGACAGGCAGAGGAAGAGGGAGAAGCAGGCTCCCTGCTGAGCAGAAAGCCTGACATGGGGCTCGATTCCAGAACCCTGGAATCATGACTTGAGCTGAAGGCAGAGGCTTAACCGACTGAGCCCCTCAGGTACTCCGTCTTTCTGGTTTTAATTGAGCATTTTACACAATTTCATTTGCTCTCTTTTCTTAGCATATCTGTTATTCTTCTTTTTTCTCACTTCTTTTTTGAATCAACAAATCATTTATTTTTATTCATATTTTTTACAACTAGTATATTGTTTGTAAACGTATAATTTTCTGACATGTGTATGTAAAAAAGGAACACATACCCACAAAATCAATGATTTTATACATATTTTCCATTATAAACATTTCATTTTGAACATTATTCAGCATTTCATTTTGGCATAGTTAGCTTTTTTTTAAAATGTGGTTTTAAAGAGTTTATTTCCCATTACATCATAAAAATAAGCATTTTCATGGTATTTGTATTTTAATTCAAAACTATTGATGCCCACTACTGTGTGTCTGACATCTTACCAACCTCATCTTAAATATTCATCCGTTTAAAACTCACATGAACATTAAAGCATATGTCCCATTTGATATTTGTAAACTGAATGTTTCTAGGATAGGTAACTTTGTGCTGTTTCACATTTTATGAAATCATATTATACAAAATAAAAGTTGTCAAAATAAAAAAAATGTAAGAAGTAAGAAAAATAGTACTATTTTGTATATTTGACACATTTCTACTATAATAGTAAACATCGTTCAAATATGCTCGGGCTCTTTTCAAGCTATGAATGCTTTCATTACTCATTCAGGTTTCCCATCTCTGACACATAATATTTTTTGAACATTCAGGGAATGGGTGGATTTTAATTGTTATCAATTTAGCTATACTGGAACTACTTTTCCCAGAACTCTCTTCCTATTATGTTGAGTCACAAGAGATTTTGTGGGAGGGGGTGGGGTTATGAGAAACAGAAAGCAGAAAGAAACAGCTGGGCATTCTTTTTTACACAGAAGACTGTTGGTACAGGGCCTTGCTCTACCACTGTTCACACTCACAGTTGCTTATCTGCTGGCTCACTTTCTTGGTGCAGGGCAGCATCCAGGCCTGCAGGTCTTCCAGATCTGGCCAGTCCTCTTTCTTCAGTCTCACTGACTCCTGGTTAGGGGCATATTCAACAAAGGCTCAAATGGCATCAACCTTTCTTACAGATCACCTCCATTATCGGTATTTGGAGTTTGGAGATGGTGAGACACAGACAGCTCTGTCCATTGTAGTGGATTTCAGCTTACCCTTTCAGGTTCCAATTTTTCCTTGCTCCCCCTTCATACCCATTTTTTCCTTCCAGACCACCTTATCTTGTGGTTTTGAGTCGTCTCCAAATGGTTATGCTTCTGTGCTCAAACATGACTGAACCAGGCAGACAAATTTGGGCCCTATTTAATATTTTAGTGGTACCCTGGCCATACCTCTATCTCAACATTTATCAAATTGTCTTGTACTTACCTGTTTGTCTTTTCCACTGCACCGAGGGTAATGGTAGGGATTTTATTTATCTATCTTCTTATTGCAATAGACCAGTTCTATGCATTGTGCATTAAAAATAATATATGCATGCTGAATTGAAGAGCCCCTTAACAAATTTCTGTTTACTTAAACATTTCCAAGAAATTATTTTTAAAAGTAAACTACTTCAAGGAAGTCTAGTGTTGTTATGGTTTTTATCCTCAAGGGCTCATGTATGTAATAGTAGTAAGGTGAGCAGGTGTTTAATTATAAGGAAGCCCTTAGGTCAATTGCTGATGTATTTAATAAAAACTATTTTCACCCCAAACCATCTGTGAATCCTAGCTTTCATCATTCAAGGACTATAGCTTTGTTCTTGATTACATTTGGGAATTAATGGTATAATAGGCTATATCATCCTATAAACCTTAATCTATTACAATCCTTGCTTTTATGTTTATGACCAAGGATTCTGTTCTCAAAGCTGTTCCATCCTGAATCGTTATGCTGGTTCAGCCACTGCTACTCTGTTATTGTGGGAAGGACACAACACTCCAAGTGTTGTCAGGGATAATATCTATATTATAAACAGGGTTATTATATAAAGGATAAAAAAAATATATGTAAAGTCCATACACAGTCCTTAGCACATAATATTTGTAAAATGTCTATTAGCTATTGTTCTTATCAGTTTTATTTTAAGAAAATAGGGCGCAATAACTGAGTACTTTATAGGTGATTATGTAACACCATAGTTTAATTCAATGCTGATATATATATATATATATATATATATATATATACACACACACACACACTTAAGTATAAAAAAAAGTTCATTGCTCAGTTGAAGCTATGAATTTTTCGTATCTGTTACCAGATCCTACTAAATTAAGAAAGCACTTCTGACTACAAGTTCACCAATTTTTAAAAATGCTATTCTTAGCTGACAGTATAACAGCAATATATTAAAATTCTAAAAACACAACTCTTAACATTTGTAGGTATAGCTCATGAAATACTATTTACAGTGAGAACTTCACTCATTGTCTCTCAATTCACTGTTTCATAAAAAAAAATGTTCTCAGCAATGTAGATTGTGGAATTTCTTTTAAATTTGATATCTCTCTACAATTCCCAAGGAGGAAAATATCTGGTTTTTAAATAATCATATGTAGTGATATTATATTGGTATTTATTTTGGTATTCATTGAAATCTGAGTCTAAATAAATACTGATGATTATATCCTGGTCGCAGTCATATAGATTCACATTTAGTAAACTGCATAATATCTGCCAAGAGAATCCTGCACTATTGTTAGGACACTGATACTATGGCTAAGAGTAATAGAAAATTGTTTTAGGGACTTCAGCAAATCCCAGTTTCAGGGTTGGCCTTTCATTATTACTATCCATAAACAATGAACTGTCAAATGTGCGAGGAATGTCATGTGATTATAAAAATCACTGTGGTTTTAAGAAACAATATAATCCTTTTTAAAGGGTGTTATCAGGTATGTGCCTTATAAATCTGTCTCTCTCTATATATACATATATAAAATTATTAATTTAATTAGCAATGATTAAATAATTTAATTAATAATAATTAAATAATCTGTATTCTGACACTTTATGAGACACTTAAGGCAATATCATTAAAAGTGACCAACTTATTAACAGTCTGTCAAACCTCCCTGGAGGGGATATTTCCTAGGAGAAAGATTTTAAAGCAACCCCCCTACAAAAACAAAAAAACAAAACAAAACAAAACAAAACAAAAACTCATAACAATAACAACCTACAAAAACCTTCAAGTAGGAAATTGTTCTGGTCAGAATACTTGTGTTAAAAAAAAAAATCTGTACTACTTTCTCTATGTGTTTAACAGGTGAGGTTTCCAAATTTAGTTCATCCTTATCATTGTTAAACATCACCCTGAGAATCCACAGTGCCATTCCCCTCTCATCTCTGAGCTCAACATTTATGTGCATCATGATTATAATTCTAACTAATTAGTTTATTTTAATTATAATCAATACACTAAGGAGAAGTTTGAGACAGATGATATGATTTATTACCAATTCTAAAAGCATTTGTCTTGCTTTTGGCAGTTGTGCTATCTCTGGAATGCCCCTGTCTGCTTGGCAGCAACCTGTCAGGTTGTTATGATTGCTGTATGCAGGGACATCAGCTGACAGGTCTTCTTCCACTCCTGATAAATGTATGCCTGAGGTGTAATCACACCTACATGGTCTTGCTTTAGCATTCACCTATAGCTTCATCAAATATGAGAATATGTAGCATAAATATATTATGGCCACACATATATATGAATCAAACATAACATCATTTGTAGATGACAAGGAGTCTATGTGATTCTCTCCTCTGAAATGCCATGCTACACGAAGCTATCTAAGTACCTCTGTGGAGAGAAAACACTCCTCTTACTCTGTTAAGGATACTTGAGTGGTTCTTAAAAACTGATATAGTGGAAAATGATTTCAGAGACATGAGAGGATTTTCCCCCAGAGTAATATTTAAAAATCAGTGAATCTGAAATATATAGGCTCTGTGGTAAGATAGGAATTTCCTATATTAAGATATTAACAAAGACCTGTACTGGACTTAAACTGAGCATTCAAATATATAACTTTCCTCTGAAGCTGTTCTAGCATATACTTATATTTTAAAACCCCACATTGGAAACTTGACCGTGTTTTTATTGATAAATCTTTTATTCTTCTCTCATGAATTATTCAAGTACTGTGCCAGCCTAGCTTATTTCCAGTGAGTGAAAAGGAGAGCCTCAAATCATATGCCATAATTCCTCTCAATAAAAACCAAACTCTTTTTCTATACACACAATTTTATATTGATAAAACTGTATGTGTTTGGTGATTTAACATTCTTTATTGTTGAAATACACATCATAATTTGAAAAGTATTTGATGCACTGAATCAATCTTAAGTGAATTAACTTTCTCATGCTCTTGGCAACACCAAAAGAATATGGCTCCATTAGAAATGTGCAACTTGTCACACTAATAGGCTGCAGTCAGTACTGCTCTGAGAAGAGGAGAGAACTGAAACCAGTAAAGACTCTGTAACTGCATGATAAGGAAGAGACAGAAAGATACTCAGAGGTGATAAGAGCTGAAAAATGGCCAGGAATAAGGCACTGATCTCCAGCTTACTGACTTCATATGCATTAAAATGAGAGATAAAAGTTGTCAGATAGGATATATTTTAAAAAGAAAAAAAAGCTAAATTAGCTTTGGAGAGATTAAAGGCCACCTTACTAAGCAGTGGACTTTGACCACTGATACTAAGTTAAATACATGTGAATATTTTAGCATGGCACTAGAAGGGGAAAAACAGACAAAAAGATTTTACTTTTTTTTTTTAAGTAGAAAATCTTTGTATATTAATTCCTTCATCTATATATTTGGTTTTTATTTTTATTGAATTTAGACTATTGGAAATGGAAAGAAATTTTAAAATACTCTTTAATTTTACAGAGAGGAAAACTGAAAAGTCTAAGTGACTATCCCCCAAATCCATTTGTTATAAGGAGTGCCCAGATTAGAAAGTTTTCGATTGAATTCACATTAAACATTCTCCATTGTGTTTTTCTTCTTTATTTTTATCTTTTTAATAGATTTTTATTTATTTATTTGTGGAAGAGAGAGATAACACTAACAGGGGGAGGGGCAGGCAGAGGGAGAAGCAGGCTCCCCGCTGAGCCCTCTGGGATCCAGTCCTGGGATCTCCTGGGATCATGACCTGAGCTGAAGGCAGTCGCTCAACTGACCTGGCCACCCGGGAGTCCCTGTTTTTCTTCTTTAAATGTGACTTTTTCCTTAAATTCATTGTTTTAATGTTCTATATCTCTCTGGGACTTCATATGTATACAAAGTATTTCTTTACATTAAAGATACTATATATTATCATTTTAAAAATAAAAAAAACTTATTATGTATAAAGGATCAATAATATGCTTAATTTTCTAGTGAAGTATAAGTATATATTTCCTAGTGAATATCTATAGTTCCGTGTAGTCACAGTGCAAATATACCTTAATAGTAAGAATGTTTGAATTCCAACTACTTATCTATATAGCAAAATTTAATATACCTAAACCTATTTTCCGATTAACTCCCTTTAAATAGACACATCTACTCTATATTTTGACCAGAATACACATAGCATTGGGATTTATTTTCTGTAACTCACATTACAAGACCAATTATATAGATTAAATGCTTTCTAAAAGTACATATTATCCCTCCTCTATATCCTCTCTTAGAGCAAGTATACCCTACTTAGAAACATGGACCTGTCCTCCCTCCCCAATTCCTCTAATGAAAGTCACTCTTCAGAAAAGGTGACGGAGAGGAAAAATGAAGAGGCGGAGGCAATGGAGGAGGGTGGCAGGAGGATGAAGATGAGGAGGACATGAGAGGTGGGGTAGTTGGTGGCTGCTTGGAGCTACACTGTAGGTGGTCTTATGTAACTGGCTTTAAAAAAACAATGTGTGTTGGGGCGCCTGGGTGGCACAGCAGCTAAGCGTCTACCTTCGGCTCAGAGCGTGATCCCGGAGTTATGGGATCGAGCCCCACATCAGGCTCCTCCACTATGAGCCAGCTTCCTCCTCTCCCACTCCCCCTGCTTGTGTTCTCTCTCTCTCTCTCTCTCTCTGGCTGTCTCTATCTCTGTCAAATAAATAAATAAATAAAATCTTAAAAAAAAAACAAAAACAAACAAACAAACAAAAAACCAACAATGTGTGTTCCTGTGTTAAGGTTGTTAACCAGCTTTTCCACATTGGCAGAATCTCCATTTCAAGGGCAGTCCAACTCCCATGTGATTTAGGATTATATTCTAATTAATATAAATTAATTATGGTAATCTCATTTAGGCCTCCATTTTCATTTCCATTGGGCCTACCACCTTGCCTTTGTGGGTCTGCTGGGAATGTTTCCTCCTTCATAAAAGAAAGATATTAAGAAGAAATAAGCCATCTTTATGGATTTATTTAATTATTTTTCCCCACTAGGCATATTAGTACCTGTTAGTGGATTGTGACACAAATACATAACAATGAAGGGACTATGAATTTGGATCAGGAATCTTGAGGTTGAAGATATTTAATGTGGATAATAAAATATATTTTAATTTATAACTCTCCCTTTTTGTATCCTATTTGTGTTCTCCCCCAAAAGTAGCACAGTTTTTTCACCCTCAAAATATAGTAGAGTTCCATATGTATATAATGGATAATATGTATGTATATAAAATTCCATGAACCACTTGGACAGCGGCTTTGAGGCAGGTGTTGAGAAATGAGACAGGCCCCTTGGGATCTGGGTGATGTGGTATCTGAAGAGAATTTTAAATATGTGAGCTGTTGTTATGTATTCTAAACATTTACCAACCATTGCGCTTCCATCTGAGACTCCTCTGATGTTCTCTATCGGGAGCCTTGGAAGATTTTGTGGTTTGGGATCATGAAAGTATATGTAAAGTAAGAGTAAGCATTTATTTCTCTCTTCTTTCCTCTTGCTTAACTTCATTCCATTTTATTGAACTATATGCTAATTACACAGGACTGTCCACCATTAAAAGTTTATCACATATTTTTATTTCTGGTATACTTGCCTACCATCCCCACTGAATTCTATGCTCCATTAGCCAATTTACTTTCTTAGTTATTATTGTCTTATCTTCATCTCATAACATTCTGTCTCCTGCTAGTAGTCATTAAAAAAAAAAAGTGACATGAATGAATGATTAAATATATGAAAGAAATGTGTTGTAGTAAGTGTGCTTCAATTTTTTCATGTCTTAAAGTTATTGTCAAGCAATTATATTACCCATCCTAGTAAGTATTACTCTTTCACTAAAATTTTATTCTTATGCTTAAATTAAACTGGGGGAGCCAGGATCTTTTCTTAATTGAAGTTTTTCCCAGAAGTAGGTTGGCATAATCTTTTTTACAGAACAAAAAGAACCATGGGGTTGTCAGTAACAGATATCTTAGAAAATCTGGTGGGGTAGGAAAGGTGGGAAACTAAATGTGTTATAAACTTCAAAAATCAATACAGGAAGAAATACATTTCAGCATGGGGTGATCAAGAAATGGGGAATAGAGTGCAACTAATTTTGCAGCTCATGTTTATGCCGAGAAATACATAATTACAACAATCACTGAAGAGAGTGTCAATGAGATTCTCAGACTCCCTTCATAGATTCGTATACTACTGATCCATAGACCTGGTAGCTTTCATGACTCTTATGGAATGTAAGTGGTAAAAAAATTGTTCAGAGGGGAAATGATGAGGGAGTAGAAGGCTAGCTGAAGACAAAATATAAGGTGACACCCTGCAACCTCCCCCCACTCCCGGGTGGGATCTGTGTGACATTCTTCCAGGGATTTCCCAAGTATCTTAATGTTATACCTTGCTAAAGGGGAAAACAACCTTAACTTGACAATGGCAAGACCTCTGGTAACTTGTAACCTCCCTTTTCCTTCCTTTCCCCAACATCTGAGTGTATAATCACCACTCCTCAAGACCCGGGTGCAGCAGCTCTTTCTGCCCATGGGTTCTGCCCACGGGTCCTGTTCCTGTGCTTTAATAAAACCACCATTTTGTACCAAAAAAAAAAAAAAATAGGTAGACATAGAAGGTTGAGGTGACACAGAGGGCAAAAATGACTTGCAGTTTCTTTGTAGGTCTTTACATGATCAAATATATATAACAAGTTTCAGATAACCACCGCTGTGAGATAGCTTTAAAAGGATTTTACTATTACTTACATATAGTCATGTTTGTGCCTTCAAGTCTTATTACACCACTTACATTTATTGACAGCTCTTCTTGTTTAGTATATTGACTTTTTATGGAAAGAAAGTAAAAATATCCAAAAAATCAAGTCAGATCTTAATAGCATCACAAAATTTTAGAAAAAAAGGAATGCAAAATATCAATGCCCAAAATGTTCCTAGGAAGTTATTTTAAATAACCAAATATTCACTAATTAGCTCTTCATGTTGGAAATATTGGATTTGACTGCATGGTTTTTCTTTGTTTTTCGTCATTTGTAGTATCTAATGCTAGGAATAGAGTAGTATTTTTATCAAATTCATTTATATTAGTAAAGAGGATGATTTACAAGTTATTATCTGCCACCTAATGACTCTTTTTCCTACACATTATTTCTACAGGAGGATGTCACTTTAGCATGTTATTTGTTAAAAATACTAATCAATGTCTCGAATTAAAATCCTCCTGTGTCTCTCATTCCACCAAGTTACATTTCCTAAAACAGTCTTTGTGATATAGTGGGAAAATTAGAGTATATGCTACAATGTTTGGCCCTAGGTAATTAGTTTAATCACCCTATTCTTTCCATATCTATAAAATATTCACTCAAATATTTAACCTGATGTACAAATTTACTGTGAAATCAAAGGAGAATAAAATGTGAAAGCTCTTTTTAAACTACTGTAAGTACCTTAAAATAACACCAATGTTTTACAAATTACACCTATATAAAAATTTGGAAGCATAAAAATATCTAGCTTTGATCATATATGTAGTATCTTAACTCCTAATCCTAACAAAAGACACTGTAAAATCAGACACTGTCTTTACTTAATACCCAGCAGGAAATTTCTGATACTTATTATTTTTTTCAATATCTCATTCATTCATTAACTCATTCATCTATTCATCATCTATCCAGTCATTAAAGAAATAATTTTTAATATCCATTTATTATCTCACAGCCTATGACAGATCCTGGGGGTATAATTGAAAAGAATATGATATTAATGTTTCAAAGATATACTGGTCTTGGGTGGATGTATCAGCTACCTATAACAACACCAATGCTACCTAACAGCTAACTTCAAAACCCTTGGTAACATACTACAATAAATATTTATTTGTGTTTATTACTTTATAGGTGGTCAGCAAGGTGGCTTTGCTGATCTGAGTCAAAATGAGCTCATCTTAGCTGGTCTCTCCTACGTGTTTGTGGTTACCTGGCAAGTGACCTAGGGAATAGCAGCTCTAAAATAACCTTAAGTAGGACAGTTTGTCTCTGTATTATGTCAACTCTCATCTTCTAGCACCTAGCCTAGGCTGGTTATGATAGTCTAAGCAGACAACCAAGACATGTCCTCATGGCGAACACAAAGCAGCAAGACAGAAAGAGGAAGTGTGTAAGGCTTTTTGAGAACAAGGCTCAGAAAGTCATACTTTCACAAGAGCCTCATTCTATTAATTTTATTTGTTCTATTAATTAAACAAGTAGTACAGCTAGTATTCACAGGATGGAAAATAAACTCCACTTCTTGATGAAAAGTACTATGAAGTCATATTTAAAGGGTGTAGGTACAGGGTGGGATGGAGTATGAGAGCCATTTTTACAATCAATTTCCTATAGTATGAAACACACATAAATGGACACATAACATGGTATAAATGCCTCATTTTCTCTCCAGCTTCTGTCTCTAACTTTTTCCATCTTTTCCATTTGTTCAAATTGTTCTCAATCTCAGTGGTATTTTAAATCATTAATTACTATCCCCCTTCCATCTATAAGCAACTATAAGCAACTTTTCTTTCCCTTCAAGCTCTCACCCCACACCTTTCCCTTTACTATCAAATTCTGGAAAACTGTTCTTAATCACTGATATTCTAAGTGCAGTTTTGTTTTGAGATTTGCTTTTTCTGCTTACAAACCTCATATTTTTCCCTACCCTGTGCTGTTGACTTCAGTCCCTACCACTCTATGACAATATTTCCAGTGATCTACACACCCAGCCTAGGGCTTAAGCCCTGAGTGACTGATACCTCTACTTACTTAAAACGTCATCTTTTGGTTTTCTACTGCCTGTTCTTATTCTGTGAGCATTAATTCTCAATTACTTGGCTTTTTCTTATTCTCCAAGTGAAAAGAAATAATGAAATGGTGGAAGAAACAAGCACAGAATATATAAGTGATAATTAAAGTAGCTTGCAATTTACTGATTTTGAAATATACATATTGACTTTGTTTTTCCAAGTCTTTGATTTCCTAGACTGCATTAAGTATATGGTTGATTTGATACATTTTAAACTCAAATTTTAAAAAGGTTTGTGTTAAAGACTATTAAACTAAAAATATTTGGAACGAATATGTGTGGCAAATGCTAAACTATACATCAATGAAACAATGAACTAAACAAAAACCCTAATTCCTAACACAGAGATGCTGACAGTCTAGCTAAAAATATCAGAATATGCAAAAACATTTTAGATTGTGTGGTGGTTTTCATTAAATGTTCAATGGATGAATAAATGAACAGAACCAATGAGAAACTTAGGAATTCTGAAGATAGATTCTGACACTGGAAAGATAAAACTGTTCATTATCGAACAAGATTCTTTAAAGCCAAACACACATACACACACACACACACACACACACACACAAAACATTGATTTTGGAGATGAATCTATTTTCCAGATGAATCATCTAAAGATAATAATAATAATAATAGTGATAAATAGTAATTAATAATGATATTGTTTCATTCAGTTGATTCTGAAGGGAATTATATTCCTTAGGAACTGCTCATCTTCTATCTGCATAGTATAATCAGTTCTTGCTTCCTGGTTTTTCTGAGTCCCCAGCTTGTAACTAGTTTTCTGGAGTTGCAACTGTCCCTGCTTTAGTCCACTTCACTTAACAGCATTAGTCCTGGCTCCAGCAATATTCTCGACCTCACCTTGTTCAGCATGCCTTAATACAGCTAGGACTCTCTCTTCCTGCTTAATCCTGGGCTTGCTTGACCCTCCTCTCCAGTTAAACTAAAATTTCTACCTGAGACTGACTTGCTACTTGCGACACAAAATGTGGTCCCAGATCAGCAGAACTAATGTTTCTGGAAGCTGGTTAAAAATGAAGAATTCCAGGCCACATCAAAGACTTATCACATCAGAATCTACATATTAAAAGATCTCCAGGTAATTTGTTTGGATATCAAAGTTTCAAAAGCACTTAACAATGAGTTTCTTGGTTTAAAAAACCAAAATTATAATAGTATTTTCTGTCAGGTAAACAAAATCATCTTTTGTAATCCTGCTTATTTTTAAACTTTTAATTAAACTGCAATTTATTTTTAATATATGAAGCAACTTGTGACTAACCTCTCTTAAGTCTTAAATAACCTTTGGATTTCAAAGAACAGAGATGGTATTATGAAGTTTCTATCCTAGGTGAACAACTGCTTTGGATATTTTATCGAGAAACTGATGTCGCAGACGCATTTTTAACATTCGTTCATTCATTCATCAGCATTTCAATAAATATTTACTGAGAGCAAGATACTGTGTGCAGACTCTGTGTCCTTGATGGTTTTACTCTAATGAAGGTATAAATAGTGATCCACATAAATTTCCTTCAGGGCTACTGTCAGAGCTAAACTTTTGAGCAAGACTATAAAAACTAATATGAAGTTGTGTAGTCACCAGGAAATATATAATATTAAAACAATAGCAACAAGAGAAACAAAACTCTTATTTCACTGTCAGCCTTTCCTAGTTCTGCCTTAGTGGGGTTTCCTCATGGTTTAAGAGTTAACTAAATGTGGGTGCCTTCAGTTCACAAATACTCCCTAGTGCTCTTCCAATTTGACAATGTGTGAAAGAATAATAAATGTAATGGATAAAGAAACAAAATCAAAATCACTGAGAATTGAATGCCTTCTCAAAAAGCATCTGAAAGCAGCTAGTCACTCCTTTTTGTTTTGTACACTCATTTGACAATAGACTTTCTAGGAATGCTAATAATAATGGAGTAAGTAGAACCCTATTTTCAGGTAAAGAAGATGCATTTATTTGTCCCAATACAGCATATTCTATTTATTTGCTTCACACTGCATGTGTGGGTGTATGAGTGTGAGTGTGTGTGTGTGTGTGTGATTGTGTGATTGTGAGCATTTAAAACACATGGAGAATGAGCAAACTTAAAAAAAGGGGAAACATATATATGTTAAAAAAAATTACCACACACTTTACCAGGCTATAGGAATTTTATATAAATTATCTCATTTATCCTCACAAGGACACTATGGGATAAATAGCACCACCAACCCTATGTTTCAGATGAGGAAACTGAGGCTCAGGAAAGTAAAACAATTCAGTAAAGGTCATATAGATAGCAAATGTTAATCCAGGATTCAAATTCCAGATTTGTCAGATGCCCAGGGGAAGGATGGGCTGCCCAGGGGAAGGATGGGCTGCATTACTCCTTCTCATATGAGATGCAAACTCCTCATTTTTTACAATGAAGGACACTGAGTTTCACACAGATGGCTCTATGATTAGCAGTAAATTGGCTCTTAATTGGAAAGCAAAAAAATGGTCTGTGAAATCCCATGTAGAAAAATCACTTAATACCAGTCACATTGCTTTCTGGCAAGAGTTAATGAATTAATTATATTTACATAAGCAAAACAATGAAGCAGAAAGTAGCTCCTCAAACTTAAAAAAAAAAAAAGACAGCTTTTTAAATATATTACCCAAGCAGAATCCCCAATGAGAAGATGATCTTGAATTCCCCTAAATCAGCAAGTTAAAGTTAAAAGATCTGTTTTAATGTGCTGCTATCTCAATTAACCTTGCACCCACTCCTTTCACTTCTGTAAGTTGAGGAAGAAATCGCAAATCAAAAAGAAACAAAATGTGACATTATCTAAGGATTAATATTTATGTCAGCCATATTTATGCAGAGTTGGAAAACGGACAAGTTTTATATTTACAAAGTTATGTGTAAGATGTCTGCGAGGAGTAGCCAAAAAAAAAAAAAAAAGTTTGAGAACAAGCATTCTATAGAAAGGGTAGATAAATAATCGGTGTAGCTGGTTAATTTAATAGCCATTTACACGCTTCCCTGAAATAAGACAATAAATGTGACTGGAATTTAGCATACCAGTGTCTAATAGTCTTTTGGTATGGTCACTTGTTTTGACTGAGAGGGACTGCAGGGAACTGAGAGAGCATGGTGAACTGGATTATTGAGAAGGGTTTAACCAAACACACAGGGATAGTAGAATCGTATCTTCATGAGTTCCCTTTCTGTAGGAGGCCCTCATAATGTATTTACCACAGCTGAGTGAACTCACTTGAGAGCCATTTATGATGTGTAATGCTCTGTGTCCTCTGTTGGAACACTGGATGACAGGTTAATTGAACAGTGGCGGGGCAAACGATCAGGGTCACGCAAGACGACTAGTGTATTTGATGGCTAAAGACAGTACTTCATTACTAAAGGGCTTTTATATACAAGTACAGTTTCAAACAGTTTTTCTTAGAAAAGTATTCATTCATCTTTTCTGAGGCATCCAGAGATTTATTACATAAAAATTTCAATAGAAAAATTTTAAATAGGGAATCAGTATTATAGGTCAGATAACTGACGATCCTGAAAAACAATATACTTGATTATTCTATATCACTATCTCAAAACCATATGGCCCTCTATGGTGTTATCAGTTGTATTAAAGCTGAAAGACTGACCCAGGCATGTGTTCCTTCTCTATGAAAAAAAAAAAAAAATCACTTCATCTTCGTATGTTTGACACACTATAGACATACACAGAGCTTTGAGGAAAAGAATTAAAACAGAAAACCAGTGTGCACCATCACTAGAATGTACCCAATGTGAATAGTTTCCTATCCAATGCAGTTTTAAAACTTTTTTCTGCCATTTCAAACCACTAATTTCCCCCAAGCCTACTTCATGATTTATTTTTACATTTATATTCATCCTCTACCAGCATACATTTTTTTAAATAATTTTTTATTATGTTCTGTTAGTCACCATACAGTACATCCTTAGTTTTTAATGTAGTGTTCCATGATTCATTGTTTGTGTATACACCCAGTGCTCCATGCAATATGGGCCCTCCTTAATACCCATCACCGGCCTATCCCAATCCCCCACCTCCCTCCCCTCTGAAGCCCTCAGTTTGTTTCAGAGTCCATAGTCTCTTGTGGTTCATTCCCCCTTCTGTTTACCCCCCCTTCATTCTTCCCTTCCTTCTCCTACCAATCTCCCTGCTATTTCGTATGTTCCATAAATGAGTGAAACCCTATGATAATTGTCTTTCTCTGCTTGACTTATTTCACTTAGCATAATCTCCTCCAGTCCCGTCCATGTTGCTGCAAATGTTGGGTAATCATAGTGAAGAGAAGGGCCATATGCACCCCAATGTTCATAGTAGCATTGTCCACAATAGCTAATTTGTGGAAGGAGCCAAGATGCCCTTCAACAGACGAATGGATAAAGAAGATGTGGTCCATATATACGATGGAATATTACTCAGCCAGTATACATTTTTTACTTTGAAAATTTTAATGTCAATTTTATACTTCAGATATATTTCTTTTCTTTTCTGCTGAAATGAATTTTACTTTTTGGAAGGGCAAAGTGAGAATATTCAAAAACCCACTCTCTTGTAAGAAGAATGAGAACACTGCCAAAAATGGTCAACATCAACTTTTTTTTTTAGATTTTTATTTATTCATTTATTTATTTATTTATTTATTTATTTATTCATTTATTTATTTGACAGAGATAGAGACAGCAAGTGAGAGAGGGAACAACAAGCAGGGGGAGTGGGAGAGGAAGAAGCAGGCTCCTAGCGGAGGAGCCTGATGTGGGGCTCGATCCCATAACGATCATGCCCTGAGCCGAAGGCAGATGCCCAACCACTGTGCCACCCAGGCACCCCAACATCAACTTTTTTTAAACCCTGGAATTCACCAAAGGATTGCTGTAATCTGAGGAGTAGTTTCCCAAGAAAAATAACTGAATCTTGGGAAGAACAGCAAGTTTTGTGGCATTTTTACTTATTCTTTCCCATCCTCTTCTCCCAGATCTAAAGCAGACTTGAAAACCATCAATTGCTCGACTCAGCAAGCTTTGAAAACGAGTAGGCTAGCAGTGACTGGAGGATGCAGGATGGGTTGGAAGTTCCTCAAAGAGCTCTTATCAGCAGAGCATTGTTACTATTTGACCTGCGTATCAGCACTCTGGAGCAGACCTACTCCCAGGGCTTGTCTTTATTTGATCTCATTAGGAGACCATTCAGTGAGAAAAGCCCTATCCCCAGGATTTTGTTAAAAAATAAAAAATCAGCAGCAATGGTTTTATATTGCAGCTGTCCAAGGAGGAAATAGTAGCACTTGGACAATCAAGAAACTTGGCAAAAACTTAAAAGGAATGTCCATGAAATGCGATATCCATAGTGGCTTTGAAAAGCTACGACACATTCCTGGGGATCTAGGACATTCTCATGTGCAGGAGTGTGTGCATACAGAGGGAAAGACTAAGAAGGCTGTCTTCTATCTCTGGCTAATCCTGAAGTCCTGTGCTATCAAGAGGTAAGAGGTAAGGCAAAGGTACACATTGCCAGTGTTGCAATTGTGTATCAACATACACACAAAGCCTTTAGCAAAGAGTAGGAGTCTTACTGATCCAGTGCAGTTAAGGAAACCTTGGTTTAATCATGGGTTTACCCCTAATCTAACTGAACACAGACTTCAGTGTCTACACACAACAAGGAATTCAGACTTTATAGAATTAAGTTTAGGAAAGCAATTAAATCAACAAAGAGGAACAGCAGCAATGACAACATTGTGCAGGGGGAGGGGTGATTTATTTTCCAGAGTAGCTACTTTATATTATTTAAAATGTCTAGTTTTCAACAACAACAGCAAAAATGAGACGCGCAAACAGGAAAGCATGACCAGCATCAGAAAAAAAAAAAAAAAGAAAAAAGAAAAGAGTTAATGGAAATTATCCCTGTGGAAGCCCAGATGCATTGTGTACTACACAAAGACTTAAGTCAGCTAATATAAATATTTTCAAAGAACTAAAGGAAACTATCAAATTTTAAAGGAAATTATGAGACTGATGTCTCTCCAAATGGAAAATATCAATAAAGATATAGAGATTATTAAAAATACCTAAACAGATATTCTGCAATTGAAAATTTCAATAATTGAAATGAAAACAAGCACTTGAAGGAGTCAGTAGTATATCTGAATGGGCAGAAGAAAGAATCAGCAAATCAGAGATAAATCTATCAAGATTATCAAGTCTGAGGAACAGGAAAAAAAAAAAAGAAAGAAAGAAGAGACATGAACAGATCTTCAGAGACCTATGGGATACCATATCAAGCTACCTCCATATGAATGCTAGGATTTTTAGAGGAAGAAGAGTATGACAAAGGGGCAGAAGAATATCTGAAGAAATGATGGCTGAAAACTTCCCAAACTTGATGAAAAACGTTAATCTACATATCCAAGAAACACAACAAACTTCAAGTAGCATAAACTCTACAGCAAAACACATTGTAGTCAAATTTCATAATGTGAATATCAAATTATGAAATCTTGAAAACAGCAAGGAAAAAATGACTCATCACGTACAAGGGATCCTTAATAAGATTAACAACTGACTTACCAGAAACCATGGTGGCCAGAAGGCAGTGGGATAACAGATCCAAAGTGCTGAAAGAAAAAGAATGTCAAATAAGAATTCTATATGCCACAAAACTATCCATAAATATGAGGGAGAAATTAAGACATTTCCAGACAAACAAAGGCTGAGATAAATTGTCACTAGCAGACATGCCCTACAAGAAACACTAAAAGAAATCCTCAGGTTAAAATGAAATGAAACTACACAGCAACTCAAATGTATACACATACACACACACACACACACACGCACATACAATAGAGTATCAGTAAAGGTAACTACAGTGTTAAATATAAAAGACGCTGAATACTTTTTTATTTGTGGCTCTTTTCTTTGCCTGATTTAAAAGGCAAATTCAAAGAGAAATAACTATTAAACAATTTTGATGGATCTGTAATGTATAAAGATGAGATTTATATGACAGTACCAGCACAAGGAGGTTTGAGGGACCAGGGCTATATTGGAATTTTTACACACTATTGAAATTAAACTGTTATTAACCCAAACTAGATCATTCTAGGTTAAGAAATTGTCTTACACTTATCAGGTTGCCAAATAAAATATCATAGTGTATTGGTATTGCTTAAACAATTGGGCTGCTTAAACAACAGAAATTTATTTTCCACGGTTCTGGAGCCTGAGAAGCCAATATGAAGGTGTTGGCAGGACAGGGTTTAGTCTGAAGTCTCTCATCTTGGCTAGTAGATCGCTACCATCTCTCTGTTTGCTTACATGATCTCTTCTTCATGCACACACAAAAGGAATAAGCTCTGGTCTCTCTTGTTTTTCTTATAAAGACACTATTCCCATCATGGAAGCCCTACTCTTATGACCTAATCTAAACCTAATTACCTTTCAAGGACCTAACCTCCAAATACCATCATGTTGGGGGATAGGATTTCAACATATGAGATTGGGGGAAGATATAAATATTCAGTCCACAACAAATATCAATTTAATTCCCAGGGCAACCAATTAAAAAAAAAAACGAAGTAAGAAGAAGAAATCAAATAGATTATAAAAGAAACATGGGAGAATTTTAAATAGAAAATATTTAACTAGGAATATTAAAAAGAAAATATTTACTGGAAAATATTTTACACAAAAGAAGGCAGTAACAGAAGAAAGTAACAAGAACAACGTAAGACATATAGAAAACAAATAGAAAAGGGCAGATATTAATCCTACATTATCAGCATTTACAGTAAACTTAGTAAACAATTAAAATGAAGCTTGGCAGACTTCATTTTAAAAGTGAACAAATTCTATGTCTATAAAATACATACTTTAGACTCAAATACACGAATAGGTTGAAAGCAAAAGGATGGAAAAATATATATCAATACCATCCAAAACAGAGTTGGGATGGCTACAACTATATAAAAAAATAGACTTCCAGACCCCCCAAAAAATTATTTTTAGATACAAGGGAGGCCATTTAATAATGATTAAAAGGATAATCCTTCAGAAATACAATGATTAACATGCACACACCTACTGACAAAGTCCCATATTCAACATAATCCCAATCAATTTTCTTTTTTTTTTTTTTTAAATTGATTGATTGATTGATTTGACAGAGAGAGACAGCCAGCGAGAGAGGGAACACAAGCAGGGGGAGTGGGAGAGGAAGAAGCAGGCTCCTAGCAGAGGAGCCTGATGTGGGCTCAATATCAGAATTCCAGGATCACGCCCAGAGCCAAAGGCAGACGCTTAACGACTGCGCCACCCAGGCGCCCCAATCCCAATCAATTTTCAAGCTGGCTTTGTTTTTTTTTTCCAGAAATTGGCAAAGTTCATTTGGACGAGGAATAGCCAAAATTATTTTGGAAAAGAAGAGCAAATTTGGAAGACACTTCTCACTTTCAAAACTTAATAGAAAGTAACAGTAATCAACATCATACTGGCATAAGAACAGACATATAGATTAGTATTTGTGCATCCTGATTCCAGAATCTGATAATTTTAAGGCTTTTATGGTCTTTAGACATATAGTTTTCATAGGCCACATGTTATAGTTAAAAAAAAAACACAAGATTTTTAATTGAGGAGCCAAGGTTCTGAATCCTGCCTTTGCTGCTGTTAAGTATTTAATAGACAGTGACATTGACAATATCAAGAAGAGGCTGCAAGAAGATGCTTAAAACCAAACATGTCAAACATGTAGGAATACACAGCCATTAACTATAGGAGCAAAAGCCTTACACATCTTTTCAAAGGTTTCTGGGGGATATTACCATACTTTATTGCTATGCAGCTATTTATTTTAATAACAATTTCTGGAAAAACCAACTAGATTATGTCTAATAATCTGTTTATGAGGAAAAGAAGAGATAGTGTTTATTTCACAAATATTTGCATTAAAATGATTAAACAATTTAAAGCACTGGACTGCATGGGTATGATTCACTTATCTAGAAAATGCACTTGTGTGTTTTCTCCCTGAAGCCAGGAAAAATTTAAGATTGCTTTATAGGTATCATGTAAAATTTTAAAGTATACAAATTGTCACGCCAAAGGCAGTACTACATATGTGGAATAAGTGGGGAAACTAATTAGGTACAATTAAGATAATATTTTGAAACTATTGAATAAATAAGTATAATTTTTCTTCTTCTTCCTTTTGAATAAGTTTTAAAAATCATACTGATAATAAAGCCCCAGGAAAGACGAAAGGATGAATGCCACTTGAGCAAGAAGAATCTACTGGCCGAGAAATTGAAGCAAAGTGAAGACAGGCAAGTGTTCTGTAACATGGACACCATATTCTCTTTTCAAGAGATGATACTTGATTCGGAAAAGAATGCTCGATTGGGTCATGGAAATCAAAAGTGGAGTGTTTGGCTTCTCACAGCCCATGGGGATCTCTGTGGAGACAATTCAACAATGCTACTCAGGGACATGCTATGTCAGCATGTAAAGGAGTATCCAGCAGAATGAAGATGGTGCTGTGGTGAGGAGGCAGAGAGAGAGAGAATCTGAGTTTCTACTTCCAGGTTTCCTCTTGTCTGAATTTGAATAATAGGAATCCAGAATTTTCCATCTGCCCCATTGGGAACCTAAACTGCACCTTTTGATGCTGAATGGGAACTCACCCTCTACTGTTATCTCTAAATGGGCTTGTGTATGGGATCAGGGAAGTTGGGGGAGGATTCTGTGGCCTATGGCTTTAAGACAGACAACCAGACATCCACTTAAGGCTACAGCAGCCTCCAGCGGGATCTTCAGCACTAGAAGAAGCTACATCGGTCAAAAGTGACAGGGGAGGATCACCAGGCACTGAAAGAAACAGAGAAAATGGTTCACAACTTAGGAAGCAAGACTAGTTCAGTTATCAAAAATACAGCAGCATTCTTTCCTTTGCATTTCTGAATTAATAAGCTTCAGATTTATAATTTCACTATACATGGATTCATAGCATATAGAAACATACATATATATATATAATATCAAAGTTATACTTAAGCATTTAAAATTCATGATTTATATCTTATTATTGATTCCTTGGAACTTCAGTTGCCTAAATCCAGAGAGTCCTGCTTATCAGCTCTTTGCCTTAGCCCTGTAAGGCTATATGTAACATCACAATTATTTCACTGTCCTGTAGACATCTGGTTGTTGACTTAACCATAGAGTGGTTCATTAATTGGGCCAGGCCTTTAAGGACTGATACTGAAAAACTGCTGTTTAAGACATTGTCCATTACGTAACTCTGTTCCTGATTTAAACCACCACATGACAAAACTCTCCTAGAAATTAGTTAAAACAAAACAGAACAAAAACAAAAACAAAATTACTCTTGAATAATGGACATTTGTTTTATTTTAAAAATAATGAAATTTTTAAGCTTTTTATCATTAGTATCTAAGAAAGTTGGTGGTAAATTTAAAGCTTACTTTGGGTTTCTAGAAAACTATTTATTGCCGTACTCATGATTATTACTCTCCATTTCTTACTCCTTTTATATGTACAATATCTATAGCTGAGTCTTGACACCTGAACCACCTATACCTCCATTCACTTCTGTTTTCACATCTGCACATTCTCCTATCTCTATCTCTCATCTACAGCTGCTCCTGTTGTTATTGATTTTACTATTTCTATGTCTATATCTAGGCCTATTACCTTTGTACCTGTTTTGAGACTAAAATGGTTTGGCTACATTTTGAATTCAATCTAAGAACTAATGTGGTAGTAACTACTGGCATATATTAAAACTACATAATGTTTTACCCACAGGCTAACCTACAGTTTTGCATCAGACAATGGATTTTATATTTTTTATATTAATTATTAGTTCAAATTTCCTTTGGCAAAATTGCTTATGTTTTATTTGGCTTGCATACAAAACTTGGAAGAGCCATTGGAAATGCCTCCAGGAATTAAAGGATCTTTAGGACTTAGCAAATGGAGCATATGTTGAAGGCTGGGAACAAACGTGTAGTAGGGAACAGTCAGTTTCCCAAGATGGGGATATTTTTCTTCTCTCTGATGTATGTGCATGATTTCTACACGAGTGGCTACATGTGTACATTTGAGCAGTGTTCATTTGTTTTAATTTTATTTTTCTTCCTTCTATCTTTTCTTTAGACTTCTTAACTCCCAGGAGCACAATTGAAAGTTGCGTTATCGGAGGAGGCTTAACGAACAAGTCTACCGAATTTAATTAATTTGGGTGCATAACAAGCATTTTTGTCTTTGAGGAACACATTACGGAGCGAAAGAATGACGAGCATGCACACCATTTTTAATCAGATCCTTGGTGAGTAATTTGAAAATAATAAACTTTGCATAAACAAAGGTGATTATAACTAAAACCAGAAGAGAACTCTTCTTGTTTCTCATTTATAGAATTTTGGAGCACACATGTGTCAAGATTCGATTCATTTACTGTCATTGAATTTGACTTAGAAGTTCAGTTAGTTTTGCAGATTTTAAAATATTGGTTCTAGGTCACATTAATTAAATAAAAATAAATTAAAAATTAAATTAAAATTAAATTTTAAAAAATTAATTAAAATAATAATGGCCACAAAACTTATAACTTTTGTTTATAAATTTGAAGGTAAATTTAGATACAGTAACATGCACAGATCTTACATTTACAATTCAGTGATTTTTAACAAACGTCTCCCCACAATATGGAATAGTCCCAACCCTTTAGAGAGGGTTATCCCATTTCCCTTTCTAATAATTCACTACAGTCTCCACCCTCTGCCATAGCCATGGGGACCCACTTTTCTTATTGGTTTCATCATGGATTAGCTTTTCCTTTTTTTGAACTTCATGTAAACGAAATCATGCAGTATGCATTCACTTGTGGTCGGCTTCTTTTATTCCAGCACAATGTCTATGAGATCCACCCAGTCGAGCAATCAGGTATCAAGGTGATGAATTAGGACAATGAATCAAATTGAAAGTAACAACCAAACATTGTTCATATACTGTGACAGTGCAAACAAGAGGCAGAAACCAGTCTCAACTTCCTAATACTTCATTTTTCATTTTCCATTTCCAAGGAACCCTGAACAAAAGTCTTCTGCCTCTTAATGGACCTTGGTCCAAGAGAACGGAAAAAGGGAAGTGCTAGGAGTAGAAAGGTAGAGAGGTAGTGGGGAAGAATGCCTCAGCTAAGGACCCCATAATGAAGCCTTTGAATGCGGGCACCTGGACCCAGAATGCAGATATATGGACATGGCTAGCCCAGAGGTACGTGAGTCCAAGACCGCAACTCCTTCAGAAAATTGGAGTGCACTGGTGCTATATACCAAGTCTGGTGTGCGGAGGGCGGTCCCCCACTATGAGGCCTGTTCAGTTAAGCAAAGCCTTACAATCTCCAGTAGTCTGGCGCCAAAGATTATGTGTAGGATTTTGGCCTAAAGCTAGATTCCTAGACTCATGTTGCTACCTGTATCAGGATTTTTAGTATTCTAGTTTTCAGTACCTGGGACACATTAGTGAATAAAAGAGAAAAAACAAATCCCTAACTAGGCTATTTTGCCTGTGACGCTGGTATTTGTCATCTTCACTTGGCTAACTCTTATTTAACTCTGTGGTCTCATTTCGAGTTGCAGGACTAATTTTCTCCAGGACATCTCCTTTGATCAATTATTTTTTACCCAGTCATTCTTCAAACCATCATGTAATAAATGTCTTCATGTGTCCTTTACTCTTTCATTATACTTACCTTACTTTATTCAAATTATACATGTAACTATGTTTTCACTAAGATATAAATTCCTTGAGTGCTAAAACCATGCTTCATATATCCTTGTAACCAGACCACCTAACACAACTGTCACCTAATAAATACATGTATGTCATTGGAAATGCCCACAGAAAAGAGATGAGCCCAGAATATAACTGAACCTGAATTCTTGGGAAACCAAGTCTCGCACTTGTGAATGAATGACAGGAGCTGATAGTAAAAGGGACATTCAACTGTCTGCCTTCTCCTACATTTTCAATGAGAGAATAGTGGCCCAGAAGTGACTCGAGGCCATAGCTCTCTGACCACTTAATTCCCACTATTCCTCTATCCCCAACAAAGTCCCAATCATCACTGATCTACCTTTAATACTGGATTTCAGAATTCAGGAAATTTAACTATTTTCTAACTTTAGATTATATCGTTTCCAAAAAAAAAAATATTAAGTGTCCCTTTTGCATGAAGCAAAAGGGTTCGAAAATTTAGAGAAAACTATAGTCCCAATCATCACTGATCTACCTTTAATACTGGATTTCAGAATTCAGGAAATTTAACTATTTTCTAACTCTAGATTATATCATTTCCAAAAAAAAAAAAATATTAAGTGTCCCTTTTGCATGAAGCAAAAGGGTTCAAAAATTTAGAGAAAACTACNCTTTAATACTGGATTTCAGAATTCAGGAAATTTAACTATTTTCTAACTTTAGATTATATCGTTTCCAAAAAAAAAAATATTAAGTGTCCCTTTTGCATGAAGCAAAAGGGTTCGAAAATTTAGAGAAAACTATGATTATAGTGACTCAAATTCAAATTCAATGAAGGGTGTCAAATATAATGTACATGCAAGAATATGGTATGTTTAAGGAAATTACTGAACAGGATTTGAAGCACTCCAACTTTTCCACTCTGAAACCGGACTGTCTGACATTCCTGTCTCTGTCCTGCCTCTGATTTTTATCTCTTTTCTTTCTCTTTTACAGTAGCCTTTGTCAAAACAAACAAACCTCCCATAATACTTTCCCTGATTTTGTCTCCTGATAAAAGTTATTTATGGTAACCTCTTAGACATTATCAAAGTTTATTTTTATATTTCCCTTTTGGCACTGTTTTCTTTCTACCATGATTTAAATTATTCTGTGCTTCCGTAGACTCCCCCACTTTAGAAAGGAGTAAGGTGTGNAACCTCCTAGACATTATCAAAGTTTATTTTTATATTTCCCTTTTGGCACTGTTTTCTTTCTACCATGATTTAAACTATTCTGTGCTTCCGTAGACTCCCCCACTTTAGAGAGGAGTAAGGTGTCTCTGAACTCCACATACTTTTATAGCATAGGAACTCAATAAATGTTATAAATTGGTTGACCACGAACTAGAATATTTGTACTTTTCTATGAAGTGAGGAATAAAATGGATTTTTTTCATTCCAGAAATGTTATATATAGAATGGCTCTTCAGGATGATGAACAGATTAATCATTTTGACAGAAAACTGATTTATAATATTGTGGTATATAGACACTTAAGCAAAGAAAGATTCAGTCATTCATTTATATTTTAATTCAATAAATATTTATCAAGAGCCTACTATGTTCTACACTGTTTAGATCCTGGGCTACAGTGGTGCTATGGACTACATCACGTCTTCCAAAAATTTGTGTGTTGAAGCCTTAGCCTCCAGTGTAACTACTAGAGTAAGGAAGTAGTTAAGGTCAGAACAGTGGTAGCCTGATCCAGTAGAATTGATGTCCTTATAAAAGGAGACACCAGAGAGTTCTCTTTCTTTCTTTATTCTGTGAGGACATAGGAAGGAGGTAGCAATCTACCACGAAGAGATCTCTTACCGGGAACTGAATCAGCTGGCAACTTGATCTTGAATTTCCCAACTTCCAGAACTATGAGAAAATAAATTTCTGTTGTTTAACCCACTCAGTATATAGGATTGTTACAGCAGTCTGAGCAGACTAATACAAGTAGTAAGTAAGACAAAGTCTAATCCACATTCTAGTTTGACAGACTGGACTGAATTTTATTTAAACAAATGATACATGAGCGTTAAGTCCCCAGCGTATAATTCCATAATAAAAACAAAGAAAAGGAACAGGGAGTCCACTAGAAAAATATATATATTAAAAGTTTATAGACTTCCAAGAAAAATAAGTCAAGGTAGCTAACTACTTTCTGTGTGGAGAAGGAAGGAGAAATAAGAAGAGACATCACAGCGGCTTCTTGAACGAGGCATGAATAAAGAGGAGATGGGGGGGTGCCTGGGCAGCTCAGTCAAGCATATGCCTTTGGCTCAGGTTATGATCTCGGGGTCCTGGGATTAAGCCCCTCATCGGGCTCCCTGCTAAGCAGGGAGTTGCTTACCCTGTTCCCTCTGCCCCTCTCCATTGCTCATTCTCTCTTTTTCTCTCTCTCTCAAATAAATAAAATCTTTAAGAAAAAGAGAAAAAACTGGTATTTGGAGAGGTCTGGGAGTCACCGTCTGCTGTGAGAAGATGAAACTGAGGGACAGAACTAAAGCACTTTTCAGTTGAGTTTTAAGTGAGTGACAAAAATGAAAGGAACCATAAAAGGCCTATGCTTAGGCCACATGAGTGACTTGCCTTGGAGTCCTGAGCTCCCCAGAAAGGGTTTCTCCAAAGGGTGAAGGGAGGAAAGAAATCTGGGAAGGCTGCCCTAGGATGGATGAGATGGTCCAGATAAAGGAAGCAGTCTGTTCAATTCCTGTCTCTGGAAGAACAGAGATCTAAATTCCCAACATTCAAGAACAATAGAAGAGATTGTAGAGAAGTAAGTAATTTTCAGATAGTAGCATATGTGTAGGAGTTGACAGGGTTCTAGCAGTAGTATTGCTCAGACAGTAGCAGCAACTTTATACAATCTTAAAAGATTAAAAACAGTTAACCTACTATTTCCTGAACCTTTATCCTATACTCAGGATAATGTGTCTTGGAGAAGTAAATTTTTCAATTATTTCAAGAAAACTAATGAATTGCTAAAGTCTCTGTAGTAGACGCTGTTTGAGTATTTGGTGGGATACAGAGTTCAGAGGACAGATAGGTAGATGAGAGAACACGAGCAGTTTAAAATTCAGTAATTATTAAGTATCTTTGGAAACATTATTGAGTATTTGTTATCATAATATGAGAAATAGCTAACATTTGTTGCATATTTACCATGTGTCAGATCCCATATACTATGTAAATCACCTCAAGTGACTCATTCCTTTGGAGTTCTCATGTGGTTTTTGCCTTCTCAGTATCTGCTATACTTATAACCTAGAATGCTTAACGAACAAATTGTGAATGAATATTTTCACCAGTAGGAAATTCACTCATGGAAGGACTTGGACTTTGTTACTGACTCTCTAGTTTTCAACAGTTTTACCANTAGACATTATCAAAGTTTATTTTTATATTTCCCTTTTGGCACTGTTTTCTTTCTACCATGATTTAAACTATTCTGTGCTTCCGTAGACTCCCCCACTTTAGAGAGGAGTAAGGTGTCTCTGAACTCCACATACTTTTATAGCATAGGAACTCAATAAATGTTATAAATTGGTTGACCACGAACTAGAATATTTGTACTTTTCTATGAAGTGAGGAATAAAATGGATTTTTTTCATTCCAGAAATGTTATATATAGAATGGCTCTTCAGGATGATGAACAGATTAATCATTTTGACAGAAAACTGATTTATAATATTGTGGTATATAGACACTTAAGCAAAGAAAGATTCAGTCATTCATTTATATTTTAATTCAATAAATATTTATCAAGAGCCTACTATGTTCTACACTGTTTAGATCCTGGGCTACAGTGGTGCTATGGACTACATCACGTCTTCCAAAAATTTGTGTGTTGAAGCCTTAGCCTCCAGTGTAACTACTAGAGTAAGGAAGTAGTTAAGGTCAGAACAGTGGTAGCCTGATCCAATAGAATTGATGTCCTTATAAAAGGAGACACCAGCGAGTTCTCTTTCTTTCTTTATTCTGTGAGGACATAGGTAGCAATCTACCACGAAGAGATCTCTTACCGGGAACTGAATCAGCTGGCAACTTGATCTTGAATTTCCCAACTTCCAGAACTATGAGAAAATAAATTTCTGCTGTTTAACCCACTCAGTCTATAGGATTGTTACAGCAGTCTGAGCAGACTAATACAAGTAGTAAGTAAGACAAAGTCTAATCCACATTCTAGTTTGACAGACTGGACTGAATTTTATTTAAACAAATGATACATGAGCGTTAAGTCCCCAGCGTATAATTCCATAATAAAAACAAAGAAAAGGAACAGGGAGTCCACTAGAAAAATATATATATTAAAAGTTTATAGACTTCCAAGAAAAATAAGTCAAGGTAGCTAACTACTTTCTATGTGGAGAAGGAAGGAGAAATAAGAAGAGACATCACAGCGGCTTCTTGAACGAGGCATGAATAAAGAGGAGATGGGGGGGTGCCTGGGCAGCTCAGTCAAGCATATGCCTTTGGCTCAGGTTATGATCTCGGGGTCCTGGGATTAAGCCCCTCATCGGGCTCCCTGCTAAGCAGGGAGTTGCTTACCCTGTTCCCTCTGCCCCTCTCCATTGCTCATTCTCTCTTTTTCTCTCTCTCTCAAATAAATAAAATCTTTAAGAAAAAGAGAAAAAACTGGTATTTGGAGAGGTCTGGGAGTCACCGTCTGCTGTGAGAAGATGAAACTGAGGGACAGAACTAAAGCACTTTTCAGTTGAGTTTTAAGTGAGTGACAAAAATGAAAGGAACCATAAAAGGCCTATGCTTAGGCCACATGAGTGACTTGCCTTGGAGTCCTGAGCTCCCCAGAAAGGGTTTCTCCAAAGGGTGAAGGGAGGAAAGAAATCTGGGAAGGCTGCCCTAGGATGGATGAGATGGTCCAGATAAAGGAAGCAGTCTGTTCAATTCCTGTCTCTGGAAGAACAGAGATCTAAATTCCCAACATTCAAGAACAATAGAAGAGATTGTAGAGAAGTAAGTAATTTTCAGATAGTAGCATATGTGTAGGAGTTGACAGGGTTCTAGCAGTAGTATTGCTCAGACAGTAGCAGCAACTTTATACAATCTTAAAAGATTAAAAACAGTTAACCTACTATTTCCTGAACCTTTATCCTATACTCAGGATAATGTGTCTTGGAGAAGTAAATTTTTCAATTATTTCAAGAAAACTAATGAATTGCTAAAGTCTCTGTAGTAGACGCTGTTTGAGTATTTGGTGGGATACAGAGTTCAGAGGACAGATAGGTAGATGAGAGAACACGAGCAGTTTAAAATTCAGTAATTATTAAGTATCTTTGGAAACATTATTGAGTATTTGTTATCATAATATGAGAAATAGCTAACATTTGTTGCATATTTACCATGTGTCAGATCCCATATACTATGTAAATCACCTCAAGTGACTCATTCCTTTGGAGTTCTCATGTGGTTTTTGCCTTCTCAGTATCTGCTATACTTATAACCTAGAATGCTTAACGAACAAATTGTGAATGAATATTTTCACCAGTAGGAAATTCACTCATGGAAGGACTTGGACTTTGTTACTGACTCTCTAGTTTTCAACAGTTTTACCATTTACTTAGATAAAGGCATAAACAGCACAATCATCAGAGTCTTCGTTGATGTAGATCAGAATGGAAGACGTAAAGCTGTAAGTAACGTGGTCTTTAAGATGATCTACCTAGCTTATGATGATGAGTTTAAATCAATATGTATAATATTAAGTACATTTTTATTATAATTTATTTTATCATCCTTTTTACTTGGAGGGAAAATGACTAATTATTTCACAAATTTTGTCACTTACCACATACAACAAGATGCTAATTTGGCAATTGTAATTGAGGAGCCTGAAGACCACAGGTATGCTATTTATGAAACCCTAAACTGAGATGTCAGACTAAGAGGAATATTTCAAAGGGAAAAAAATTCAGTTACACAATTCTTAATCCCTCACCTACATCCAGGCTCTTAAAAAATCACATTGTTGGTGATTAATAAAGAGTTGAGAGCTACATTTTGGAGATAACTGTTGATAAACTGTGAGTCTAGCCATTCCCAAGTGTAAAGGGTAATTAACTGATGCCTGACCCTTATCCCAAGCTTGGTGAGACTGGCTTCAACGGAAGTGTGTGGAGAGCTTGATATGAGTTTCCTGAAGTTGGAGTGATACAGTGGATACTGTTGGACTCCTGCAGGTAAATCCAAAAGGGGAGGACTGGAATGTCTAGCTCTTCCAAATGTGGAAGCAAATAAGAGGGAACTGACTTGGGGTCAGCCTTTATTTTCCAGAATTTTTCTGGACAAAGGATATGAACGTTTCCCAGAGACTAGCTATTGGACGTGTGGGTAAGACAAGTGGCCTACGTTTTCTTGGATCATGTCCAAGACGACTTTCCATGGTCTGGAAACCTCTGCAAAGAGAAGCCTTGAATATCAGTGGATTCTTTGGGGGCTACCAAATAAGTAGTAGGCAGCAAGACACAGCAGCATTAAGGTAAAAATGCATGACAGATCACCAGGGACTGAATCTCTGAAGGGGCCATGTGTGATAAGTTGTTGCTGAAAATCTGCCACAAGTCCTTGAAACCACACCCTTGGGTGGTCCCTTCCCAGGCTGACTCTGTGTTTTATCACATGATTTATTTTTGTCAATGGGATATAAGCAAACTTGCCATAGCAACAATTTGAAAAGCACTTATGCATCAGATTGCCCTCTCTTTTACTCTTCTTTGTACCCTGCCATGTAAAGAGAGCATGATATCCTCCTTAAAGAAGAGACACATAATCTAGTTAAACCTGCTGTTCCTGCTAACAGTAAAACCACCTCCAAACATGGGACTAAGGTTAGCCATCTTTTGACCACTCAATCAAGATGAAACCAGCCTGGCCCAATCAGCAGAAAGACACACCTGAACAATGGACTACTAAGAAATAATAAAGAGCTGCTGTTTTAAGTTACTAAGTGTTGTGATAGTTTGCTCACAGGAAAAGTTAACTGACACACCTTAAAAGTTCCTTTGAGAGAAAGGAAGCTTTAGATATTAGCCAGGTCTAAAAAAACTTAGTATGAAGCTTATGGCAGTAGTAGTCAAGTAAGAACTTTGCTGCCCTTCTTTATCTCTCTTCACTCTGCACTTTTAATTCCAGAGTGTTCAGAAATACCAAAAGCAAGCTGAGTGAAAAGTGGAGAGAGAAGGGACAAGCCCTGGCACTCTGATGTAGGTGGGATTTTTCATTATTTCAATAACGACAAGGCTTATTTTCCCCCTACATTTGAAACCTGTTGTAATTATATGANGAAGAGACACATAATCTAGTTAAACCTGCTGTTCCTGCTAACAGTAAAACCACCTCCAAACATGGGACTAAGATTAGCCATCTTTTGACCACTCAATCAAGATGAAACCAGCCTGGCCCAATCAGCAGAAATACACAACTGCCCAATGGACTACTAAGAAATAATAAAGAGCTGCTGTTTTAAGTTACTAAGTGTTGTGATAGTTTGCTCACAGGAAAAGTTAACTGACACACCTTAAAAGTTCCTTTGAGAGAAAGGAAGCTTTAGATATTAGCCAGGTCTAAAAAAACTTAGTATGAAGCTTATGGCAGTAGTAGTCAAGTAAGAACTTTGCTGCCCTTCTTTATCTCTCTTCACTCTGCACTTTTAATTCCAGAGTGTTCAGAAATACCAAAAGCAAGCTGAGTGAAAAGTGGAGAGAGAAGGGACAAGCCCTGGCACTCTGATGTAGGTGGGATTTTTCATTATTTCAATAACGACAAGGCTTATTTTCCCCCTACATTTGAAACCTGTTGTAATTATATGGAATCTAAAAATATGTATATCTCTAAAAAATACAATCACTATGTCTTCACCTGTGATAAGGTTAGAAGTTGTCATTTCTACTGTTAAAAGCAAATCCTTAAACCAGATGTGTTTTGAACGAATTCTTAATTCACAATAGAAGTTGCTCACAGCAAAATGAAATATGTTCTGCATTCACTGCTGTTTGTTCTCATGGATTTNTAGATATTAGCCAGGTCTAAAAAAACTTAGTATGAAGCTTATGGCAGTAGTAGTCAAGTAAGAACTTTGCTGCCCTTCTTTATCTCTCTTCACTCTGCACTTTTAATTCCAGAGTGTTCAGAAATACCAAAAGCAAGCTGAGTGAAAAGTGGAGAGAGAAGGGACAAGCCCTGGCACTCTGATGTAGGTGGGATTTTTCATTATTTCAATAACTACAAGGCTTATTTCCCCCCTACATTTGAAACCTGTTGTAATTATATGGAATCTAAAAATATGTATATCTCTAAAAAATACAATCACTATGTCTTCACCTGTGATAAGGTTAGAAGTTGTCATTTCTACTGTTAAAAGCAAATCCTTAAACCAGATGTGTTTTGAACGAATTCTTAATTCACAATAGAAGTTGCTCACAGCAAAATGAAATATGTTCTGCATTCACTGCTGTTTGTTCTCATGGATTTCTAAATACAAAGATGAAAAGGACAAAAAACCCTTTGTATTTGGTATAACCTTGAGAATCAATCCTAAGAGTCAAATGTCAAATTGTTGAGTTACTTGCTCTTATTATCTCCCACATTCTTTTAATTGATTCAATGATATAAAGATAAACGCCTTAGGTTACATAGAACATAGAACATAGCACAACATAATGCAATTTCATAAAAGATCTTCTGTAATTGCTTATCACACATGGCTGTGCATGACAGATGGAAACAATAAAGGGATAAGCGAAAAAAAACATTAGGTCAGACCTTATTGTTGAAATGATTTTGTGAATGATCCTGAAATACTTTTTGATACACTTTGACCAAATGTAAGCAGTGAAAATGATTAAATTTCTTAGATATCCCTGGTTATGCACTGGAAATGTTTTTTTTTTTTTAATCAACTAATTGTCTACAGATATGTTATCATATGATATAAGCAAACTATCAAAATTGACCCTGCTATTAACATAAGGCACAACAAAACCTTAGGCATGAAAAGTATGCCAATCTTTCTAAATGCAGACAGGTGCACAGGTAACTTAACATCATTCAGCCAGAACTAAAGTTTAATGGAGAAGTTTAAATGGGAAAATGTAAATCCATTTACACTGATCAATTCATTTACACTGATTTGAAAATGTAAAATGTGAAGTTATTCACTTATCAACTAAATTTTTTTCTGAAAGATACACAATTCCAGAAAAAAAATATGAGATGCTTTGTTGATGTTTCATTATTAGTGTTTTCATTATATAGTCTTCTGAGGATTCTCTATTCTGCAGATATCATGTGAAGCATTTTAATAATAATTTGATTAACTCTCCTAAATTGACAAAGTATGAGAGTGGGATCAGAGAAGTTAAGAGATTCACATAAAACTGATGATATGATTGAGTTCATGGCATGGTTAATATACAATCAAGAATTTTGTTCCTATCCTAGAATTTTCAAATGTTTCCTAATAGTAAGAAGGCTTGAAGGCATGCTTCCAAGGAGTATAGGTGTATGATGTGAATAACACTTCAATGAATATGAATCTTTAATTTCTATTTATAATAAAAATATTAAATTTATACATTCTAATCAGTAATCTTTGTTTTTTAAANAATCAGTAATCTTTGTTTTTTTTTAAAAAATTATGTTATAAATCCCCTTAAAAAAACCCAAACAAACATAAAATACTTATCTGTTTCATTAAGTGGCCTTTCAATCAAGCTATCAAGAGCAGAACACAAAGTTAAATTGAAAAGAGTTGATATTGAATTTCTTTATTTTTACCAGCTTTACTGAAGTACAATTGACATATAATATTGTGCAAGTTTAAGGCATACAATATGATGATCTGACACATGTATACATTGTAAACTGCTTACCACAGTAAGGTTAGATAACACATTTCTGAAATCACAGTTACGTTTGTGTATGTGTGTGTGGTGAGAACATTTAAAATCTACTCTCTTAGCAACATTAAAGTATACAGTACTGTTAACTACTATTTGCATGTATTCACGTTCACATGAAATGCTATACATTAAATCCCCAGAATTTATATATCTTATAATTGGAAGTTTAAACACTTTGACCACCTCCTCCCATTTTCCATACCCCTCCACCCCTGGAAATTACCCTTCTATACTCTGCTTCTATGATTTTTTAATTCCACATATACGTGAGATCACACATTATTTGTCTTTCTTTGTCTAATCTATTTCTCGTTGCATAATGCCCTCAGGTTTCTTCTATGTTGTCACAAGTGGCAGAATTTCCTCTTTTTTATGACTCAATAATATCCAGTTTTGTGTGTGTGTATGTATACATATGTATACATTCATGTACGTGTATATGTGTGTCTGTGTATCATATTTTCTTTATTCATTCAACCATCCGTGGGCACTTAGGTTGTTTCTATATCTTTGCCATTGTAAATAATGCTGCAGTAAACATACAAGTACAGATACCTCTTTGCAATGACATGGATGGAGCTACAGTATTATGCTAAGTATCAGAAAAAGACAAATACCATATGAATTCACTCACATGTGGAATTTAAGACACAAAACAAATAAGCAAAGGGAAAAGGAGAGAGAAAGAGAGGCAAACCAAGAAAACAGACTCTTAACTATAGAGAGCAAAGTGATGGGTAACAGAGGGGAAGCGGGTGGGGGGATGGGGAAAATAGGTGATGGTAATTGAGAGTGCACTTGCTGTGATGAGCGCTGGGTGATATATGGGAGTGCTGAATCACTATATTGTACACCTGAAACTTAATATTATACTTACATTAACTAACTGGAATTTAAATAAAATCTTCTTTCAAAAAGTACAGATATCTCTTTGATGTCCTATTTCATTTCCTTCAGATAATTACCCAGAAGTGGGATTGCTGTATATAATAGTTCTCTTCTTAATTTTAGAGGAACCTCCATAGTGTTATCCATGGTGTCTATACCCATTTACAGTCCCAACAACAGTGCACAAGGATTCCCCTTTTTCCACATCTCACCTTGTTAGCTCTTGTTTTTGTTCTTGTTTTTGATAATAGCCATTCTAACGATGTGAGCTGATATCATTGTGGTTTTGATTTGCATTTCCCTGATTACTTATGTTGAACACCTTTCCATGTATCTGTTGGCCATCTGTATATCTTCTTTGGAAAAATGCCTACTAAGATATTTGTCCACTTTTAAGTAGAATTATTTGGTTTTTGTTTGTTTTGCTATTGAGTTGTATGAGGTGTTTTAAAATATAATCTGCATATTAATCCCTTCTCAGATGTGTGGTTTGCAAATATTTCCTACCATTCCATAAGTTGTCTTCTCATTTTCTTCATCATCCCCTTGCTTTGCAGAAGCTTTTTACTTTGATGTAATCCTTCTTGTTTATTTTTGCTTTGATCTTGATACTTTTGGAGCCATATCTTCTTCTAGGAGTTTTAAGATTCTAGGTCTTACATTTAAGACCTTTATCAATTTCAAGCTAAATTATATGAGTGGTGTAAGAAAGGGGTCCACAGTTTCATTCTGTTGCGTATGTCCTGTTTTTTCAACACCATTTATTGAAGAGACGCTCTTTTTCTCATTGAACGTTCTTGGCACCCCTGTCAAATATCAATTGACTATATATGTGGAAGTTTATTTCTGTGCTTTCGATTCTGTTCTATTGGTCTATGTGTCTATATTTTATGCCAGTAGTATAGTGTTTTGGTTAGAATAGTTTTGTAATATAGTTTGAAATCAGGGAGTGTGATGCCTCCAGCTTTGTTATTTCTCAAGATAGCTTTGGCTATTTAGGGTCTTTTGTGTTTCCATACAAATTTTAGGACTGTTTTTTCTATTTCGGTAAAAGGTACCATTAAAGAGATTGCATTAAATACATAGATGGCTTTGGATAATACTGACATTTAAACAATATTAATTCTTCTGATCTATGAACATGGGATATCTTCCCATTTATTTGGTTTTTCAGTTTCATTAGTATCCTATAGTTTTCAGTGTATACGTTTTCATCTTCTTGGTTAAATTTATTCCTGTTTTTTATTGTTTTTGATGCTATCGTAAATTAGAATGTTTCTTTTTTATTCTTCATATACTTTGTTTTTAGGGCATAGAAACACAACTGACTTTTGTTTGTTGATTTTGTATCTTGAAAATTTACTAAATTCATTTATTAGTTCTAGATGTCTTTCCTGGAGTTCAGAGTTTTCTGCATATAAAATTAGCTCATCTGCACAAAAAGACAATTTTACTTCTTCCTTTCCAATTTGAACGATTTTTTTTTTCTTTCTTTTTCTTGCCTGATCACTCTGGCTAGGACTTCCAGTACTAATGTTGAATAGGATTAGTGAGAACAGGCACTCTATTTTGTTACTGATCTTAGAGGAAAATCTTTCAAGCATTCACCTTTGAGTATGATATTAGCTGTGTGATGTTACACACCATTGATTATGATGTTAGATTGCAATGCTGAGGTATGCTCCAATTTTTGAGAGTTTGTATCATAAAAGGATGTTGAATTTTGTCAAATGATTTCTCTGCAACTATTGAGATGATCATTTAATTTGTATCTTACATCCTATAATGTGATGCATCACACTTATTGATTTGTATATTTTATAATATTTTTGCATCCTACAGTTGAATCCTACTTGATCATAGTGCATTATACTTTTAATGTGCCATTGAATTCAGTTTGATAGTATTTTGTTGAGAATTTTGCATCTATAGTCATCACCGATATTGGCCTTTAGTTTTGACATGCTGTGTGTCCATTTTTCTTTAACTCAAGATTTTTTTTTTTTTAAAGATTTTATTTCTTCATTTGACAGAGAGAGACAGCCAGCGAGAGAGGGAACACAAGCAGGGGGAGTGGGAGAGGAAGAAGCAGGCTCATAGCAGAGGAGCCTGATGTGGGGCTCGATCCCACAACGCCGGAATCATGCCCTGAGCCGAAGGCAGACGCTTAACCGCTGTGCCACCCAGGCGCCCCATATCTCNTATCTCAAGATTTTTTAAAATTAACTTTTGACTTCTTCTTTTGATCTACTGGTTTTTAAGGAGTGTGTTATTTAATTTCCACATTTTTATCAATTGTTCAGTTTTCATTCTGCTACTGATTTCTAGTTTTCATATCATTGTGACTAGAAAAGACACTTAATATAATTTCTATCTTATTGGATTTGAGACTTGTTTTATGACCTTACAAGTGATCTAGAAAATGTTCCATGTGCAGTTAAGAAAAATGTGTATCCTATTGCTCTTGGATAGACTGTTTTGTACAGGTATGTTAGGTCCATTTGGTCTATAGTATTTTTCTAATCATTGATTCCATAGTGATTTTTCTATCTGTATGATCTACCCTTTGTTGAGAGTGGGGTACTAAAGTCCCCAACTATTATTGTCCTGCTTTTTATTTCTCTTTTAGTTCTATTAGTATTTGCTTTACATATTTAGATGTGCCAAAGTTGGGTGCATAAATATTTATAATTGTGATACCTTCTTGATGAAATGACTTCTTTTATCATTATATAATGATATTGTATGTCTTGTGAGCATTTTTAGCTTAAAATCTATTCTTTTCTGTTGTAAGTTTACCTAGGTCTGCTTATATTTGTTTACTTTTAATTTTGCTTACTTTTATATTTGCTTGGAATATCTTTTTCCATTCCTTTACTCTCAGCCTATGCGTCCTTAAAGCTAAAATAAGTCTCTTGTAGGCAGCATAGCATTGGATCTTTTTTTTAATTCCATATAGCTTTTTATATCTTTTGATTGGATAAGTTAATCTATATACTTTCGAAGCAGTTACAGTAGGCAGGGACTTACTATTGCCATCTTGTTTATTGTTTTCTGGCTATTTCAAATGATTTGTATTTGAGTTTATTGATTCTTTAACATGCCTTTGAAGCCCTCTATTGAATTATTTGGTTTAGTCAGTATGTTCTTCAGTTCTAGGATTTCTGTTTGGGTATCTTTGAGGGTTTCTTTTTTTTCTTTTTTTTTTTTTTCTTTTTATGTTCAGTTAGCCACTGTATAGTACCTCATTAGTTTTTGATGTAGTGTTCAGTGAGTCATTAGTTGTGTATAACACCCAGTGCTCATTACAACACATGCCCTCCTTAATACACATCACCCTATTACACCATTCCCCAACCCTCCTTCCCTTTGAAACCCTCAGTTTGTTTCCTGGGGTCCATAGTCTCTCATGGTTCATCTCCCTCTCTGATTTCTCCCCTTCAGATTTCCCCTCCTTCCCCTATGGTCCTCCATGCTATTGTTTATGTTCCACATATGAGTGAAACCATATGATAATTGCCTTTTTCCACTTGACTTACTTCACTTAGCATAATCCGCTCCAGTTCCATCCATGTTGATGCAAATGGTGGGTATTCATCCTTTCTGATGGCTGAATAATATTCCATTGTATATATGTAACACATCTTTATCCACTCATCTGTTGAAGGGCATCTCAGCTCTTTCCACAGTTTGGCTATTGTGGACATTGCTGCTATGAACACTGGGGTGCATGTGCTCCTTCTTTTCACTAAATCTGCATCTTTGGGGTAAATTCCTACAAGTGCAATTGCTGGGTCATAGGGTAGCTCTATTTTTAACATCTTGAGGAAACTCCATACTGTTTTCCACAGTGGCTGTACCAGCTTGCATTCCCACCTACAGTGTAAGAGGGTTCCCCTTTCTCCACATCCTCATCAACATTTGTTGTTTCCTGTTTTGTTAATTTTTGCCATTCCAACTGGTGTAAGTTGGTACCTCATTGTGGTTTTGATTTGTATTTCCCTGATGGCTAGTGCTGTTGAACATTTTTTCATGTGTCTGTTAGCCATTTGTATAGCTTCTTTGGAGAAGTGTCTGTTCATGTCTTCTGCCCCATTTTTTGACTGGGTTATTTGTTTTTTGAGTGTTGAGTTTGAGAAGTTCTCTATAAATCTTGAATATCAGTCCTTCATCTGTAGCGTCATTTGCAAATATCTTCTCCCATTCCACGGGTTGCCACTTAGCTTTGTTGACTGTTTCCTTTGCTGTGGAAACGTGGAGATGTGTCTTGAAAGAAGTTGCTGTGGCCGATTTTGAAGAGGTTACTGCCTGTGTTCTCCTCAGGATTTTGATGGATTCCTCTCCCATCGTGGTCATTTATCCATTTAATCTTGTGTATGGTGTAAGAGAATGGTCCAGTTTCATTCGTCTATGTGTAGCTGTCCAATTTTCCCAACACCACTTATTGAAGAGACTGTTTTCCATTGGATATTTTTTTCCTGATTTGTCAAATTAGTTGACCATAGAGTTGAGGGTCCATTTCTGGAGTCTCTATTCTATTCCATTGGTCTATGTGTCTGTTTTTGTGCCAATACCATGCTGTCTTGGTGATCATTCCTTTGTAATATAGCTTGAAATTAGGCAATGTTATGTCCCCAGCTTTGTTTTTCTTTTTCAACATTCCATTGGCAATTTGGGGTCTTTTCTGGTTCCATACAAATTTGGGGATTGTTTGCTCCAGCTCCTTGAAAAATGCCAATGGTAATTTAATAGGGGTGGCATTGAAAGTCAATTGCTCTGGGAAACGATAGACCTTTTAACAATGTTTATTTTTCTAACCCATGAGCATGGAATGTTTTTCCATCTTTTTGTGTCTTCCTCAATTTCTTTCATAAGTGTTCTGTAGTTTCTAGAGCATAGCTCCTTTACCTCTTTGGTTAGGTTTATTCCTAGGTATCTTACGGTTTTTGTTGCTATTGTACATGGAATCAATTCCTTAAGTTCTCTTTCTACAGTTACATTGTTAGTGTATAGAAAAGCAACCGATTTCTGTGCATTGAGTTGTATCCTGCCACATTGCTGAATTGCTGTATGAGTTCTAGCAATTTGAGGGTGGAGTCTTTTGGATTTTTCCATATAAAGTATCATGTCATCTTCAAAGAGAGAGAGTTTAAGCCAGCTCTTAACCAAAATGAAGAATCATATTGACAATAATATATTAATAGTAAGAGATTTTAACACTCCACACTCAGCATTGGACAGATCATCTAAGCTGACTATCAACAAAGAAACAAGAGCTTTGAATGACACATTGGACCAGATGGACTTTGTAGATATATACAGAACATTCCACCCTAAATCAACAGAATACTCATTCCTCTCGAATGCACATGGAACTTTCTCCAAAAGGGACCACATACTGGGTCACAAATCAGGTCTCAGCCAATACCAGAAGATTGAGATTATTCCCTGCATGTTATCAGACAATACCTTGAAACCGGAACTCGATCACAAGAAAAAATTTGGAAGGAATTCAAACACTTTGAAGTTAAAGAGCATCCTGCCAAAGAACGACTGGGTTAACCAGGAAATTAAAGAAGAACTTAAACAATTCATGGAAACTAATGAGAACAAAACACTTCAGTCCAAAACCTAGGGGATACTGCAAAGGCAGTCCTAAGAGGGAAATACATGGCCATCCACGCCTCTCTCAGAAAACTGGCCAGACTTATTATCCAAAAGAAAAGAGGAAGGACCCAAATTAATAAAATCATGAACGAAAGGGGAGAGATCACGACTAACACCAAGGAAATAAAAACAATTATTAGAAATTATTGCCAGCACTTACGCCAACAAATTAAACACCCTGGAAAAAATGGATGCCTTCCTGGAAGCATATAAACTACCAAGACTGAAACAGGAAGAAACAAACAATCTAAATAGACCAATAATCAGCAATGAAATTGAAACAGTAATAAAAACCTCTCAAAAAACAAAAATCCAGGGCCAGATGGCTTCCCAGGGGAATTCTGCCAAATATTTAAAGAAAAAAATAATACCTATTCTACTGAAGCCATTTCAAAAAGTAGAAACAGAAGGAAAACTTCTAAACTCCTTCTATTAGGCCAGCATTACCCTGGTCCCAAAACCAGGAAAAGACCCCATCAAAAAGGAGAATTACAGCCCAATATCTCTGATAAACATGGATGCCAAAATACTTAACAAGAGCCTAGTCAATAGGATCCAGTGGTACATTAAAAGGATTATTATCCACACCAAGTGGGATTTATTCCTGGGATGCAAGGGTGGTTCAACATTTACAAATCAATCAACATGATAGAGCACATTAACAAAAGAAAAGACCTCAATTGTTGCAGAAAAAGCATTTGACAAAACAACATCCTTTCCTGATTTAAACTCTCCTCAATATCATAAAAACCATCTATGAAAAGCCTACAGCGAATATTATTATCAGTGAGGTCAGGAACACGACAGGGGTGCCCACTCTCACCATTATTGTTCAACATAGTGCTAGAAGTCCTAGCATCAGCAATCAGGCAACAAAAAGAAATAAAATACATCCAAATTGGCAAAGATGAATGTTTCTTTTTTGTTGTTGTTGTTTTTATTTTTGTTTTTTTTTTCTTTAACTTCTCATTTTATTTTTGCCTTATTTTCTAATTTTGTTTTGTTGTCTCTCTGTGTGTTCTTGTAGTTCACTGAATTTCTTTAAAATTATTATTCTGAACCCTTTGTCAGGCCGGTCATAAATCTCCATTTCTTTAGGGTCAGTTATTGGAACTTTATTAGTTTCTGTTGGTAGTTTCCTGTTTGCATGATTCTTCATGATCTTTGTATCTTTGTGTTGATATCTGCACATTTGAGTAAGTGTTCTTTTCTTCCAGACTTTATGACCCTGAATTTCAAGTTCGTATTTGAGATAACCCATCTCCTCTTTTTCATTTCCAAATCCAAACATAATACATGTAAAATATAGTGCACCAGTTTTTTCATTACTTTTTATATTATCTCAGTACAATTAAGTAAAAATGTCCAAATTGCTCCCATCGAATAAGTCACTGTTAAGCTACACAGTTGGTGAAAATTCAATATATTTGATGACAAAAATACATGATGTGTATCATGTGGATGCTCAAAATGGTCACTGATAGAATTGTCAATATCATTTATTGCCTCAGTAAATATGTGATAATAGACTTTACAATGAAGAAAACTGTGATCTTTATGCCTCATTGTAATTTAAGCTTGTGTATAAACTCAGTTTCCAAAAAACTCACTGACCTGACAATATATTCTTTTTATTATTTATTTCCAAGATATTTTCTCTCATATTGATTGCCATCACCTATTTTCAGAGCCTTATTTTCCTTGTACGATTGACTCTTGCAAACGTCACTTTACCTGTTTTTCACATACATCACCAACTTTTTATGGAGTACTACCACATGCACATTCTCAATACGGCATTCCTACAACTGCAAAATAAATTCTAAACGCCCTTGACTGACATTCAGACACTGCTCTTATGTGATTTGCTGTACCAATCTTTCCTCATAGTATCCCCTACCAATATATACTCTAATGCTGTAATCACCAATTTCCTAAGGAAAAAACGTCTGTTTTCTGCCATTTTATGATTTTCTACAGCAATGCTCTTTCCCTCTCCACACATTATAAAGATCTAGCTGTCTGCCACTACTCAACTAAGTTCCCACCTACTCTCCAAAACTTTCCCCAGTTATTCCAGTTTATGTAGCTCCTTCCCTCTGAAGAGCATTTATATATTCAGTATCTACTAAACAGCAGGCTCAGCCTTAGTTATTGTGATTCCCTTCTTCATAGAGGTTTTTGGTTGAATATGGGAAGAAGCACAAGTAAAGATACAATAAGAATATAAGAGTAGGCTGTGGTAGAAGTCTGGGTTGGTGCTAGGGAATAGAAAGGGGCTGCTTACCTAACAATATGAGGGAAATGACATCCTGGAGATAGGGACATGTTCTGAGTCTTGAAAGACCCGAGTTGGTCAAGTGGGGACAAGAAAAATATTCAAGGCTGAGGAAATAACATCGCCAAAGCTTGGAAACATGTCCATGTACTATGTGTATTGTTTATTAGGCTCTAAGTATATATACCTTTCATTCATTCAATAAATATTTGTTAAGTACCTATAAATATGTTAGAAAACATAGCTTCCTGGAAAATAAAATGTTAGGAAAAGGATCTTCCTGATGAATTAAAAATTTTAATGTCAAATAAGATTTTTAATGTAATGTAGCTTTGAATTTGATAAATTTGGTGGCTTTACAATGTTAAGTACCAGGATTCATTCCATCTCTCTGCCTTGCCATCTCCACTTAACTTCCCCCATGAACTCAAGAAAGATTCAGAAGAGATACTGTGTCTTCTCATGTATCAAATTTTAAGAGCAAGGAAAACTTTCCTTAAAGTCCCCAAATAGATTTCAAGTCTCATTGGATGAATGCATCACATGTAAAGCCCAAGCCAGTCACTTATAAGGGGAATTGGATAATAATGATTGACTTGATCAATGAAGAATTACCTTAGGAACTGAAGTGGGAACACAATTCCTTGAGTCATGTGTGGGTACAGTCCACACTTGAACCAAATGGACTCTGCCAGTAAGAAAAAGTTGGAAGTCAATGTCATCCCCCTTGGGTATCTGCAATGACAAGTATTTAACTGTGCCAGATGCTAAAAGGTAAGGTTGAGCAAAATCCATCATATCTGATCTCAAGGAGCTTAGAAAATATTGAGTTAATTATTAAATAGTCACAGAAGTAATTACAAATAACAAATAAGCTTTTTTTTTTTAAGAAAATGTGCAGAGAGATATTACAAGCATTTAACGGTAGACTTTACTTAACATGGCACATCAAGGTTTCCATGAGTAAATGCAGTCAAGCTATAATCTGAATTCTAAGTCAGAGTAAATTAAGTAAAGGATAGACAATTCAAGGGAAAGTAAATTCCTGGCAAAGAAAATAGCATGTGCATAGGCTATGAGGCTAGTTGTAGTACAGTACCTTTGAGTAATGGAAAGGATTCCAGTGTGAATTTTTTAGAATTAGAGAACAGAGAACATGCAGAACTAGCATAGGAGGAAAAGCTGGGCTAGACAGACAGAGTCTATTCTATTAGCACATTTCAGATTGGTCTTCAGAGAAATGAAAAGACAGAAAACTGAAAGCTCAGGATAAGTGAGGTTTCCAGAATGCTGTAAAGTATAAAGATAATATTCAGGAAAACTTTTGGAACTGAGATGATCTGTAGTTAGGATGTGTAAGTGTGCTGTTAACTATGAGTTAGTTTCAAAAACCAATCTGTAGGGGCACCTAGGTGGCTCAGTAGCTTAAGTGGACAACTCTTGATTTTGGCTTGGGTCATGACCTTGAGGTCCTGGGATCCAGCCCTGTGTCAGGCTCTGCACTCAACAGGGAGTCTGCTTGAGGATTCTCTTTCTCCCTCTTCCGCTGCCCCACCCCTCCCCCACTCACGTACGCATGCACTTTCTCTCTAAAATCAACAAACAAATCTTAAAAAAAAAACACACACACACACACAACAATTTGTAAATTAAATCACAGAAAAATATTAGTGTAAAATCTTCTGGAACTATGACATAATCCCAAAATATAAAAGAGAGGATGAAGAAGATACAGAACTTTCCTGATCCATCAGAAACTTACTTTGTTCAGGAAAATTGAACAGATGTATTAATCTAATGTTTCAGTTGGAAGATGAAGTGGGATATGTGTGGTCTCTTGAAATTTATATGCAAACCCCTTGATTTCTTCTCTTTCTTATTCTCTTCCTATCAATCATGAAGTTAAATTGTGCAATTTTCTAAATATTTCTTAAATGCATCCATATCTCTGCAACTCAACTCAAACTACCACCATCCATCCCTCATATCATATTGGGACTGTCATAACTGATCTCTGCCTATACTGGTTAGGATATGCCTAGCTGCAATAAAAGGGGAGGGGTGAGATGGGGCTTCTCTCCTTATGCCCCGAAGTACAATGGCTCAAGCACAATAAAAGTATCATATTCTTCATATAATAGTCCAAGTGGAGTGGTTTTGGTTTGCACACAGCTGTTTCTCATGCAGGCTTCAGAGACTGAACCTCCTTCCACCTTGTGACTCCCTAACGGTATCTACATTCAGCTAGCAAGTGGAAAGAGAGTTTGGAGGCTCTTTAACACCCTTAACCCAGGGGCGGCTCACAGAGCTTCCACTCACATTCTATTGGCAAGAATCTGGTTATTTGCCTCAACCAAGTGAAAGGAGGCTGGAAAACATGGTATAGCTTTGTGCCAAGAAGGAAGAGGACTCATTTTTTGGGTTTCAGCTGGTAAACTCAGCCACACCTGCCTCAAATCATGTAACCCAAACTGTCCTCCAAACTATTATAATCTTTAAAACAGTTTAATCTGTTTAAATGTTTCTTTGTTTACAGCCTTCAAAGATGTCCACTAAATTCTGAACAAAATTCATGGATGTTGATGTGCAATATTTATCTTATCACAATCTCAATTACTGGCCTCATTTCTTGGCAAATTCTCCCTTACCTAAACTTCTTCCTGGTCTTTAGACATGCTGTATTATCTTGCCTCTAGGCTCTGCAGCTTGCATCCTCTTTCTGCCAATAACATTCTCTCTGCCAATTCACTTTCCTAAGTCCCACATATACTTCAAGTCTTAGCTTAAATTTTGCAGGCCCACAGTGGCCATCTCAATCCTTTTCCAGGGGAGGTACTGCTGCAGGTATTCCCACAGTGCTCTGTAATCTCTTTTAATAAAATTCCAGCACATTTAAATTGAGATCTTAGTAAATGTCTCCCCAGTGTAGTTTGTACCTCATGAGGCCAAATGTGTAACTCTTGCACATTATACATAGAAATTGTTGAAGACTTTTAAATCATAAACAGTACTGTCATGCTTGTTTTTAAAAAACATATTGGTTCCAACACAACTGATATTTTAGGACAAAATTGAACATAATGCAAATTATTCATTTCCTTATATGTACTTTTGTCCCCTAAAAACGTTAGATGAATGAAGAAAACTGTACCCAGCTGAACTGTGTTATGTAGGAATAGGCAAAATGCATACATACACACACACACACACACCCCTCAAATATCTCCCAGATAATGTGAGTCACCTGTGTGTGGTATATGCCACTTCCAATCATATTTGGGATTACAACTTTCTATCTAATTTCTAATAATTCTTCTTCCGCCAATTCACAAAAATGCCCAAAAACAACCCTTCTGATACTCACTTCCACAAGCAAATGTTGGGTCTTTTCAGAGGAAATTATCATAATTACTCTAGTTTTTATGCTTCTTAACCATTTTACATGTGAAAAATGGTGTTACCATTTTGAAGGTTTCTATCATATTTCCTAAAGTGTTTTGATAGCTGTGCTGCTAACCTCATCTTTCCCCTCATAAACTCTATTGTTTTTATTTTGTGATTTTGTATAACATGATGGTTTTAGGAACATACGCTATGTTAAACAGAACTGACTGTAACTAAAGGTTAATTTAAGCTAACTGAGCAGGAGTTGGGCGGGGGGGGTTAGTTGTGTATGTGGAGGGATGAAATGGCTGCAGTCTCCTATTTTAGACAGTATCTGAGCTCACAGGCCTACCAGATGATACTGACCGGCGGGCCTTCGTGTGATGTCGTTCTGACAATATCACCCAAGGAACTAACTCTCCTTCTCCATATCCCAGTGCCAGGAAGAGAGAACGAGTGAAGCTAAAACACCTGTGTGGGTAGACGCTCTTTCACGGTCATCTCTGCCACTGAAAGCAGAGAAAGTGCATCTGATCGTGTCTGCAGCTGTGAACATTTCATGCATGTTCTGCTTCATGCAGTCTGCCGGACTACCGTCCTGAGATAACCCAACCTACTCTGTGACTTTACTTTCCATACGAGCTTTTTTAGTTGCCATTCTTTCTCTCTCAGATTTTGCCAGTCACTTCACTTCCACTGGCCTTAGTTTTTTCATCTATCAAAATAAGTGATTGAAACAGCTCATCGATAAGATTTCCTCCTTTCCTTATGAAAGCCTTTCATCTGCGGTCTCACTCTCATTTTACCAGCGCCATATCCAAGCATCAAGGCAATAAGGAAACGGAGGTGTGAATTGAAGAAACTCTGCTGGCAGCATATCAGATTCCTAACCATAAAAGTTATTATACCTTGCGCTCTGTGTCAGCTTTCCACTGATCATTACTCATCTATCGATCAATCTCTGCAGTGATGCTTCTTGGAACACAAAATACCACGAAACATCTGTTAATCTAAAAAATGTAGAGTATGATTCCAAAACCCAGAATTCAAACTGGGAATAGATGACCCTCTCCAAATGTTGCTTGGTGTGATCAGGCAGCAGGAACATTTCCTGGTGTCAGTGCCGAATACGGGGGTTGGGCATGGGAGTGCTGTTTTCCACTGAGGATGGTGATCAGGTGTGAGCAAAAACGGGAGTATTACTGTTTTCAGTTAAAAAAAAGATAAAATGACATGAAAATTTGACGATAAAACATTTAGAATACATCACAAAGGCTACATTTTAAGGGAAAAAAAACTGTTTTCAAAGAGAAGAAAATTTCCAATTTAAAAATAATGTTAAACTGCTTGACTATAAAAATAACACATACACACATTTTACTTTAAACTTAATGCGGGTGAGGGTGCATTGATATATTCTGATCCTTGATCATTAAATGGAATACTCCTGGCAGAAACAAATGTGTGTAGAGATTATTTAAAAAATGGAATTTTTCTCAGATTATTTTTGTCTTCTGTTTGCTTAAGTTTTCTCACCTCATACATGAAGACTTGCAGTTCAAATGATGATACCGACTGTGTACATCAGAATACAAGACTCCAAGTATTTTAAAATGAAATACTAAGAACAGAATGAAATCCTCTTTGGTATTATTAGAAACCTACAGTTAAAAGACCCAACAAAGGGGAATGAAGAGCAGAGGAGATAAAGATGGGATTAAACAAAAAATCCACAGATGAAGACACGTAATGTCAAGCTTACCTCTGAAATGAGAGCCGACACATCAATATCGCTGGAAAAGGCAAAGGTAATTTCAGTGTCTCTAAACATATAGAGGCACTGCTAGAACAAAATCAGAAAGAACTTTATCAACAGTAGGTGCAGCACGCTGTATGCACGGTGGGATTTTTTTTTTTTTTTTAAGTAAGTTGATCTAAATGAGGCCTGCCAGCTATTCACAGTCTCTGTTACATGAGTATCATTTAGGAAAGTAAAATAAGCACTTGGAAGTGCTGATCTCTGAAGACAGTTTATAGCAGATTATCATTTAACTGTTTTTTTCCTTTGCTCTTAAAAAAATAAAAGATAATGGACAGTGGGAGATTGAAGGGGGGGAAAAAGGAATAAAGATGAAATGTTACTGGCATTCAAAAGATAGATACAGTCAAAATTTAGTGAGTTCCACTGTCTCACCTTTGATTTTTCTCTCTGCTTCTCACTTTTCCCCTCTGTTTCATTATTAGTTTCTAAATAGATTATGATAAGCCAACTCTGATTTTGTTTTTCCTCTTAGTATTTTGTTAGAGGAAGCGATACTTTTTAAACAGGTCTATGGTTCCTGGTCACTTTTAAACTTTCTGCATGTTACATGAACACTTCACACAACTCAAAGTATTGAGGCTCAGGACTATAGAATTCACTACGTTTACCTAACATTTGTATCAGTCAGGGTACAAAGAAAAGCAGCAGCAAGATGAGTGGTATAGAATAAGTGACTCAGTACAGGGGTTGGATCTTAAGCAACTGTGGGAGTGGGTGGAAGAATTTCTGCAGGTTAATGTCTTTCTGTCTAGTGTTAAACCTAAGTCATCATGGCTTAGGTAGATAGTAATAAAAAAAGAAAAGTTGAATTTAGGAAAGAATAAGGGCAAAATGGAACCCAAAAGAACGAAAAAGAATTCACACCTGTCTTGTACGACCTCCAACTTTGATGCAATGTGTGCCTGTTAAGAAAGCTGCCGCCCCTCACCACAGAGCTACACGTGCACTTGGCGTGGGATGCAGAGAAGGTGAAGGAGGAGATTCGGCAGGAACTGAAGGTCCAGGTGCTTCCTTACACCAACAAAATGAGCCATCGAATCCGTGACAACATGCCAGACCTATTGTGGTGCCCAACATAGGTCTTCAGAGTATGAAAAGATATAGTTGCTACTTCTCTTTGCCTTCCAGTTTTGAATGCTTCTTATGACAATGCTAACACAGAAGCACACAGTGAAGGGAATTTGGGGTAACACAGTCCCAGATTAGTTAAATTAATACAGTGTGAATTCACTCAAGTCCACTCCCTGGTGAATTTCCATCCACACATTCTTTTAACCAAATGACTTCCAAATAAAGACAAGAACAAACCAAGACTTTGCCTAACATGCTGAAAGCACTCCTTCCACAACTTAAAATATGCTAACAGTGTCTGCCAAAAAGTCAATTTTTTCCCAAAAGAAAGTTCTTCTAGATGAGTCATACCCTTAGGTATCTTATAACTTAACACACTGAGATTATAAGAAAAACTATTAATACAACTTATGTTAGATGGTAGGGGGATGGGAGGGGGGAAGAAAAAAATTGATTCATATGTGCGTAGACATAATATCACATTGAAGAAGAAATACTCATAAGTATTGCGGTGCATGTTTCCACAACTAATCATGGCCAAAGTTCTTCCACTAGCCATTACATATTCCCTTGAATAGTCAAGGTTTCTTGCATGGTGGGTCGTACCAAACCTTCATTCCTTAAGGATCTGCATCATTAGAAATTCTGTAAGATTAGACTGTGGTAGTCTTCTATGAACTTTAATCAGAAGATGTAGAAATTCTAAGAACTTTGGGCAATCCCCTGCATTCCAGACATGTCCCTTCTCACCCATACTGTACAGTAGCCATTCGATGCTCCTTTGCAGTCGGGATAAATTACCCCAACCCTAACTTTCTTCACCTGATTGTTCTCCCTCTCTCTCTCAGCATTAAGACACAAAGCAGCAATTTGAAGTTTCAACTCTAAGTTTAATGAAACTATTGGTTTATCCCTTAATGGAATTATTTCCCTTTGGGAACTAGAACCTCTAAGACCATTAGAGTCCAGATTTGCATGGATAGGAAACAAACATTTTTTACGGAGCTAAGAGTAAGAAAGACACATTTTAATTCCTGGACTGGTGAATCATGGCTATGGAAAGAAAAAAAATCATCATAAATTAGTCACTGATTTAAAGCATATATTCTATCCTGGACAACATTACCATAGTGTACCACCATAACTTATATTTCAATAGGCCAGTTCACTGTTCTATCAGATAAGCTGTTTTTAGAAGATGGGTAAAATGAAGTGAATCCCATGGATATAGTCATATTACTGCCCTTCAATTTCTATAAAATTCTGTTTGAGGACCATGAATTAAGCTTCTGTAAGTCCATGGACTTGGCAAAAGTATCATGGGCAAGGAAGGCAAATCCAGATCCTGAGTGTCTATTGAAGTGAGAAAAACAAAACAAAACAAAAAACCCATTGCTCTTTCCATGATAGAAGTAGTCTAATATAATCAACATGACACACGATGCTTGGCTATTACTTTTAGGGGATGAAGCCATAACGGATCTCACTGTTGGCTTCTTCTTTTGTCAAGTTGGCCACTTAGCAATAATCAAGTTGGCTTTAGAAAGCGGAAGACCATGGTGCTGAGCCCTTACTTGCACTCTATCCCTGATGCCATGAGTACTTTATTCACGACCAGGTTGGCTGAAGTAAGAGGCTGACTGGTATCCACAGAAAGGGTCTTCTTGTGCACCTAACTATACAAATCCTCCTCTGTAAAGAGATTTCTGTTTGATGAGCATTCACAAGCAACTGAACATCCTCATGCTCTTCGATCATTCAAAGAGATCTATCCACATATACATTCCCCAGTCATCGATCTTACCAATTTTCAATTACCTTCCTTACAATCTATGACCATTCAGTCAAACCACTAGCCACTGCTCATGAATATCTGTTGATCTCTAACTCTGGCCACCTCTTCTTCCAGGAAAAATAAATCAAGCACACTGCTTTAAGTTCTGTCTACTGAAAGGACTTGCCATCATCATTGTCTTCAAGACCATCCTATAGTTGGGCTTCAGGACAGCAGACATCTATTTTTGTGTGGTAAATATTGTCCAATATCATCTATAAACCAAGACTGAATTCTTTTCTTTCTCAATCAACTGATAATATTGAACTCCCCAAGAGACCAGAGTATGAGCTAAGGGGTATAAGACAATGTAGCAGAGCTATGGCCCTATGTGAGATGGACTTAAGCAAAAACTGTCTTAATTATTACCTCCATAAATCCATACTGTGACTGATAGACCACAGTGAAATTTCAGATCTTCAGTTATTAGTGTCAGTTCAAACTTATGTTGGTAAGCACCTTAAATTATGATTTCTTTACTCAAAGCAAAGACTCTGAGAAATGGCTTGGATGACATATAAGAAGGCTAGGAAGAAGGTAATAAAGTCTTGGCTCTTGTATGGTTGTTCCTCCAAGAACCTGATTCTTCATTTTATTTAAATGAAATGGCATGAGATGGCATAACCAAAGAATTGGTTAAGGAATCAAAATTCTGGGGCGCCTGGGTGGCACAGCGGTTAAGCGTCTGCCTTCGGCTCAGGGCGTGATCCCGGCGTTATGGGATAGCCCCACATCAGGCTCCTCCGCTATGAGCCAGCTTCTTCCTCTCCCACTCCCCCTGCTTGTGTTCCCTCTCTCGCTGGCTGTCTCTATCTCTGTCGAATAAATAAATAAAATCTTTAAAAAAAAAAAAAAAGGAATCAAAATTCTATATAGTAGTGATTCAAGTCAGATTTCTGTTCATCAGATCTAAAGCTTTTCAACTCATACAAATCAGTGAGATCTTTAGCAGTATGTCCATCTGTGGAAACGTGGTCTATTAGTCAATGCCAAATATCTCCACAGAGAAGACTATTAGATTACTGCTTTGTCTCTGCTCCCCGTTAAGTTAATAGCACCTATTTGTCTTTGATAATTTACAGCCTCAACTTGGCTACAGCCATTTTAGGATTTCATCATCCCTATTGCATTAAGGGACCTTGGTTTGACAATAGCATTTCTTGTTTTTATTTCTAGGCTAAAGAGAACAAAAACAGCTGTTGGGGTTCATGTGTAGCTCAGTTGGTTAAGTGCCTGACTTGGTTTCAGCTCAGATCATGATCTCCTGGGTCGTGGAACAGAGCCCTGCTTTGAGCTCCTTGCTCAGTGGGGAGTCTGCTTGAAATTCCTCTCCCTCTGTTCCTCCCCCCCACTTGCACATGCATGCTCTCTCTTTCTCTCTCTCTCAAATAAATAAATGAATAAATCTTTAAAAAACAAAACTCCAGCTCTTCAATAATAAAGAGCTATAACATAGCTCTGCAAAGCTTTCCTCATGAAGGAGTATTTTCTGGACCCTTCTGGAGGATATATTAAAGGAATAGCAGGAATTTACCTCATAAATCATATCTAACATTCCAGTCTCTCTAAATTTTTGGATAACTTCTCTACAGTATACCCAAAACTCTGGCATTTCAATATTCTCTAGTGTAAGCTACATTTGGGTCCATATGTCAGTCAACATCAAACTGTTAGAGCCACTACTCCTTTCTATTTGAGCTAATAATTCAGCTGAGAATCTTACATCAATAGACTCACCCAATCAAATATTGTACTCTTTCCAGCTGAACCCAAGACCCTTAGGATCCATTTTCACATATTTTCTCCCAGATTTCTGTCCATATAAATTGGGAAAATAATGCAAATATCTTGGTATATATCACAGTACCAATTATTCATACTTTCCAATTCATCTTCTGGGACCACGTGGGATTTAAGTCTAGTTATATTTCTACAATCTATCTTCTGAGGAGGATCAATAGTCCTTTATAAACAGACATTAGGAGATACTCAGGCAAGGACAAACTAACTTCCTAAAATAGAGGGAAAGTCTACTCTTACTAGCAAATGAGGCTTAGAATTTAAATAATTGAGGTCCCTGGTTTCATGAAAATCTGCTTACATGTTCCACTCCAATTTTCAGAAATTCTTTCCCAATCAATGCCCTATATCTAATATAAGAGTTCCTATAAGCAGAGGAATTCAAGTTGCATTGTAATTCCACAACCTGCAGGAACAGATTTTGGTTTAGTTTTCAGAAATCTCAACCATGTAGCTATAAGAAATAAGAGTTTCTTACAGGGCAGTCCTGGAGTTTTTCTAATCCCTTGAACTTGAGTGAAAGATTTATGACCCTAGGCTCATCATTTTATTTCTACAAGTCCTCCACTGTATTTATGAGCTAACCAACTCAATTTTACTGCTTATTTTCACTAAAGTGTTTCATAGTAGCAACTACTTGTCACGCATTCTATCTCCTTCCTCTTCCTAGGTGCTTGAATACAGGTATCTACACATGATAACTTTAAGTAACCATGTCACCACTGCATGCCAAGACTACTAGTGCCTGCTTTACAAATGGAAACAACAGGAGATAGAGGTAATAGAAGAGAGAAACCGAAGTAGTTTGGAAAAATCGTATTTTAGTGTTTTTATTTCTAGTGTTAAGTGGACCACAGGAGGTAAGGAGGTAGGGAGCCTTCTAAAAAGCAAAATAGAATTCCTTACTTAAGATTATTCATCCCAAAGGACAACTGATTTATTTCTCATGAAAACAGAACATGTAGATAGACTACTGATTAGCTTGCTTTATCAGCTAGAGAGATTAACCTCTCAGCACTTATTTTTATACCAAAATAAAACGATATCTTTCATGTGCTAATTTTTGTGTCAGCTTGGTCTAAATGCATCATGAAAAGTAGAGCTTGCATCCTTTACCAGTTAAGAAAAAAAAAAAAAAAAGCTATGTGGTCCCAACTAAATCTAACTAGCAAGAGGCTGCCAGGAAAGGCATAAGGTACCTCCTGTTAAGTAAAACTGTGTATCCCTATTGCCTTGAGTCATACAGTCAGTAAACATTTGCTTTTTCAAATACAGCATTTAGAAAGACCATGGATTTTCAAACTTGGGAATGGCCATAAGTTAAAAAACAAAAACAAAAACAAAACAGTGACAAAACTGACACCAGTCAGGCAAGTCTTCAAAACAGAATGATCTTTTGGCAGCACTGTCAGTTTCACTGTTCTGAAATAAATAGGGGTCTACTGCTAAGATGCCAGAGAAACACTTCATTACCCCCATGAGTCCTGGATGAGTGACTAGGTTTGTGTGCACAAATTGATGGGTGGAGTGCACTGGATATGGCTCTGTTTACTGTTAAATTTCTAGCGGCATAGTGAGATGCCCGCTACAAGAGTCTCTGATGCAGCCAGCAGGAAAAGTGAGGATAGTTTGGGACACAGAGAAATTCTACTGCCTGTTGTTATTCTCCACTGGCTCAGAACAGAAGAAATCAGTTAGAAGTCACAGAGGGAAATTGAAGTACTAAATTTCATTTGGTTTCAAGTTGGGAAAAAATAAAGTGTTAGTCACACAGAGAGGAAGAGCATATAGAATCCAAAGTGGTCACACACACAAAAATCTTGGAAGATCACCGAGGCCAATGGAGATGAGGGCCACTAGGCACTGTTAAGAGGAGGATATTTTGTCTAACAGTAGAGGTATATAATTTCAAGTGTTCCAAGCTTGAAAATAACCTTAAGTTTTATTCTTACGAAGCTAAATTCAACTACTGGATCAAAACCAAGTCTTTAATATGACATCTCCCAAAGAATATGTACGCCAGAAATAACTGAATAAGCAGGTGGCTCCATGCAAGAAACAATCTCATATTTTTTGGCAGGCAGTTTAAATGTTAAGGTCCCTGACTCTAGAGTCAGCTAAATCTGAGTTTGAATCCTGACTATGTTTCCTATTAGCTACATGACCTGGGCAATTACCTTAACTTCCCCTACCTCCAATTCCCACAGGAAATACTGGTGGTCAGTGCTTATATTGCCCTTTAAGAGTTATTGTCAAGGTTAAATAAGCAAATGTGTATAAATCACTTAAATTTGTTCATAGTAAATATACTCTAACTCTTGCCTCTGTTTAGACCCAAACCTTAGTACTTATGTAAATAGATGGGATTGATTTTCCTGCACTCCATTTGCTACTAAATCAGAAGATTTCTTGGTTAAATCTTTTGGTGAAGTGCAGATTGATGTTTTCCTGCATCCTAGTAACATTCAGATAAACTTCAGGAGACACAAGTAGCTAATAAGCAGCAAATGTGAGCAGCAAACTCTTCAAGAAGTCATTGCCCAGTTACCAGCATTGAAGCTCCCTCTACTACTGCCTTAGAAATCTCACATCTCCCCTCACTCAGAAGACATTCAATGTCCTCCCAGTCGGGGAATATCTGACACTTCAACAAAATCTCTTCAATTCTATCTTCCCTTTCGAGAAGCGAGTATCTCATACTATCTAGGCTGGGGTATAAAATAATTTTTTAATTAGCTTTTTGGAATAAATGCTTGCTATGCCCACAGTGAATATGTCTCAGGGAAGTTATATGCATAACAATACTACAGAAACTCCCTGGGTACCTGAGTATTTACTGGATTGAGTAGTGAAGGTTCAAACATTTCAGATACATAATACTACCTGAAAATAATTCTTCAATCCAGGACTTTAAATATAACACAAGGGTTTACTGACAACTACTGAGTTCATACTCAGTAGCAGAAACATATGCTGGGTACTATTATACATACATATTACAGAGCTGCACTGCTCAATATGGCAGCCACTAGTCCTATGGGGCTACTGAATACTTCTGAAAGTGGCTATTCCAAATAAGACATGCTCTAGGGGCACCTGGGTGGCTCAGAAGGCTAAGCGTCCAACTATGGGTTTCAGCACAGGTCATGATCTCGTGGTTGTGGGATCAGGACCCATGTCAGGCTCCGCACTCAGTCTGCTGCAGAATCTTTCTCCTTCCTCCTCTGGCCCTCTCCACTCACACTCTAAAATAAATAAAAATCTAAAAAAAAAAAAAAAAAAAAAAAAAAAAAAAAAAAAAAAAAAAGGTGTGTACTAAGTGTAAAACACATCAGATTTTGAAGACCTCTTCCAAAAAAGGAATGTAAGAAATCTCAATAATTTTTACTATTTATTGCATATTGAAAGAATATTTTCATCAAGTTGGGTTAAAAATATGTTATTAAAATTAACTTCTTTTTATTTTCTCTGCAATGTGGCTACTATTAAATTTAATAGTATGCATATAACCATCACTACATTTCCACTGGGCAGTGCTGTTCTGAAGAACGAAGAGTGGATTCTAACAGCGATTATAATTTCTCCTTCACTTAGGGATTTAAAACAATACTTAAGTATTACAGCTAAGAAGACAGTTTTAATATGTGATTCTTCAATTCTGTCTTTCTAACCTGGAAAATCTTTTCTTCAGTCTTTTCTATATTTACATTATCTTTAAAAGGCCAGTTTGTTTTCTGAAAAATAGGTAAAAAAGGAGTGTTTTAAATCTTTACTGGCAGAAAAACAAAACGAAACAAAACAACTTTATTGGCAGGATAGGCTATTTTCTACTTGAAATAGGGGCTGAAAACCTAATTCCCCCATTCAGGAATACTATGATATTTCTGTAAAACAATAGTTATTTCTCCTCAGTAGATGAAACGTAGGAAGCCTTCTATTTACTACTTCTGCCATCATCGTTACAGCCTTGTCATTACAGCTTAATACTGTCTTATGAAAAGCAATCCACCCTCCCCACATGCTTCCCCTTCCACAGGAGTTATCTTAACTGGCTTTCTCCATTTCCATATTACAAAGTAGTCTAATCAGGTCCTCCTGGAAACCTCCCTCTATGTTTCTAGATGTTTGCCTTACTTTTGTTTCCAAACAACTAAAAACTTAAAGAAAATTTGTAACAATAGAACATTTTGATTAAATATTTTTCTGGAACCTAAATCAATCAATCAATCAATCAATATTTTTCTGGAACCATTTGTGGATAAGTTGCCAACATAATGTTCCATCATTCCTGAGTATTTAACTATGATTTTCTTTATATAAGGTAACTGCCTTATAAAACTGAAGCACAAATATAAAAATCAGTTAATTATCATTTCACACGAGACAGGCTTTATTTTTTAAAGATGACTAAAACCTAATCTCTCTTCCATCTTACATGTTCTTTCTATAAAGTGAATTTCACATTCCTCCCATCAAATTTGTGGTTTCAGCCTAAAAAAAGGAGGAAGTAGGAAAGTCTTTATTTCCTGTCCTTGCATCTGAGTAGGCTCTGTAACTTCTGAGGCTAAGTCAGAAATGATGATAGAACTTCTGTCTGATTCTCCTGGGATACTCACTATTGGAATCCAGCCACCATACTGTGAGGAAACACAAGCATCAACATGGAGGTCTGGGTTCTGAGCCAAAAGCCAGAATCAACCACCAGACATGTGAATAAATAAGCCTTCAGATTATTCCTGCTCCTGCCAGCAAGTGTTTTCAGCTGGAAACCTTTGATTTCATGGAGCAGAAAGAAATCATCTCCACTAAGCCCTTTCTAAATTCCTAATCCACAGAATCTGTAAGCATGATAAAATCATCATTAGTTAATGCCATAAGTTTGGGAGTGATTTCATATGCAAGAGATAACTAAAATAATACATCATCATCATCCAATCCTCTAACCCCATTCAAGTTTTGCCAATCCTCGTCCTAAACAAACCTCTTCTAACAGAGAATTCAGTTCAGAAATATTACATTCACTTATTAACCTCCTTCAATCTGGAACAATTTCTCAGTCTCTCTTTTCATGATCTTAATGCTTTTAAAGATTACAGGCCCAGGAGCACCTGGGTGATTCAGTTGGTTAAGTGTCCCACTGGATTTCAGCTCAGGTTATGATCTCAGGGTCCTGAGATCAAACCCTGCATTGGGCGGGCTCTGCTCTCAGCCCGGAATGGCTTGTTCCTCTTCCTCTGCTCCCCAACTCACCCCCCAACTCTTTTTCTCTTTCTCTTTCTCTCTTTCTCTTTTTTTCTCTCTCTCTCTCAAATAAATTAATTAATAAAATCTTAAAAAAAAAAAAAGATTACAGCCCCACTATTTTACAGAATGCCCTTAATTTTAGGTTTTTCTGAGATTTCCTTTTGAAAAGATTCTGATTTTGTATCTTTGGCAGGAATACTACAGGACTGATGCTGTGTTTTTCTCATTCATTCCTATCAGCTAGTACATAAATTCAACTTGACCCAATACTGGTAAAATTTACTTAGATGGTCAATTAAGGTGGTATCAGTAAGGCTTCTCCACTTTTTTTTTTTTTTTTTTTTTTTTTGTAATTGTGTTTTGTTGGAAGGTAGTTTGAGATTATATGAATAGCCTGTTTCTTATCAAACATTTATTTATTCATTTAGTCTTTACATAAGTATGAATGCTGGATTCTTACTTTATGCTATGGTATGATCTATTATTATTTTATTTATTTTGATGTCCAAATTGTCCTAGATTTAATCAGTGTGATACACGTAACTGGGTGCTATGCCCTTTTGATGTCTATCACTGTTTATAGGGTATTCTTTATTTCTGAAAAATAAAAATATTTTCTGCTTTCTGATACAATAAGATATTTAAGCTTGCCTTGTACTTCCCTACCCTAGCCTTAGAATCAATTATCTCTCTAAGGAGTCCAAAGTTACTTTTAGTGGAGAATGGTTTTTAAAACACTGTGTCTGGTCAATAAGTATGTTTGTGCTTTATGCTAACCCACGTGCACAGTATCTTTCCTGGCTTTGACAATTCTAGTGCTCTCCTACTGGACCCTAATGCATCTATCCAAAGCTAAAACAATAGGTATACATGATAGTATCTTTACTTTTCATCCACTAGTAAATAAACAAATGGTCCCTTGGTAAGTAATTATTTCCAATACTTTCTCCCAACTCTGTTATTCTAAAGGAATAATACTGTTTGTTCACTAATTTATAGACACTATAATTCTGTCCAGACCAAACACACACACACACACACACACATTTTATACCCTAGATCACTTCACTGGCAAACTAAAGAAGAATGTTTGGTTAAACACATTTTGAGAATTGAAATCCCAAGAGAATTGTGCAAATCTGTTTTATGTGATAATTGACTATATAAAATCTGAGCAGTATAGAATGGTTTGGAATTTTATTTAGATAGTCCCCAGTGTCAAACAAGAGGGAGTTAGGTTTATTCAGTGGAATGTTAATTTCATAAAAATGCAGGTTCACAACTAAGCCATGTTTTCTAACACAATTCAGGATAGGGTTATGAATATAGATAAAATGGTGAACATTAGATAAATAGTCAAAGATACATTGAACAAATTTGGTATCAAAAACAGTTTCAGGTATTGGAAATACATAGATTTAAGACACATTCTCTATTCTCAAATAGTTTATTGTCAACTGGGAAAAGTAACCATATAAATAATTATAATAACAGTGTGATGAGGGTGACAATGGTGATGAGCACATGGTGGGGAGATGCCCAGAAGAGGCTTCCCTACCAATCAGCAAGAGAGGCATTTGGTAAGAAAGGACTCTTGTCATCCTGCTCCTTGTACCAGGCCAACCAAGGTAGGTAACCACGTACAGAACACACTCTTGCAAGCAGCTTTCCTAGTATTGAAATATGAAGATATATATTCATATTCCATATATATATGCTTGTGTGTGTGTATATATATTTTAACCTAAGGGAACTGATGTAAACATAGGTAAATTACAGAACTAGAAATGTTTTCAAGAGTAGAAAAATTCACAGCAAGGGGAAAAATGTCAAAGTCTGAGTTAGTCTCCAAAGAGATATTGTTTACCAATATCTAAAAAAGAGAGCTTTTAATCCCTTCAAATTAGGACTGTGAATTTTAAATAAATAAATAAATGAATGAATGAATGAATAAATAAATAAATAAATAAATAAATACAGAGAAAGCCAAAAATGAAATTATTTTCTTATTCTGAAAACAGAGGCTATGCTACAATACTTAGGACTCTTATCTTCTGCTAACGTGACACGTCTTCAGAACGTATCATTTAATTTACTTCTATTTCTACACTGGCAGAGTGTGTAACATATTGTGTTAAAAAAAAAAAGTCAGTTAAATTTAACCTGGTGGCTTTCTATGTTTATGAAATAAGGTAGAGAATTATAATTAACTAGTTCTCCAGTTTTCCGCTTTAAAAAAAAAAACTTTAAACCACTTATAGATTACTTACAGCCTCAATTTTAAGTTTATTTTAAGTTTGTCCATCTTTAAAAAATATTGGCTTTATCGAGACTGATTATGTTTTCGTGCATTCTAAAATAGCAGGAAGCCATAACGTCTTCCACACTGTGTTAAGTCACAAATTTATTCAGGGCTGCAGATAACTAGTTTTAAATCATTGTTTCATTCCATTATTCTGAGTCCCAGGGCAAACATCATGGGATAAATATACTGTAAATATTTACATTTCTTCACAATAATGGGAATCACAATGCTAAATCCCTATGTATTGCTCTAAATATTTACCCTCCTATGTTAGTAAATGCACTCAAGGACAAGAGCAATCATTCTCAGTGCTCACAAATAAGAGCTGCTTAATCTAGAAAAGTAGGTATTTCCTGTATAGAACAGGAAACTGCAGAAAAAGAAACTAAAAGTCCCATCAAGTTTTTTCCCATATACATATAGGTATATTAGTAATTAATTATATACATAATTATATGTTAATAATACAATTAATTTGATATATATATTTGTACTTTATAAATATATATTATATATATAATATATATTTGTACTTTAAAATCACAAGTACTTGAAGACATCAAAGGACAGTTGTAACTCCTGCTGCTTGTAAAAGATATGGTAAATAGGAAGAGAATATATTCCTTAAGAATGAAAAAGAGACTTAAGTCACCCTCAGAAAGTATCTCTCACTCCAAGAAATGTCCTGGCAACATAGCAAAAAAATTATTTCTTCTTCTTTTAATCAGACAGGTAATTAACACTGAAATCACAAAGTCTCTCTCTGATTATATTTACCTTTACAGCTCTTTCTTTTGTTATTCCCAGTATACTTGACCTACTCCTTTAATAAGAAGGTTCTCCATTGCTAAGCCACTTTTTTATTTTTCCCTCCAATCTGTTTAGCTCTATTAATTTTCACTTCCTTTCCTGTGTAATCTTTATGGTCTACCACTTAAAATATGCATTCACGTTAATTTTCCCAAATTTTTATTAATCAGTGTAAGACTACAGATAAACAGATCTGGCAGAAAAAAAAATACAGTGTTGAAAACTCTGTACCTTAAAATATATTTATAACAATTAAAAGCAGACACAACTTTGGTGCAAGAATATAACCAAATAAAAGGGAAGAATGTGTGAAACTGAATATCAAAGATACATAATTTCCAGCAAATGGCAGAAAACAAGAGAAGGAAACTTTGAACCAGGCAGGCCATGTTAAAGACTCTCTCTCTATATATATGTACATATATATATATATATATATACACACACACACACATATATGTCATATTATATATATGGGATATTATATATATGTCATATTATATATATGGGATTATATATATACCCCATATTTTATATATATATATAATATATATATATATACACAAATCACATCTAGCTTAAGTTTTCATCAAAGGTTTATAAAGAAGAATCTGATATTTTAATCACATAATCTCATATAGTTGAAGCTAAATAGTGTTTGTACCTGTTCTTGCGTGTGTAGGTTTATGTGAGTATGGGTGTGAATGTGTCTGTGTGTGTGTGTGTATATATATATATTTTTTTTTCTGAATAGGTACTACACAGTATATAAATATGCAGTACAAGGAACACTTGAGTGAATAAATACAGATAGTTTAGAAAACAACAGATCTCCTTAAAATCTCTTGAATTATTTTCCGGTATTGTCAAGCAGTGTTTTTTAATCTGGTAGACTCTGTGGCTCTTTGCACACAAGGTTTTGAGCCCAGGGCTCACAGGCCAGCTAAACACCATTTCTTAAGGACTATCACTTGCCCCAAGAGCACACTTGTTTGAGTGGTCTTCAGATAATGCTTTAATATTATTTTATGGATACAGCTTGAACTTACTATGTTGCAGAGTCATTTGGCAGAACATTTGTTCTTTAATTCCTTGGGCAGTTGCATAATCCAAACGGTGAATATGACATTTTATCCTTAGCTGGCCTGAAGACCAGTTATAAATTGGCCAAAATGTTTAATCTTAATTATAAGGATTAAAGCTATCTGTTATATGTACTTTTATTTGTACTGGTCTTTTAAGGGCTTAGACTATTTCTTTCCATATTTTCATGCCCAGCACTGGATATAATAGAAGAAATACATTAGGTTCCTAAAACATGATTGCTGAATTGAACTTTACTGAAAACTAAGTTGTTGGTTCACTTCTTTCCACATATCATTTTAAAATCAATACTATATTGATGTGAAATTGAATAAAATGAAATAATATACAGTATAGATATTACCATAGTAAATAATTAATTTTTCATCGATTTTTTCTACCATTATTATAATAAAGCCACAAATTTCTATTGAGTATCTCTCTACTTTCTGGCAAGTCCTATTTTGCATGCTGGGATATAGTGTCAACAAAATCTTGGATCTGTGCCCAAGGAACTCATGAGTCTTGCAAGGGGGTAGAGTTTGAGGGTGATTTTAACTTAATGTTTTATATTCTGAAATGGAGGTAAGTACAAAAGCATACAGGATATACTCCAATTCATTTTTGGAAAGAGGACTAAAGATTGGTTTTGAAAAGAAGATATACCTAAAGAAACATGTGCTATTTCTGTGCTCACAGTCTAACAAAATGGCCTGCAATAAAGAAATGTTTAATTAATTGTTGAATCTAAACTATGGTTTTTATAATATAATTCCACTATTATTTTCCTTCATGTTCTTCTTGACTGAAAAACAAAAACAAAAACAAAAATCATCTTCCTCTACACTTAAATACACCAGGAATGGTTTAAATTCAAAACAGCATGTTCTGTCCATGAACTATGAACGTCTTATTTTAAATGTGTAAAATAATTTGTGAAGTAGGATGGAATTTGAGATTTTTTAAAGGACATCTTATGAAAGCATTAGAATGAAGTTAATCTGAAAATGCTATCATATAGAAATTGCTTAACAAAATGTAAGTACCATGCCATTATTTTGTTAATCTCATAGTTAATGGGCATCAATATAAGTAAAACTGAGAAATAATCCTGCCCTCTAGTGGTGCCTAATAAATGTTAAAATATACTGAAAACATGATTTTGTTGCTACAGCAAATTCCACATTTACACATATTTGAGTAGAAACACTAAAGTCTTATATTTTGTATTAACAAATAGACATGTTTAACAGTTTTGAATGTTTGGGACATTTCATCTCCTTAGAAATTTAGTAAAATAAATTACGTTACATAAGAAATGTCACCGTTTCTGCTTGTGAATGGTATTATCAATATTGAATTCGATTATTGGATGGAGTCTCTTTCCATTTGAATTTTGATGAAAAATTCACCATCTGGGGAAAATTTACAGCCCTCATCATGTTGTTTATCTCTGCTTAAATGTTGGAAAACCCATATCTCTCTTTGTTGATATAGGACTCAGAAGGATCTGTATAAAGAATGCAATTATCACACCATTTTCTATTTTATCTTTGCATTCTCTATATTCTTAATTATATGGTAGATGACATCTAAAATACATTTATTCCCATAGGCTTCTACTATAACAAAGACAGTATTTTTTCTTAGGTAAACATACCATAATTGTACACACAGAAATTACATCATAAAAGAGAAGATACATGTGTATTGAAATATAAAGACAGAAATCCTAAAATATGGACTATTTGCATTTTTTAAATCTGCACTGATTTTTACTTACAACTGTCATAAAAAAATCAAAACTAGCCTCTATAGAATCATAGCATTAAAAACTATGAGATGTTTTAGAAATAACTATTTAAACTCATTTTACAATATTTACAATGAACAAACACTGAAAAGAGATCTACTGACTTAGTCATGGTTGTACAGTTGGTTGGTTGGTTAGTTGGTTGGTTGGTGGTTGGTTGGTTGACTGAAAGCCAGACTCCACAGCAGAATATTTTTTCCTTATTGTTCAATGCTACTTCCAATTTACACCATATCTACAACTATGATTTTCTGTGGTTCAGAATCTTGTCGTGCCTGCATCCTAATCCTGAGAATCTCTAAATATGCTACTTTACAGAGCAAAAACTAAGGATTTTTGAGATGGGAAGATTATCCTGGATCATCTGTGTGGGCCCAACGTAATCACAGGCTTCCTTATTAGAGAAAGGCAGGAGAGTCAGAGTCAGAAGAGATGTGATGACAAAGCAGAGAAGAAAGAGAGGTCTGAAGATACTGTACCTTGAAGGTGGGGCCACAAGTCAGGAAGACAGGTGGTCTCTATAGACTGGAAAATGAAGGAAACATTCTCCCTGGGGGTCCCCAGAAGATTCACAATACTGAAAGCCACTGTATACCTCTGACCTCAGCAGCTATAATAAATTTGTGTTGTTTTAAGCAGCTTAGTTTGTAGTAATTTGTGACAGCAACAATAAGAAACTTAATACAACACATCTAGATGCTAAATCCCATGAAGTCTGGGTTTATTTTTTCTCTTTTACTTATTCCATTGATTAGAAGTATGGTGCCTGAAATCACAATCTCCGAATCATCTGAGGACGTACTAACAATGCACATTAACGGATTCTAACCTAGAAAGGCTTATCACAGACACCACGGGAGGGGCTCAGAAATCTGTGTTTTCAGAAGCCCTGTAAGTGATAAGTGCAAAGTGTGTAAACCACTGACTTATATAAAAGCATATCTTTCACCTACTACAAGGGAGAAACACAAACTGGGGAAATAAACATATACTTTGACAAATGGAATTTAATTTTAAAACTATCAATACCTTGACATTCACTCCACAATATGATTGATAGATTTATATAATTTAAGAGTCTCAAAGACTTCTTCAATGAAGAAATAGGGAACATAACCCCTCCCCCCCACCACCATTTACTTCCCCATTCAAACAGGATGTGGGGTAAGAAGTCTACAGGAATTGACAGAGTAGTCTAAATACTTCCTAATCTGCCAAAACAGACTTGAAGTAAGCAAGAATAGGTAATTTCTTTCATTAATAATAGATGTATTTAGTTTACAGGTCAATAAATTAATGCTCTAAAGAATAATAACAATTCTGGTTTTGGCTCTTTTTTTTTTTTTAAACTACATGGGTATATGTGAAAATATTCTCTGTAAAACATTCAGCCAAAATAAATAGAGCAAACTAATAATGATTCTTTCATTACTCATCACTTTCTCAGAATCTTCACCCTGGCTGTAAGCATTCTTATCAGTTTTACACTTTCGAGCGCATGCTTCGGGTTATGAGTTTACATGAAAGCTCACTCATACATCCATCCAATGACTCTCCCACCCAAATGAACACACTCACATTTGTGAGTCTGTTATCTCTACATATGTAACATAGACATTACATATGAAGAAAAATAATTTTATAAGGAAATAGAATATGTATATGAGCATATGCACATTCTAGTCGCGCACACACACAAATAAGATACACTTATCTTTGTCTTGGAGTTCTTTCTATTTTGGAACACTTATGTGTATCTTATATGTTTCATAGGCTACATATTATTAAAAAGAGTGAGCACTCTAAAATTCGTTTTATTAAGCCCCGGATGATGCACATTTACATTTTCCAAGTTTTCATAGCTTTGTTAACACATACACACATATTTATGTATACACGTATACATTGTATCAGCGGAGTGTAACACGTCAGTGAACTGCTATGATTAGAATTACGTCATCAAGTCCTAACACATAATGCCTGTTTAATAAACATCTTAAATAAGTGAAGGGCTGTATGATCCAACAGTAACAGAATAAAATAGTGTCACCATAATCTTACCAGTATTATTAGTAGCATCTGTTAATTTAGCAGATGCGTGATTAACCTAATATTTTGTTTAAATGGATTACTGATGAGGTTGAACAAGTTTCCTTATGTTTATGTGTAAATATATTCTTTGTGTCAAATTGTTCCTATGTTTTGCTTTTATATCTACTAAGAGTTTATTTATTTTAGCTTTCAATTAGATTGAATTCTATATGTCAGAAACAAATTATGACTTGGAAGATACTTAACATGACCGGGTTTAAGATAAGAAATACCTAGATTAGGTAGATAGTCAAACCTCTTTTCTTCACATATTCCAAAATGAGGACAAATATTTTATTCTTTTTTATTTTGGGAATCAGTCAAAGGTCCAGTGTAAGAAATATAAAGCTGGAAATGTAAAACCTATTCAGCAAATGTGAAAGTTTCTACTAGTATATTTTAATCTATAAGAAAACTGAAAGCATTACTTTCCAGTCAGATAAAAACTCCTTCAGAAAGATCAAATGAAAGTGAGGGAAAAATGAATTTTAATTATTTGGATTCTGCTAAACAAAGAGAGAAAGAGAGTTTCATTTGGGGAAGTCAGCCAATATTTTACAGAATATAGAAAAGTTATGCCATCCATACTGCCATAGATTTAAAACTGCTAAGAGTCTAAATATGAAACCAAACTAGATGCTATTTGGAAGATGGGCTAATTCAGGAAGGTCTTTTGGCACAATTAGGAGCCATTATTTCTTATTTCTTCAGATTTGATTCCATTAGTAAAGTGAAATTCACGTTGTGTTAACACATTCAAAAAAGCAGGAACCATTGAGGAGAGTGAGAAGTAAATACAAACCATCTGGGTATAGTCATATTTTCTAAATAATTATATCCACAGCAGTAGTCACTAAGAAATTATACAGATCTTCCTTGACTTACAAGGGGGTTATGTCCCAGTAAATGCATCATAAGTGGGAAATACCCGAAGTCAAAAGTACATTTATATACCCAATGTGCTGAACACCGTAGCTTAGCCTAACCTACTTTAAATGTGCTCAGAACACTTCCATTAGCCTACAGTTGGGCAAAATCATCTGACGCAAAGCCTATTTTAGAATAAAGTGTTGAAGAGCTCACATAATTTAATGAATACTGTATTGACGATGAGAAACAGAATGGTTGTGTGGGTACAGAATGGATCTAAGTGTATCAGTTGTCTATCCTCGTGATTGCCTGGCTGACTGGAAGGTACAGCTGCTGGTGCCCAGCATCATGAGACAGTCTTGTACTACATAGAGCCAGCCTGAGAAAAGATCAATATTCAAAATTCGAAGTACGGTTTCCACTGAGTGCTTACCGCTTTCCCGTCATTGGGAAGTTGTAAAATTGTAAGTCAAACCATCGTAAGTTGGGAACCATCTGTATTTATCTTAATTGTATCTTCAAAATCTCTCCCTATTTCCAAACAGGGGAGGGAGGACAAAACCCACACAAATTAGTGTCTTCCATTTTTCAGTATCTTTGCATAGATATGTTTAAAACCTGTTAACTACAGTGATATGTTGATGTACTAAGTAAGTGATACTTAGAGGCATTAAAATTCCACTTAAATGGCAAGGCAGCACCAGTTTCTATAAGGAAAAGCAGGGAAAGGAAGAAGCAAGACTGTATTCAGTTTCGGAGTGAGGGAGGAAGGGGTAAGTAAGAAATAAACTGGACATTCGGGATTAACACAGGTATAATATATGCTCAGGCTAGTCAGTGTGCTGTGGTTCAACCACTGACTAAGCTATGCTTTTGCTAACGTGCTGAGTGACCAATGTCAATTTTTTCCCTTGTTGTGTTCAATTCATTTATTCAAAAATTCTTACGTGAGCCAATAATTGTGAGCTTTATTTGGTCAGGTGGTAGAGGAAGAAAAGACTAGACACCCATTCACATTCAGATGCTTTGATTGTGACCTAAGCACTTTACCTAATCCTTCAAATCTTTTTACTCATGTGTGAAATGAAGAAAATTATATATTCCTTAGAGGATTTTCAGAGGATTTAATGAAATAAGCAACGTAAAACATTTAGCACAGTACCAAGCATATGGTAATAAATAACTGATTTTAGATGATGGAGATGATGATGACGATGATACTATATGCTATACTATAATTAACTTTCTTATAGTCTATAATTTGTCTATCCTTCTCCTAACGGTGTCCATGGAAACTGGAAATTCAAAAGTTTGATAAAATCCAATTTAACTGTTTGCTCTTATATGGACCATGCTTCTGATGTTATATTTTAAATACTCTTTGCCTAAGCCAAAGTCACAAATCTTTTCTCTATTTTTTTTCCTACAAGTTGTAAAATTTTAGGTATTCCATTTAGATCTATGATCCTTTCTCAGTTAATTATTACTTCTGGTGCACGGTTTGTATTGAAGTTCATTTTTTAACATACGAATATCCAATTATCCCATTCTTATTTGTTGAAAATACTTTTTATCACTGGATTGCCTTTACACTTTGTTGAAAATTAGCCATCCATATGTGGTTAGGGCTATTTATGTATGCTCTATTCTGTTCCATTTTTTATTTGTCTATTTTAGGCCAGTAACACTGTCTTGGTTAAGGTAGTTTAAATTCTGAAGTCAGGTAGTGTTAGCTCTTCATCTTAAAAGCAGTTTTGACTATTCTAGGTTCTCTTAATTGACCCATGTATTTTAGAATCCATTTGTCAATTTCCAAAAAAAATTCTAAAAAGAGACTATTTTTTAAAGAGCAGTTTTAGGTTCATGGTAAAATTGAGAGAAGGTACAGAGATTTCCTGTTTACCCTTTGTCCCTTCCCATGCACAGCCTCATGCATTATCAGCATGCCCCATTAGAGTAATGTATTTGTTATAACTGATGAACTTCAATTGACATATTATCACCTAAAGTCCATAGTTCACATTACAGTTCACTCTTGCTGTTATATAGTCTATGGGTTTTGACAAATGTATAACGGCTTGTATCCATCACTGTACATCATACAGAATAGTTTCACTGCTTTAAAAACTCCTTGTGCTTTACCTATTTGCCCCTCCCTTTCCCCTGGCAACCACCGATCTTTTTCCTGTCTCCATAGTTTTGCCTTTTCTAGAATGTCATACAGTTGGACTCATACCATATGTAGCCTTTCTTTCATGAATAAATCTTTCATGGCTTGAGAGGTTTTTGTTTTTGTTTTTGTTTTTGTTTTTTTTGGTGGTGGATATTCCATCGTATGGATGTACCACAGTTTACATATCCATTCACCTACGAAGGGTATCTTGGTTGCCTCTAAATTTTGATAGTTACAAATAAAGCTGGTATAAACATCTTTGTGTAGGTTTTCCTGTGGACATAAGTTTTCAACTCATTAGAGCAAATACTAAAGTGTAATTTGTGGATCACAAGGCAAGAGCATATTAAGTTTTGTAAGAAACTGCCAATCTCTCTTCCAAAGTGGTTGTAGCAGTTTGCATTCCCACCAGCAACGAATGGGAGTTGCTCTTGCTCCACATCCCCACCAGCCTGTGGTGCCAGTGTTATGCACTTTGGCCATTCTATGACAGGTATGTAGTAGGATCTCCTTGTTGTAACTTGTTACCATGACGACTTCATGATGTGGAACATCTTTTTATACGCCTATTTTCCATCTGTATATCTTCTTTGGCAAGGTGTGTCTGTTAAAGCCTTTGGCCCAAATATTAATCAAATTGTTTGTTTTTTATTGTTGAGAGGCTTTTTTAAAGTTTTCATTTAAATTCCAGTTATTTACACACAGTGTTGTATTAGTTTCAGTGGTACAATACAGTGATTCAACATTTCCTTATATCACCCAGTGCTCATTGCTACTGTGCATCTTAATCCTCATCACCTATTTAAACCATCCCCCAACCCACCTCCCTTCTGGTAATCATCAGTTTGTTCTCTATAGTTAAGAGTCTCTTTCTTGATTCTCTCTCTCTCTTTTTGTCCTTTGCTCATTTGTTTTGTTTCTTAAATTCCACATATAAATGAAATCATATGGTATTTGTCTTTCTCTGACTGGCTGATTTCACTTCGCATTATACTCTTTAATTCCATCCATGGCATTGCAAATGGCAAGATTTCGCTCTTTTTTATGGTTGAATAATATTCCATTATTTATATATGTGTATATATAGATACATATGGATACACACACACACACACACACACATCACCTCTCTTTTATCCATTCATCTATGGATGGATATTTTGGCTACTTTTGTATCTTGGCTATTATAAATAATGCTGCTATAAACATAGGGTACATGTATCCCACTGAATTAGTGTTTTTCTGTTCTTTGGGTAAATACCCAGTAGCATGATTGCTGGATTGTAAGGTAGTTCTATTTTAATTTTTTGAGGAACTTCCATACTGTTTTCTACAGTGGCTGCACCTGTTTGCGTTCCCACCAACAGTGCAAGAGTGTTCCTTTTTCTCCACATCCTTGCCAACACCTGTTGTTTTCTTGTGTGGTTGATTTTAGAGCCATTCTGAAAGGTGTGAGGTGATACTGCATTGTTGAGTTTTAAAATTTCCCTGTACATTTTGGTTAATAGTCCTTTATCAGATGTGTCTTTTGCAAATATTTTCTCCCAGTTTGTGCCTCGTCTTCTAATTCACTTGACAATGTCTTTCACATAGAACACATTTTTTAATGTTACTAAAGTTCAGATTATTTTTTCTTTCATGCCTTTGGTGTTGGTAGCTAAAAAGTTACTGCCAAGCCCAAGGTCATCTAGGTTTTCCCATGTTATCTTTATTTCGGGACTTCCTTCTTTTGGAGTTTTATAATTTTGCATTTTACATTTAAGTCTATGATCTATTTTGACTAAAATTTTTTCACGTGTGCATGGTCTGTCTACATTCACATTTTTTGCATATGAATGTCCAGTTGTTCCAGCACCGTTTGTTGAAAAGACTTTCTATGATCCATTGTATCGTCTTTGCTTCTTTGTCAAATATCACTGGACTATATTTACAAGGGGTCTATTCCTGTACTTTGTATTTTATTCTATTGATCTATTTGTTTATTCTTTTACCAATACCACATTGACTTGATTACTGTAGCTTTATAATAAGTCTTAGAGATCCTGCTAGGATTTTTATTAGAATTGGCTTGTATCTGTTGATCGATTTGGAGAGAAGTGACATCATGACAATATTGAGTCTGTGGACATTTGAACTCATTATAGTCCTATTATTTAGATCTTTTAAAAATTTTCATTCAGTGATATTTTGTATTTTTCAGTAAACGGGTCTTCACAACTTTTGTTGGATTTATAAATATGAAATATGTTGAGATAAATCTGATGAGAAACATGCAAGATGTGTACATTAAAAACTTCAAAACATTGCTCAGATAATTTAATGAAGATCTAAATAAATGGTGACATTTTTCCATGTTCCTGGTTAAGAAGACTCAATAAGTGCTTTTTTTTTTTTACTATTCTAAATTACTTCTGTTTTAGTTTCTGATCATTTAATGCTTATAGACATATATTTTTGTATACTTATCTTATATCTTTATTATTTTTAGAAGCTTTTTGTAGTTTCCATCATATCCTTTTGGAATTAGGAAAATTTATGATGATGAGTAGCAAAAGCGTTCAGATCACTAGTTGGAACAAGACGGCTTTACTATTTGAAGAATGATATATTAATATGTCTAGAGAGTCCAGTTAAATGATTCTTAACAAAAAATACTTAAATGAGTACTATTTTAGAAAATAAATGAGCATGTAAACCTCTCAAGAGGACTCTTTTTACAATGGCAGTTCTCCAACCATTGTAATATTGACCTTGAGATGATTTCTCTAGGGAGGAATGATGTTTGTGTATATGCATTTGCGTGTGTGTATGTGTGTGTATTTAACTTTGCAGGTTTTTTTGTTTTACAATATTTTACTAATGATAATAACTATTATATTAAATGAATTAAGCGCCTAGAGTAGATGCTGCTCAAAAAATGTTATAATTAATATTAGTATTGTAGAGAGTAACATAATTTACAAAGAGCTATCATATATATAATCACTTCTTATTATCACAAAATCAAAGTAATTGTATATTCCCTTGTATAGAAGGGCAAACTGTGCTTAAGTTATCTGCCTAATATTACATATCATTGGGAACATATCAAGTACTCAAACTCAGTTGTGTTTAAGGAATTTTTTTAAATTATGATGTCAATAGTAATTGCCTTAAAACAAGTAAGAAACAGATCAAAAGTGAGTATGAATAGCATTTTCATTAAAGCACATCCTTCAAATAACACACATGCTTTCCTAAACTAATGTTTTATTTGGTATCTAACAGCCCAAATACAGACTTCAAAGAAAAGTGTTTGTCTTACTGGCAAAGATTTTGCAATAGCAAGGTTTGTTCCAGTATTTTATTTGAAGTAAATAGTTATGGCTAGCTAAGATGGCCCACAATTTCACAACACAAACAGAATGTTTTCACTGGATATCTGCCATCAATGCCCTTCTTGACTGCAGTTTGCACTATGGCACTCCAAGTGTTTTCAGTTAAATATTACTGGGAAAATATGTTGTGTCAATTTTTCCCTTCTTTTGGCTACTATAAAATGCAGGAATTGACATTCATCTGTATATCAGCTCTCCTGTCTCCAAGTAAATCCTTTTTTAAATTTTTTAATTTTTTTTAATTTTTAATTTTTTTTTATTTGACAGAGATAGAGACAGCCAGCGAGAGAGGGAACACAAGCAGGTGGAGCGGGAGAGGAAGAAGCAGGCTCATAGCAGACAAGCCTGATGTGGGGCTTGATCCCATAACGCTGGGATCACGCCCTGAGCTGAAGGCAGACGCTTAACGACTGCGCCACCCAGGCGCCCCAAGTAAATCCTTATCAAGTAAGGCATTTTATCAGTAGATTCAAACTCAATAGCCAGTGTGATATGTAATTAGTCTTGTGGCCATACATTTAGTACCTGTTGTAGTCGAAGTAAGTACTAGTCTATACACTCATTGTAGATGTTTTTAACCTCTTTTCATGTTGGTCTGGTTTATATTGCTAAGCTTTTGCTTCAGTGTCATATTCACCTAATTTGATATTTATGTTGGAAGTTAAATTTACAAAGTTAAAGAGAAGGGAATTCTCAAGAGACTCTTAATTGTATGACTTGAGCATTTGGGTATATTGAGGCTTAAGCACCATGAAAGCAAGGTCTTTGTCTTGTTTAAAGCTATTGCGGAGTGCCTAAATCAGTGCTTTTTATGTCGCAGGCCCTGAATTAATACGTATTTAACGAGTGAACTAAGTGGTAGCATTTACTGAGATAATAACAACTATGGGTTGGGGGCTTTGTGTAGAATATCACACGTGCAATTTGGATACATTAATTTGAAAATGCTTTTGAATCTTCAAAGTGGAGATATGAATTAATCAGAGTTGAGATATAGAAGAGGGAAGAAATCTGGATAGAAGATAAATATTTAGAATCTCCTGCATATAGATGGAACATAAAACCATGAATAAAAATGAGAAGTCTACCCTCTCCCTGAATAAAAGAAGAGGACCTATGACATCGCTTGAGAGACTCTATTGCCTAGAAAGAGATTGAAGGAAAAAAGTCTAGGGGATAGCATTATCAAGGAACTGTTACCTATACATTTCCTCAACATGCTACGGCCACCCACCTCAGAATAAAAGACCACGTAAGCCATTGAGAGAATTTCAGAGTGACAGGATAACAGAAAACAACAAAAAGAAGGCAAGTATGGGCTTTCTTTTCCAAGTTGTGAGTAGCTGTGTTTCCCGAGCAACATAATATGATGTCTGAACACATATGAGTAGGATTTAGGGTTTTAATCAAATACAATTTACAACAAAATTATCTAGCATGTTTAATAATATGACTAATCCTTATTGTGCTTCATGGTAATTAGGCACAATGTTAAGCAGCTTGCATAAATGAATGTGATTAGCGTAATGTTTATATAGCTAAACTTAATTGTTTTTTTATTGTCAAGTGAAGAATACGGAGGCAAAAAATGTGGTAAGAAGGATGCTTTTTTGAGGTCTTTTCAAAACTCTCTGATAAATATCCTGGTAATATCCTTTTTTGCAAAGTAAAGAAACACCTCAGTCAAAATCGTTGTTAATTGCTTTACAAGAAAAGCCAGTAAAAATTAGACTCTGAGTTTCATTTACTGTCTTGATTTAAAAATCTGTCATCTTATTGACAATTAAAGGTGCTTCAAAGATGAAAAGGAAGTAGTTTAGTAGAATTTAAACAAACTGACATCTAGTAAGAGGAAGGTCAGACCAAGGTAGACTAGGAAAAAGCCAAAGACAAATTGGAAAGACATCATGATAAAGTAAATGTTAGGTTAAATAAGGAAGATTATGAGAGAAAGTCAGAAATCACTATTTTTTGTCTTTCACAGTACAATTAAATTCATTTCTGACTTTTTAGGCAAAACAGGGAAAGTTCTATAACTTCTATCCCTACTTTTAGTAACATAAATTCCTACAATCATTTCCAGTCATAAAAGTAATATCAAGTCAGTAATTAGGGGCACCTGGGTGGCTCAGTCGTTAAGTGTCTGCTTTCGGCTCAGGGCGTGATCCCGGCGTTCTGGGATCGAGCCCCACATCAGGGTCCTGATGGAGCCTGCCGGAAGCCTGCTTCTTCCTCTCCCGCTCCCCCTGCTTGTGTTCCCTCTCTTGCTGGCTGTCTTTATCTCTGTTAAATAAATAAAAAAATCTTAAAAAAAAGTCAGTAATTAATACTGTCAGTCCAAATTAATAATTACAATTTATAAATTTTATTAATGATGAAGCATAGTTTTTACTCTTATCTCAACTTGGTCTCTGGCAGGGTATGTACCTTTTGTGGAAAAAGGAGTTATAGTACATGTCTTTTTTCCCCAAACTTGCTCTTCTACGTTCTCATTCTTATATGCTAACTCCGGTTTTTATTTCTTCACAGTTCAAAGGAAAAAAGGAAAAAAGGAGGAGATTTATTGAGGGCCAGAAAAGTTCTTACTTGACTAAACATAGTCATGGTCTAATAGTTATTCTGTTCTCTGGGCTTGCCGCTGTATTTAGAGGTAAATCTATCTTTGTTTTACACTCTTCTCCTCCTCTTCCTTCTCCTTTTCCTCCTCCTCTTTCTTCTCGTTCTCCTTTTTCTCCCCTTCTCTTTACTTCCTTTCTTCCTTTTTCTCCCTTTTCCNTTTTCCTCCTCCTCTTTCTTCTCGTTCTCCTTTTTCTCCCCTTCTCTTTACTTCCTTTCTTCCTTTTTCTCCCTTTTCCTCCTCCTCTTCTTCTTCTTCATCTTCTTTTTCTATTTCCATCCTCAGAAATGTTAGCAACTCTTTTAATCTAACTGTCATTTTTATTTAGATCACTCTCTTTAGTGGATGATTTCATAATGACAAAAAGGGGTCATTTAATCCAGAGAACATAGTAATGCTAAATGGTTGTGTGCCTAATAACAACTTCAAATTACATGAAACAAAAACTGATGTGACTGTAAATCACCAAATATGGTTAGGGATTTTAATATTTCTCTTTCAGTAGTTGACGGGATATTTGGCAGAAAATCAGTAGGTATAGAAGACAAACAAAAACAACAACAAAACGATTCATGAACATCACCTGAATAACATTTATAGAGCAACTGAAATTTTCAACTTCTTTTTAGGTGCACATGGAATATCTTTCCAGAAAGATTCTCAACTATGAAAAAAGTCTCCAATGAACAATCCAAAAGGAAAATTAAGAAAACAATTTCATTTACAGTAGTATCACAAAGAATAAAATACTTAGAATTAATCTTAATCAAGGAGCTGAAACACTTGTACAACAGTTGAAGACTACAAAATATTGACAAAAGAATTAAAGATACAAATAAAAGGAAACACACCTCAGGTTCATGGATTGGAAGGCTAATATTGTTAAGCTGTTAATACTCCATAAAGTTATCTATAGATTTAATGCAATCCTTATCAAAATCCCAAAAGTATTTTTTATAAAAACAGAAAAAAAAATCCAATTTGAAATTCATAGAGTCTCAAGGGATTCTAAGACCCAAAACAATCTTGAAAAAGAATAATATAGTTGGAGGACTCATACTTCCTGATTTCAAACTAATTACAAAGCTATGCTAATCAAAATTGTGTGGTACTGGCATGAAGGCAGACATACAGAAAAAAGGAATAGAATAGCAAGCCCAGAAGTAAATTCTTGCATATATGGTCAAATGTTTTTCGACAGAGGTGCTAAGGGCATTCAATGGAGAGGGAACAGTTTTTTCA